>NW_003314308.1:452793-465185 GCF_000143415.4 Selaginella moellendorffii
TACAATGTCAAAGGCCATTCTAAAATCCACAAAGCAACAAAGGAGCCTGCCTCCTTTTGCATGGGAGTGATCCAATAGGATTTGAAATGTAATCAGGTGGTCTATGAACTTCTGCGTGGGTGAAAGCTAGCCTGGCCCAATGCACATACATGTGTTGTTTTTACCCACTGCATCAGCCACTTTTCTAGCATCTGTGCACATAGCTTGGAGAAGACATTGCTTATTATGATGCATCTATAGTTGAATAGGTTGTCTTTATTCCCTGTTCATCCACACAATTGTCCATGTTGTTAGGAAGCTAGTGTTGGCTATGTTGTTAAAGATTCCTATGAGGATGGGGGTGAAGAAATTTTCATCTGTAACCAACAATATCTCTCCAGTGAGCCATTGTGCATCTGGGGCTTGGCATTTTGGCAATTTGCAAATGGCATTGGCAATGTCTTTTATAGAGAAGGTGGTTGTCCTCAAGAGAATACAAAAAGAAAAGCTTTGAACTAGCGTTTACTTCCACAATTCAAGGTCTTTGACCAAGGAATCGATGCCGGATCGAGAAGATCCTCCTTCTTCCATCCCCTGTCTAGCGAGTTCTCCAAGATCGCTGGCTTTCTTTCCAAGCTCATCCCGCCTTTTAAACATGAGCTCCTGGATTGCAGCCTCCAAATCGGCCTTGCTCACAACGTCAGTAATGGCGTTACCCAATCTTACCGAAATCCCCCACTCCTCGTCCAAGATCTTCCTCGTCAAGCACTGATCGGCCATTCGCGGCATCGACATCACAGGAACGCCAACGGTGACGCTCTCCAAGATCGAATTCCATCCGCAATGCGTCAAGAAACCGCCCACCGCACGGTGCCCGAGGACCGCAACCTGGGGTGCCCAGTCGGTTAGCAGCCCGCGGTATACCGTGCCACCATTAACGTGCTCTAAGGCACCACCGGACTTGAGCGCGTACCGCGCGGTAGCGCCGAATTCCTTCGGCACTAGCTCGAGCTGCTGCGGGCGTACCACCAATAGAAAAGCGATGTTCTTCGTGGATTCCAAAGCCAGGGCTATCTGCTCGAATTGGGCTGCCGGGACCGGAGCAATAGTTCCAAACGCAATGTATAGAACCGATCGAGACTCCTGTTTGTCCAGCCATGGAATTACCTGGTTTGGATCGTCTGGATCGCTCCCAGTGGAGATGTTTAGATGGAGAGGACCCACTGGAACGATGTTGATTCCACATAGCTCAAGAGCTCTCACCGCATTGCCTTCCAGGGTGTGGGAGGAGTTTGCCAGTACGCGATCAGCTTGGGAGCTATACCCCACAGCTTCCACAAAGGTCTTGCCAACAATGTCGGCGCTGAATTTTGGATCTGTGGCATGGTGTAGCGTCATGTAGTCCAAGACCTTGAGGTCCGCAAGCCCTGGAATCTTCACCACGGTTTCGAGATCTAGCAGTCCAAGTTTTCTAAGATCACCATTCCTGGAAGAAAGCGTTTGGAAATCACGTACCTTTGATCGCATTCTCGGAGATAAGCCTTGGTAAGTTACTATACACAGCAAGCTCGGTCATGGTGGACGTCCAAAACGCGACCCACGGCACGCCCAAGTCCCGGGCAACGTCTCCGCCCCAACCCACGAGAACGTCGCTTATGACGCACGTCACTCTGCGGTGCCGCCAGCGCGCCGCCACGGCACCGCCCAGCGCCTTAAACTTTAGGAAGAACTCGAGGAAGAGCTTCACGTTCCTCTCGGCCGGACGCTCCAGCGGCAAATCCTCGTAGCGCACAAACTCCAAACCTTTCTCTGGCTGCGATGGTGGCGCCCCTCCAGAGGGTGGCGACTTGTTTTGCGGGAGCTGGAGGATCGTGACGGCGATCCGGCCGCCAGTGAGAGAGTGGAGATGGCGACTGAGATGGAGGAGAGGGATCTCATGGCCCTTGAGGAAGAATGGCACTGCGAGAATGTGTATGTGATCCAAGTGCTCTTCCTCCATGGCTCCGAGCTTCCAATTAAGACTTGAAAAGTTCTTTTTATCTTCTACCAGCTCACTTTAAAAGTGCTCTGTGTCCCTCGTTGCTCGCTCCCTGACAATGCTCTCACATACGTGGTTTGTTTTTTTTTCCTTTACTGTTGCTTTTTTTTTTCGCTCTTGATTCTCTTTTGTCACACTCTATCATTTATTAAAATAGACAGATAGTTAGTGTCAATCAATCAGATATGAAAAGATTTTGCTATGTTTATAGTATAACATTAAGTTTTGGAGGGTTGGTTTTTTAGGTAGAGTTATTAGGATGTATGACATGGATCCAAGTGGAGTGTGGATGCATTGAGCAAGCTCGTCCACTGCTCCACACTGGGCTCCATCGGCATGGAATTCACGAGCGCCTCGGCATCGCGCAGATGCCCACACCGCCCTAGCAGATCCACCACGCAGCCGTAGTGCTCCGGGATTGGATCCACGCCGTGATCGCCTTGCATCGACGCAAAGATCTCCATGGCCCTCCTCGCCAGTCCGCCATGGCTGCACGAGAACAAGAGGCTGACGAAGGTCACTGCGTCTTGCTCGATCCCTTCCAGCCCCATATCGCGATGCAGGCAAAGAGCTCTCTGGATCTCGCCACACTCTGCGTATGCCGCGATCATGCTGCTCCAAGCTACCGGGTTTCGCCGATCGAGCGAGCGGTCGAAGGCTGTTCTCGCGGATTTCGCAGCGCCACACTTGGCGTAGAGATTGATCGCGAGGGTGTCCACTCTCGCCGATAAGATCCCGCTCTCGAGGAACCACGAATGCACAGCACCTCCCCGGTGTGGGCACTTCATCTCTCGGCAAGCGGTCAGCGCAACCGCGAAGGCCATCTCGTCGGGAACGGTGCCGTCGTGGAGCATCGCGTGGAAGAAGTGGAGAGCCAGGCGTGGATCGCCGCTAGAATTGGCCGCGGTCATCATCGCCACCCACGGCCACACGGATCGCTCTTCCAATCGCTGGAAGAGATCTCTTGCGCGGTCCAGGCCGCGGCCGAGCTTCGTGTGGAAGCTCATGAGCGCGGTGGTGACGACGGGCACGAGCTCTAGTCCGGCCTCTCGGATGTGTCCCTGGATTCGATCGAAGTGTTCTTGGATCGATGATCTTCCATCCTCGATGCGATTGAGCTCCTTCTCACAGGCCGCGATCAGTGAGAGGAAGGAGACGTGATTGGGCCGGATGCCCTCGAGGAGCATTCTTCGGTAGATCACGCACGATTCGGCCATGGTTTCTTGCGAGCTGATCATCGCTGACCACGTCACGACGCTTGATTCTTCCTCCACCTTGGCTTGATCGTCGAGCAAGTCGCTCGCGAGATGGAGCAGCCCACAGGCAGCGTACATCCCCGCTAGCGCATTGCCCACTGCCACATCGCTAGAGATTCGCGAGGGCGAGGCGAGGATCCGTGCGTGAATCGATCGCCCCTGGACGATGTTTTGGGTCGCTGCGCAAGCGCCCAGGATCGCCACGAAGGTGATCTCGTCGCCCTTGACGCCCTCGAGATCCATTCGGCGGTGGAGTTCCAACGCTTCCTCGGATTCGCCCCAGCCCAGGCAAGCAGAGATCATTGTGTTCCAAGAGACCAGATTCTTTGCCGGCATGCTCGTGGAGAAGAAGGACCGCGCGTCCTCCACGCCGGTCTTGCCGTAGAGATTGAGCAGCGCGTTGAGAAGCGCGTCGTGGATCTCTACACCGCTGCCCAGGATTCGCGAGTGGATTGATCGCGCTGCTTCCACATCATCGCCCAGGCGCGCGAGAGATTGGACGAGGGTAACGAATGTGACGCTGCTGGGCTTGATCCCCTGGTGTTCCATCTTCCGGAAGAGTTCCAACACAACCTTAAAATCCCCATTCCGGGCATTTGCCGCGAGGATGATGTTCCAAGACACCACGTCTCTCACAGGCATCGCCTCAAGAACACAGACCGATTCCTCGACAAGATCACATTTGGTGTACATTGTAAGGATAGAATTCGCGACGAAGGTGTCGGCATCCAGCCCGATTCGCGAGGAATCGTTGTGGACGAGTTTGCCCACTGTGCTGTTCTTTAGCGCCGAACACGCGCCCAGGACATTGATCACGGTCGTTTCGTTTGGGCGGGCATCCATTCGCCGGTAGAGCTCCAAAATCTCTTCGTGCAGATCCCTCTCCGCGTAGGCGATCATCATCGCGTTCCAGCACGACACGGATTTGGGAGCGATTCGATCGAAGGCGTCCCTGGCAGCGGCAAGATCGCCACACATGCTATAGGATTTGATGAATCCGGGCTCCGATCCATAGCCCATGCCGGTGAGCTGCGCGTGGATAGATCGGCACACGGGCAGCGCGCTCGGATCCGAGCAGGCGCTCAGGATCGTGAGGTAGGTCACTCGATCGGGCCTGACGCCCTCGAGCTGCATGGATTGGAAGAGGTGGAACGCGCGGGAATAATGCCCCTTGCGGGCATTTGCTGCGATCAGGAGAGTCCACGACACCGCATTCTTGTGGGCGAGCATTTGGCCAAACACAGTGGTGGCATCGTCCAGGCTGCCGCATCGGCAGTAAGCCTCGATGAGGAGATTGCTGATAAACAGGTGGGAGCGGTGATCTCTGGCAATGGTGGCGTGGATCTTCTTGCAGAGCGGGAGGGATTGGGTAGCGGCACAGTCGCGGATGATCGAGGCCAACAAACGTTCTTGTTCTTCGTCGGGATCATTGTTGGGATCTTTGTCTTGGGTCTTGGTCTGGTCGAAGAGGTGTGTTGCGAGATTATCAAGGCGATCGATCTCCGCGGCTGAGCTGGGCACGAATCTCTGGCAGCATTTCCTTGTGCCGTGGATCATAAGAACATTCTAGTTCGATGGAGTGAGATGCGTGAGCCAATCAATCAAGAATTCCTAAGACTCTTTTTGTTGGTACTCAGACTCTCCTCAATCACAGGCACAAGATGGTAACCATGGTGGCGAGCGTTAGCAACAAGAACGCCGCGTAAACCATCCGGATGAGGTGGGAGGGTACTACCACTACACCAGCTGCGCTTCACCATGGAAAAACCTTCATTACACGAGGCAGTGACAAAAATTTCTCTAACTTATGCTGTAAACTAAGTCGTCACAAAACTTTTGGTCTTATGAGCTCGATGCTTTCAAAGACAAGTTATATTTGCTGTGTTGAATCAACATTATTAAACTTGTTGCCACAGGCCGTTGGCCCATCCATTATTCTGGTCGATGAACTCAGCTTTGCTTCTGGCAAGTTCTGGAAGCCTGAACATAACCAACATCAAGGTGGTGTGCTTGAAGAGCATGAAGAGCAACTTGACGTCTTTCTTTCCGCAGGGTCAGCTGATCTCATTCGGGTGGCAAGTACCAGAAATTTGAGGCAGAAAACTTGTCAAAAAACAGATAATTGCTGCGGGTGAATTCTCGGACTCTAGCCAAATACGTCTATGTGTACAACCAAAGCTGTAGCAGAAATTGAGATAAGAACTTCGTCAAATCTTGCACACAATTTTGGAGGTCTTCATGGTTGAACCTTATTCGCAGGAATGTCGACTTTTGCATGAAGGCCTTTCCTCTTTTCCATCCAAAGCATCACTGCTGTGAAACTGAGGTTCTCTCCCTCTCTAGGCTGATCGTGAGCCTGGAGCAGCAAAGATACGCACAGCTGAGCTTTCATAACTTTCCAGTCCCCATCACCAATGCATCCGCATTGCCTAACCAATGCGGTATTCACCTTATATCCATTTTCATAGTGGATCAAACTAAATTGTCCCAGTTCAACTGTTAGCTTTTCTCTCAGCTTCTTAACATCGTCACTGCTCGGTTCGAACATGCTCTTATGGTACAGCCTAATGAGGATAAGAAGATTACGAAGATCTCGTACAATCTGATAGTTGCCATCTACTTCCTCAACGGATGCAAAAGCCATGCCACATAGAGCCATATCGAAAGCTCCTCCACTATAATGATTTACATTGTATCCGATCTTCGTCTGAAACTCGTTGAGTTGCAGTGCAGCATCCATAGTTTCAATACATATGGCACACTGCTTTCTACTATTTAATGCTGCTTCAGCTTCTATAATGGTCCTTGTAACCTTGTGTACGTCTGGTGCAGAAAGCTGAACAGCAACATAAGCTAGACTTGGTGCTATTTTGTCTGACCACGTATCCTTGACCCTTTTGGACCAGTTGTCCTGTATCCTACCCATGATCAGCTTGAATGAGACCGCAAAGCATACGAGGCAAGCACGAGTTGTAGCACGCGCCAGTCCAAAGAATATCACATAGCACATCAACTCATAGCCTTCCAGAATTCTTAGCCAGTATTGGACCAAGTGTTCGTGGTTATGCACATCCTCCAAGGGCGTTCCTTCCATTAGAACGTGAAAGAACTGTAGCAAGTCATGGAACCACTCCCACTGGAAAATCTTTCTTGCCATTGTTTTCATGTCATCTTTATTGGTGACAAGCTCGACTGCGATGTCTATACGAGCAAGGAACCCTGGAGAGCACTGCATACTAAGATACAGCAATATGATAATGGAGCACACTAGAGTCTCCGGTCCAGCTGGATGATTGATTAGAAGATTGATGATCGTATAGTACGCTATAAATATCAGCAAACCCGTACCTTCTACCCAGAGAAAAGTATACTGACTATCGAAGTGTTTCATGTGCTGGAAAACCCCAAGAGCCTGACTCTGTAAGCTGCTTCCGAATAACATCTTGTCGACCACCTGGAACATATGTTCAGCTTGTTCATGGTCTGCTCGCTGTGGTTTTTCCTTGTTTCTCCATATCCTGAACACTTCATTGCTCCTAGCTATACTTACAAATATTGCAGATGGTAGAAGGATCCATAAGTCAAGTAAGAGATGACATCGAGGCAGCCACATGTACATGAGGTACTCCCAAAACCGAGAACGGAGACGTAGCATTTGTGACTTGGTTTCGTTCTTGCATCCACAAAAACGGATTGTAAGAGCCGCTAAGTAGCTGAGTAGGACAAGCTGTTGTCGGCTCTGTTCGCGTTTGAGACCACTTAAGGCAAGGAGCCCTGCTGCCTCAGTCAAACCCGTAGCAGTGAGGAGGTATCTCCTTGCAAAATTTTGAACAAGTAGACCGGGACCTAAAGAGAAGACTCCCAACTGCAGATTGAAGTACCTTGCTAGCATTGTGCATATCAATGTCGTGCATCCCGCGACTATAAACTTATCCCCAAAACTCCCACTGAAACTCTGTTGTATGTTGAAGAAGATGAAAGATATGTCATAGACTTTATCTCCCAGGATGATCAATCCAATGATAAGTAGCAGCACGACCACTGAGAAAATGCAGCCTAAGAGCTTAGCCAACCAATGCATTTTGCGTAAAGCTAGATCCAGTAAGCACTGAGATGCTTTATTTCGTTAAAGTGGAACTTTTCATTATCCCACTTATGGTGTGTGGCCACATGCCATTTTTATAACAACAATAAAAAATTGAAATTTTAGCTTTATAATTTATAAATTAAAAACTTTTCATATGATTTTGTGTTATAATATTGTGAAATATAAAAAATAAATTAAAAAACTGATAGAAATATTAATAAATATTAATTAAGTACTAGGAAATGGCATGTGGACACATGCTAATTAATGTCCCACTTTACTAAATAAGTTCCACTTTAACGAATGGGATGGAAATTATGAAAAATGCAGGGTTAGACCTCAATTCATCCTCATTGTGAAGAGCCAAATTGCCAAATTTGAGGAGGGAGTGAGTGGACAGATACAGGAGAGGCTACAATCGTTCTGCTGGAGAAAGCCAAATCGCCCCCTCTCCATCATACGATATGATACAATTACCATCCACTATATAGTATACAATTTTAATTGTATCTCCAGCACGATCTCGTCCTTAGCCATTTTTGCACGGCATCTGGAATAGAGGTCAACCTCTCCAAAACGAAGCTTAAGGTATTTGGACACTGCCTGTTTACCCTTGGACGCTTACAAATACCTGGGCTTAGAATTAACCCCTGGAAAGCGAGTTGCAGACCACATCAAAGCAACTCGCAGGGCATACCATTCTTTTCAATCCGATTGACAAATAACCAATGGAGTGTGAAGAGGTATTTCTTCCTCACAAAAGTATAGCACAACACTAGTGACACATCTCCGGGCATGAATGAGTGGGATCGAGTAAGAGTTGACCAGTTTATTCGGACTAAATTGCAGTCTGACGACGTCTCCTACCCCATCATCCTGCTTGAGTCTGGATTATAGCCATGGAAGTGCGTCATTGTATACATAAAAAAGGAAACGCCACCTCTCTAAAAAACACTCCATGCCGGCTATAGACGATTCTATCAGCTTAATGTATGAACGATTGGTGGCTGGACGTAAAAAAACTGGACATGGCACAAGCACTCCAAAAATGGCTTCAAGACAAGACAGTTAGAGCAGTGAAATATGAGATTTATCATTGACTGTGATGATCTTCTAGGGAGAGATCCATTTATGGAGTACCACCATGCTCCGCAATCTTAAAACATACCGGTCCATAATGTGATTTCAACCACCGCGATGCAGACGGCATATGGTCGAGCCGGAGAGCTGCCGAGATGGGATGCCCGAGCGAAATCTAGTTTCGTGGAGCTCCACGGTGACAGCCTATGAATCAAGCTTTGCGGTGGAGGCGGCCAAGCAGATCTTCGATGAGATGCCGCAGCACAGTCTCGAGAGCTCCAACGCACTGCTCGATGCGTACGCAGGAGTGCTCGAGATTCTTTGTGGGACTGCATCCTCTCGTGGACGTCCATCCTCTTGCTCACGCTCATGCAAAGCGACAACTTTTATCTATCACACTTTAAAATCTTTCAGACGCATGCCAAATCGTGTGGATGATCGTGGCGCTCGCTTGCACTGGGAGCTTCGATCGAGCCCTGGCTACGTTTGACGCTATCAGGATGGAGATTCTCCCAGACGAGGCTTGCTTCATTGCGTTTACAGCCATGCAGGAAAGATGGAAGCTGGCCGAGCTTTCTTTCGATCAATGCGGCAAGACTTTGGTGTGACCAAGATCACCAAGCAGCAGTACAGTTGCATGCTGGATCTCCTGGGACGATCTGGAACCCTGAGCTACGCCGAAGATCTCATTGCCATTTGATCCCCACATTGGAAGAACTGCCGCCAAGCGAGATTTGTAGTGTTCATAATTTGTTACTGACTTAACATCTCTCGGTTTGCAATGCAGGGAGTGCTGAAAGACGGTAGTGAAGTTGCCGTTAAGCAGCTGGACTTGCATTCCAAACAGGGACAGCGAGAGTTTGTCAACGAGCTGTCTATTATAACGAGCATTCAGCACAAGAACCTTGCAAAACTTCGAGGTTATTGCCTTGACCGAGACGATCGAATCCTAGTGTATGAATTTCTAGAGAACAAGAGCCTTGATCAGCTATTATTTGGTAAGAACTAGGCTACTTCCTTATTGGTTAGTCTCTCAATTTTGTGATTGTAGAATCGGCTACTGGAATATTTTTGGACTGGCCAACACGCTTTCAAATCGTCCTTGGTGTTGCGAATGGCCTTGCTTATCTTCACGAAGGATCCCAAAAGCAGATCATCCACCGCGACATAAAAGCAAGCAATATCCTTCTCGACCATAAACTACATCCAAAAATCTCGGACTTCGAAATCTCCAAACTCTTCAACCAAGAGAAAGGATTTACGAGCACCGTGATCGCCGGAACAATGTAAGGCCAGTTTCTTCCCATTTCTCCTCCTTATATTTCGATCTTTTTTCAGGGGCTATCTCGCTCCAGAGTATGTGCTTGGTGGATTGCTGACTGTCAAAGCCGATGTGTATAACTTTGGAGTCCTGACGCTGGAGATTGTCAGCGGACAAAGATGCAACGACCGAAAAGATGGCCGCCTGCTAGTTCACTCGGTAAGTTAAGAGATTTATCAAAGTTTCTAAGATCTATTAATGTTTTCTTATGCATGGATACTTCACGAAAACAGCAGCGAACTCGAGATTGCTGACCAGAGACTAGACTTGGAACACAACTCCGAAGAAATCTTGCGAGTTATCCAAGTCGCTCTCGCTTGCACTCACGAGAACTCGGCCTCTCGTCCATCGATGGGGGACGCTGTTGCCATGCTCTCCGGCTACAAGCAAGTCATAATCGCTCCCAGATCTCATGACAATTTGGAGGTAAGTCGAGAGTGGCAAAGTTGTGGAGCTGCCGGCACTGAAGAAGCTCTATCGAGTGGTAATGGAGCTCGGGAGTGGAGGGCAAGGCACGGTCCACCTGGTCATGGGGAGCAAGCTCTTAGCTGCAAAGTCACTACCAGAGGCGGCGCCGGGTCATACTCAAGCTAGCCGGTTGCCAAGGGACAATACAGCTCTATGACGTGGTGCTGGAGGAGGATCGCAAGTTCAAAGGTGGACGATGGTGGGGAACCCTAATTTTGGAGCTAGGCTCATTTGGACCAATCTTTAGGGTTTAAAGGATTAGGGTTAGCTCATTCGCGCGCCATCGCTGCGCTCTCGGCTATCCGCAAAGATGAGGATCATGATCAAAGGTGGAGTGTGGAAGAACACGGAGGATGAGATCCTCAAGGTCGCGGTGATGAAATATGCCAAGAATCAGTGGCCTAGAATCTCGTCCCTGCTCGCCAGGAAGTCGGCCAAGCAGTGCAAGGCGCGATGGTACGAGTGGCTGGATCCATCTATCAAGAAGGTGAATCGACTTCCTCTTCCTTGCTTCTTTTCTCACGGATTTGCATTTGTCTGCTAGACGGAATGGACCCGCGAGGAAGACGAGAAGCTCCTTCACCTCGCCAAGCTCATGCCGACGCAATGGAGGACGATCGCTCCCATCGTTGGGAGAACTCCTGCTCAGTGTCTCCAAAGGTATGAGAAGCTGCTGGATGCGGCGTGCTACAAGGACGAGAGCTACGAGCCGGCTGATGATCCTCGCAAGCTCCGGCCCGGTGAGATCGATCCCAATCCGGAGTCCAAGCCAGCTAGGCCCGATCCAGTCGACATGGATGAGGACGAAAAGGAGATGCTTTCCGAGGCAAGGGCGAGGCTGGCAAACACCCGGGGTAAGAAGGCGAAGAGGAAGGCCAGGGAGAAGCAGCTGGAGGAGGCAAGGAGGCTGGCGGCGCTACAAAAGAGAAGAGAGCTCAAAGCAGCCTGCATCGGGTCTCGTCTCCGCAAGAGAAAGTTCAAAGGTATCGACTACAATGAGGAGATTCCTTTCGAGAAGAGACCACCTCCGGGCTTTTATGACGTCGCCAACGAAGAGAGGTCTGTAGCGCAGCCGCGTTTCCCGACCAACGTTGAAGAGCTGGAAGGGAGGAGGCGGTCGGACATCGAGGCGGAGCTTCGCAAGCAGGACACTGCTCGGAACAAGATCGCTCAGAGGCAAGACGCTCCATCGGCGATCATGCAAATCAGCAAGCTCAACGATCCGGAGGCTGTGAGGAAGAGGACCAAGTTGATGCTACCGGCGCCGCAGATTTCTGACAGGGAGCTCGAGGAGATTGTCAAGATGAGCTCCTCGGCGGACAATCTACCTGGAGAGGACGAAGGGAGCAGCGCTACTCGAGCACTTGTCGCCAACTATAATCAGACTCCTCGAGCAGGGATGACTCCGGCGAGGACTCCAGGTGGAAAAGGCGACGCCATTATGATGGAGGCGGAGAATCTTCTCAGGCTGAGGGAGACGCAAACTCCTCTCTTTGGTGGTGAGAACCCGGAGCTTCATCCGTCCGACTTTTCGGGGGTGACGCCGAAGAAACGGGAGGTCCAGACTCCAAATGTGATTGCTACACCTCTCACGACGCCGGGAGGAGTAGGATCGACTCCTCGAATCGGAAGTACTCCCAGGGAGACGTCTTTTGCAATGACACCCAAGGGAACGCCGATACGGGACGAGTTCCACATCAACGAGGGACTGGAACTCGCAGCTGACAATCCCAAGGCCGAGAAGTTGAGGCAGGCAGAAGCGAGAAGGAACCTGCAGGCGTCGCTCAAGGGATTGCCTAACGCGAAGAACTTGTACCAGATTACGGTTCTCGGCGTTCCTACGGCGCAAGAAGAAGCCGAGGAGGAGATGGAGGCTGACATGGCTGACGTGATTGCAAATGCTCAAGCTGAAGAGGACGCTCGAGAAGCTGCTGCTCTCCGCAAGAGGAGTAAAGTCTTGCAGCAAGGATTGCCAAGGCCACCGCCAGCAACGGTGGAGCTGATAAGGAACACTATCCCTCGACACGCGGAAGCGGATGATCCAAAGGCGCTTATCCAGAAGGAGCTAGTCGCCTTATTGGAGCACGACAACGCGAAATACCCCATGACGGACAAGTCTGGCAAGTCTCCGCCTGTGATACCCGAGCTGGAGGACTTGGACGA
>NW_003314308.1:465448-543022 GCF_000143415.4 Selaginella moellendorffii
AACAGTGTAACAATGAATTTTATTCTGGTAAACATCCAGGAATCTCGGTTTTCCTCTCAATGGTCTTACAATGAACTTTATCCGTTAAACAAGGAATCTCCGTTTTCCGCACATGGCATAAAATATGTGTTGGAAGCAACCTTCGTTCTACTGAAATGATATGGTGTTAAATGCATGCAAGGAGTGATGTTAATGTCGGAACCTTCGTTCCACTGATTGATACGGTGCTAAACAAAGGTGACAAGGAAAAGATTAACTTAATGGGACAAGAAAGACTGTTTACGGATCGTTTACTTTAGGACTGCATAGGCTGTTCATGAAACATGGTAGAAATGAAAAACGTGAAAGATCTCTGTTGGATCAGTGGCTC
Source organism: Selaginella moellendorffii (assembly GCF_000143415.4). Taxonomy (NCBI): domain Eukaryota; kingdom Viridiplantae; phylum Streptophyta; class Lycopodiopsida; order Selaginellales; family Selaginellaceae; genus Selaginella; species Selaginella moellendorffii. Next base: position 465,819 of record NW_003314308.1, read on the forward strand.
AACTCTCACTGGTATAAAACCATATCATTCACTCATTAGAAGAGAAAGCAGCATTACTACAGAAACTCTCTCCCTCTCTAAGATCGATCGGCTCCATCACCAAAAACTTTTGCAAATTTGATCTATGGCAGCCATGTTGTTCTTGTTCATGATCATGGTGGCAGCCGCAGCGCTATGGAAGATGGTGTGTATCCGCAAGAGAGAAGAGAGGGCACGATTTCTAGCGTCGCTCCACCCCGTGAGAGACGCCCGCAAGATCTTGTGATACATGTACTCAGTGGAATTCCCCTTCCTGTCGCAAAAGGCGCTCGAGTTTGGCACCATCCGCACGCTCGGCATCCCTGGGATCACAAATCTGCTCTTCAAGACCAAGTACGGCCTCAAGGATCCCCAGAAGCGCGCCGCCGAGACCAACATTCTGGTGAGCGAGATGATCCATCACCACGTCGACAGCGATCGCGGCTCGTACGCAGTGAGGAGATTGAATGGAATCCACAGCAAGTTCAGGATCCCAAACGACCAATTCGCATACGTCCTCTCTCTCAACGTGATCAGCCCCATTGATTTCTCCGAGAGGTTTGGATTCCGCAAGTGGACCGACAACGAGAAGCAGGCCGCCTATGTTGTGTGGCACGACGTGGGCGTGAGGATGGGCATCACAAACATCCCGGACAGCATCCCTGAGATGCGACAATACATTCGCGACTACGAGGCCAAGAACGCCATCTTCACGGACAAGAACAAGAGCATCATCCAGGATCTCAAGCATCTGGTGCTGGACGCGTTTCCTCGCCCCTTGCAGCCCCTGGTGGAACTGGGATCTGCGCACTCATCGATCCCACAATCAGGAGCGCAGTGGGATTGGAAAAGCCGCCCGTGATTGTGGAGTGGATCATCTTGGGTGCGTTCAAGCTCCTGGCTGGGAGCTGCGTGTCCGTGTTTATGCCTCCCACACGTGTAGGGGATGCCAAGGGCAGCATTGAGGTGGACTGGTGTCCCAATCCTGCTGCCAATCCGGAAGAGTACCGGCAGCTCAACGTGAATGTGTATCGGCCACCGGCATTTGAGAAAGGATACAAGTTGGCAGAGCTGGGAGCGCTGAAATCGGGCAAGCTTGGACCATACTACGATGGAGGATTGCGCTGCCCCTTCCAGCAAATGCATGCATAATACAATCGTCACTACAAGACTAATAAACTTCCGCCAACCTCAACGTCTCACTCCCACAAATAGTGCTTGTTTTGTGTTTTTGTAAATTGGTAGAGGCGCCGGGCCGCGATCAGATCTGCGCGTTTCGCATCCTGTCGCCAATTTGGAGGGAATGCGCCTCGCAGCGATCGATCTAGAACAAGGCGTCACTCGCTAAGGCTGTTGCGGCAATGGTACGTTTGCTGCGATTGATTGGATTCCATCGCTTCCTGCTGGTCGGATTGACGGATTTCGAGGGGTGGAAGCTGTAGCTAGCAGATCCACGACTGGGAAAATTTCGAGCTGGTTGCGTGCTTGGATTAGCATTGGCTGCAAACGGCTAGAGCACCTTAACAGGCGAGCCACTGTCCGTTAAGAGCATGATAGTAGAAGAGCAACTTGATGTCTTTCTTTCCACAGGTGCCAAGTACAGAAATTTGAGGCAGCGAACTTGTCAAAAAACAGATAATTGCTGCAGGTGAATTCTCTGACTCTAGCCAAAAGTGTCAACCACGTCTATGTGTTCAACCAATATCAGGTTGCCACAAAATTGAGATAAGAACTTCATCAAATCTCGCACTCAATTTTGGAGGTCTTCACGGTTGAACCTTATTTGTAGGAATGTCGGGCCTCTCCTCTTTTCCATCCAAAGAATCACTGCTGTGAAACTGAGGTTCTCTCCCTCTCTAGGCTGATCGTGAGCCTGGAGCAGCAAAGATGAGCTTTCATAACTTTCCAGTCCCCATCACCAATGTATCCCCATTGCCTAGCCAGTGCGCTATTCACCTTATATCCATTTTCATAGTGGATCAAACTAAATTGTTTCAGTTAAACCGCCAGATTTTCTCTCAGCTCCTTAACATCCTCACTGCTCGGTTAGAACATGCTCTTATGGTACAGCCTAATGAGGATAAGAAGATTACGTAGATCTCGTACAATCTGATAATTGCCATCTACTTCCTCAACCGATGCAAAAGCCATGCCACATAGAGCCATATCGATTGTATCAGATCTTCGTCTTAAACTCGTTGAGTTGCAGTGCAGCATCCATTGTTTCAATACATACAGCACACTGCTTTCTACTATTTAATGCTGCTTCAGCTTCTATAATGGTCCTTGTAACCTTGTGTATGTCTGGTGCAGAAAGCTGAACAGCAACATAAGCTAGACTTGGTGCTATTTTGTCTGACCAAGTATCCTTGACCTTGTATGCTACCCATGATCAGCTTGAATGGGACCGCAAAGCATACGAGGCAAGCACGAGTTGTAGCACGGGCCAGTTCAAAGAATATCACATAGCACATCAATTCATAGCCTTCCAGCATCTTAGCCAGTATTGCACCATGTGTTCGTGGTTATGCACATCCTCCAAGGGCGTTCCTTCCATTAGAACGTGAAAAAACTGTAGTAAGTCATGGAACCACTCCCACTGGAAAATCTTGCTTGCCATGAAATGTGTACTGATTGCTAAGTAGATGCCAAGAGTTTAAAGATACCTTAAAAGACAGCTAATTGGAGCATCCGGAGGTGTTGCTGGAATCGATCGCGATCGCTGGAAGCGCAGAGAAGAGATCGATCGCGTCAAGATATCAATTCACATTGTGGCCAGTCATCCGCAAGAACAGGGTTTTTACGTCAATTCACGCATTTGCCCACGAAGGGCATCTTTCGGAGAAAGGAATCCATGTCCAAGCTCGACTGCGATGTCTATACGAGCAAGGAAATCTGGAGAGCACTGCACACTAAGATACAGCAATATGATAATTGAGTACACTAACTGGATGATTGATTAGAAGATTGATGATCGTATAGTACGCTAGCAAACCCGTACCTTCTACCCAGAGAAAAGTATACTGACTATCGAAGTATTTCATGTACTGGAAAACCCCAAGAGCCTGACGCTGTAAGTTGCTTCCGAATAACATCTTGTCGACCACCTGGAACATATGTTCAGCTTGTTCATGGTCTGCTCGCTGTGGATTTTCCTTGTTTCTCCATATCCTAAACACTTCATTTCTCCTAGCTATACTTACAAATATTGCAGATGTTAGAAGGATCCATAAGTCAAGTAAGAGATGACATCGAGGCAACCACATGTACATGAGGTACTCCCAGAACCGAGAACGGAGACGTAGCATTTGTGACTTGGTTTCGTTCTTACATCCACAAAAACGGATTGTAAGAGCCGCTAAGTAGCTGAGTAGGACAAGCTGTTGTCGGCTCTGTTCGCGTTTGAGACCACTTAAGGCAAGGAGCCCTGCTGCCTCAGTCAAACCCGTAGCAGTGAGGAGGTATCTCCTTGCAATATTTTGAAGAAGTAGACCAGGACCTAAAGAGAAGACTCCCAACTGCAGATTGAAGTACCTTGCTAGCATTGTGCATATCAATGTCGTGCATCCTGCGACTATAAACTTATCCCCAAAACTCCCACTGAAACTCTGTTGTATGCTGAAGAAGATGAAAGATATGTCATGCCAAAGATATGTATGTGTGTTTTACTTGCGATGGTTGCTTCGTTCTTACACTCCCTTGGCACAGGCTGCGTGGGAAATAGAACAGGAAATCACCCTCGTGAGGGCTTCTCTCGGTCAGGAAGGCGCTGACTACACTGCTGTCCGGGATGCTTTAGCTGATGACATGACTTACTTCCCTCAGAAGAACGGCTACGAGCGTGCGACTCTCGCAAGCACAGCCGAGAGGCTGGCCGCGGCACAATACGAGTTTGAGGCCGCGAAGAAGCACATAGATGGTCACACGAAGAAGGCTCTGAAGCTGGAGCAAAAGATCTCTGTTCTAACCGGAGGCTACAAGGTACGTTACGTCGTGTTCTTTCTTGGGAGCCTCTCTAACTTGATTGACTTCCAGACGAGGGGCGACGGGCTGTGGCAGCAGATCGAGGCGGCTTTCAAGGAGGCGGAGACGCTGGGCACGGAGCTGCAGTGCTATCGATCGCTACACCAGCAAGAGCAGCTTATCGCTCCCCGCCGGATCGAGGCGCTCCAGGAGGAGGTGAGCGACAAGGAGAGCTTCCTCCAGATGAGATACGAGCGGCGCTTGTTTTGCGGGAATGATCTGAGGCGACTGGTTGCCGAGCATGATGCTCGAGTTGGATCTGATCCAACTGTGTAAATATTTGTAATGGTTTAAATGTCTAGCGATTGTGCATCTTTGATTCCACTTTGATTTAATTCTCTTTGGTTTAACTGGAAAGACTTGTTTTTACAAAGCTAGCCCTTCCAGTTCACAACTCTTTTCTTTAAACCAATGGTCCAACAGTCCAACAATGAACTTTATTCTGGTAAACATCAGGAATCTCAGTTTTCCTCACATGGTGTTTGTCTGTAGAATTTGCGTAGCATAAAATATGAGGTAATCAGTTTAAGAAAGTTGGAAGGAACCTTCGTTCTAGTGAAATGATATGGTGTTAAACAAATTAAAGAGACTAAGTCTCGATGTTCGTGGTAAGAAATTGCATGCAAGACGTGATGTTAATGTCGGAACCTTCATTCCACTGATTGATATTGTGCTACAAGGAAAAGATCAACTTAATGGGACAAGAAAGACTGTTTACGGATCGTTTACTTTGGGACCGCGTAGGCTGTTCATGAAACATGGTAGAAATGAAAAACGTGAAAGATCTCTGTTGGATCAGTGGCTCAACTCTCACTGGTATAAAACCATCTTCTCTCCCTCTATCATTCATTCATTAGAAGAGAAAGTAGCATTACTACAGAAACTCTCTCCCTCTCTAAGATCGATCGGATCCATCACCAAATACTTTTGCAAATTTTGATCTATGGCATCCATGTTGCTCTTGGTCGTGATCATGGTGACAGCCGCAGCGCTATGGAAGATGGTGTGTATCCGCAAGAGAGAAGAGAGGGCACGATTTCTAGCGTCGCTCCACCCCGTGAGAGACGCCCGAAAGATCTTGTGGTACATGTACTCCGTGGAATTCCCCTTCCTGTCGCAAAAGGCGCTCGAGTTTGGCACCATCCGCACGCTCGGCATCCCCGGGATCACAAATCTGCTCTTCAAGACCAAGTACGGCCTCAAGGATCCCCAGAAGCGCGCCGCCGAGACCAACATTCTGGTGAGCGAGATGATCCACCACCACGTCGACAGCGATCGCGGCTCTTACGCAGTGAGGAGATTGAATGGAATCCACAGCAAGTTCAGGATCCCAAACGACCAATTCGCATACGTCCTCTCTCTCAACGTGATCAGCCCCATTGATTTCTCCGAGAGGTTTGGATTCCGCAAGTGGACCGACAACGAGAAGCAGGCCGCCTATGTTGTGTGGCACGACGTGGGCGTGAGGATGGGCATCACAAACATCCCGGACAGCATCCCTGAGATGCGACAATACATTCGCGACTACGAGGCCAAGAACGCCATCTTCACGGACAAGAACAAGAGCATCATCCAGGATCTCAAGCATCTGGTGCTGGACGCGTTTCCTCGCCCCTTGCAGCCCCTGGTGGAGACTGGGATCTGCGCACTCATCGATCCCACAATCAGGAGCGCAGTAGGATTGGAAAAGCCGCCCGTGATTGTGGAGTGGATCATCTTGGGTGCATTCAAGCTCCTGGCTGGGAGCTGCGTGTCCGTGTTTATGCCTCCCAGACGTGTAGGGGATGCCAAGGGCAGCATTGAGGTGGACTGGTGTCCCAATCCTGCTGCCAATCCGGAAGAGTACCGGCAGCTCAACGTGAATGTGTATCGGCCACCGGCATTTGAGAAAGGATACAAGTTGGCGGAGCTGGGAGCGCTGAAATCGGGCAAGCTTGGACCATACTACGATGGAGGATTGCGCTGCCCCTTCCAGCAAATGCATGCATAATACAATCGTCACTACAAGACTAATAAACTTCCGCCAACCTCAACGTCTCACTCCCACAAATAGTGCTTGTTTTGTGCTGGCTTAAACATTACTGAATAAACAATTTCTTCAGCTATGACAGGTGGACATACTCAACTCTATACTACAACGTTAATAATATTTTGGAATTAAGATATATCCCTGTAATCAAAAAAAGTCCTGTGTCACGAGATTATCAAGTAGCAGCATTTCCTTGTGCCCTGGATCATAAGACTATTTTATCTAGTTTGATTATCATCACCACATAAAATAGAGACGGTGTAATGGATTTGATTGTATCGTGAAGCGCAGCTGGTGTAGTGGTATCATAGTACCCTCCCACGGTACTGACCGGGGTTCGATTCCCCGGCTGCGCAGCTCCTTTCGCAGTTATGCAGTTGTTTTTGCACGGTTAGATGCTGTGAAGGGAGTAGTGTAAGAATGTCGTCCAGGGAGGTATTCCTGGCGGAGATTCACAGGGGAGACCTATTGGGCGCCAAACTTGCGTTTGATTTCCTGCCAGAGAAGCATTTGATTTGCTGGAGCTTGCTCCTTGCAGCGTATGCCAAACGCGGGCATCTGGAGGAGGCAAAGATTTTGGTAGATGGGATGCCAGAGTGGGATCTTGTCTCTGCGACGACTATGGTAAATATCTTATCGGAAAGCGGTCTTGTTAGCGAATCTAAGATTTTGTTTGATGAGATGGAGCAGCGAAATGTTGTATCGTGGACAGCCATGCTCACAGCATTTGCGAAGAACGGGCATTTGTGTCAGGCGAAAGAGATCTTTGATACGATGCCCGAGAGGAACTTGGTGTCTCTCAATGCGATGCTAGCGGCGTATGTCCAGCAAGGAAGATCTGTCGAGGCCAAAGAGTTTTTTGACTCGATGCTCATGAAAGATTTGGTGTCGGCCAACACGATGCTCTCGGGGCTCGATCTAGGTGATGCGGTGGAGCTATTTGAATCCATGGAGTACATCGATATCGTCTCTTGCAACGCGATCCTCTCCACTTACACGCGGTGCTCCGCGATCGATCAAGCCGAAAAGATCTTCCAAAGCATGCCGGTTCACAACGTGATCTCGGCCACCGCAATGCTCACGGTATATGGTCGAGCAGGAGAGATGACGAAGTGTCGAGAGATTTTCGATGCGATGCCCGAGCGAAATCTAGTTTCGTGGAGCTCCATGGTGGCAGCTTATGGATCAAGCTTTGCGGTGGAGGAGGCCAAGCAGATCTTCGATAAGATGCCGCAGCACAGTCTCGAGAGCTCCAACGCACTGCTCGATGCGTACGCTCAGAAGGGACATCTCGAGGAGTGCTCGAGATTCTTTGTGGGAATGCCCGAGCGCAACGTCGTCTCGTGGACGTCCATGCTCATTGCTCACGCTCAAAGCGGCAACTTCGATTTATCATATTCGATCTTCCAACGCATGCCAGATCGTGACATCGTCTCGTGGACATGGATGATCGTGGCACTCGCTCGCACCGGGAGCTTTGATCGAGCCTTGGCCGCTTTTGACGCTCTCAAGGTGGAGATTCTCCCGGACGAGGCTTGCTTCCTTGCGGTGCTCGCTGTTTGCAGCCATGCAGGAAAGATGGAAGCTGGCCAAGTTTGCTTTCGATCGATGCGGCAAGACTTTGGTGTGACCAAGATCACCAAGCAGCTCTATAGTTGCATGCTGGATCTCCTGGGACGAGCTGGAAACTTGAGCTATGCCGAAGATCTCATCGCCAACATGCCATTTGATCCCGACATTTTGGATTGGAGATGCTTTCTCGCTGCTTGCAAGGCTAATCCCAGCGTTGGCCATGGACGAACTGCCGCCAAGCGAGTCTTGGAGCTGAATCCTAGCCATGCTACATCATACGTGGTTGCGGCTAATCTTTGCGAACGCTAGATAAAAAGGGAAAAGAAGACTTTCTATAGCCCTAATCCGAACCAGAGTACCCTTTTTTGTCACTAATCTCTGTCCATGTTTTCCGCTTTGTTGAACACATGACTTACACACCGCAGAATTAATGAGCAAATGTCAAATTGAATCGTGATAAGTCAGAATCCGTGCTAGATGCGGTGCTCTCTACCTCAAGGAGATGAGGCAAGTCAAGGACGAGATTAAAAGTTGGAACAGTAGACATTTTGTTTTGGGGCTTGTGGCAATTTTCTTTCCACTAGCTTGTGTATGGGCATTGTCTCTCAAAGCTACTTGTGCTCTAAAGCTTGGTGGCAGTTCAGTCTGGAGTTTGTTTGCTTATGTGTTTTCTGCCAATCTCTTTAACATAATTTTTGGGGCTATGAAGAAGATGTAAGTTTTGGTGGAGTTGGAGTGTGAAAAAGGTGGTGGTAGATTTTTCCAAGGTGGCTATCTTTTTGGGCAGATATGCAGCTATGTAGCTTGTGTATGGCTGAGGAGAACATAGAGATGATTTGTGGCAGTGCGCTGTGCATCATCCTGCTCTGCATCATCCTGCTCTGCATCTGCCATCGAGCCAATGACTCTATTGGTGGGTTCGTATGGTAAATCTGATGGGTGGTAGCAGTTAGAACTGGTTGTGCTTGTGGATGGTCTTTTGCTTTGTTCATGCATAAATTCTGATGACTACAAAAACACAATGTCCTCTGCAAACTTTGCAAATGCTCTACTCTCTCTTCCTAATTCCTGTTTTTATCTTTTTAACAATCCTTCATGCCTTGTTACCTCACTATTCTCCTACAGCTTGAACTGCTCTTTGATACTGATGAAATTCTTACTGCTCTTGCTACAGAGACTGCGTACCACAGCAAAATAACCCTTGCAGCAGACGCTGAAGGATGGATAACCAATCAATCCCATGCTTACCACACTAACACTAATGTATATTTAAGTATACTTGATTGCTTTGTTCCGCTTGAAGAAGCCGAGGAACTTGCGGGCAAAGAAATGAATGCCAGGATAAGTTAGTAGCAACACGATTGAGCTAAACAGGAAGAATGTTAGCTTAATAACCTTTGTGCCACCTGCTTCTGTTTAAACTCTGATCCATCGTGCTCGGCAGTCCTCTCAGATTCGCTCGTATCTCATCTGGAGGACACTCTCCTTGTCCCGCTGCCTCTTCACCTCCTCCTGGAACGCCTCAATTCCGCGAGGAGCGATAAGCTCTTCTTGCTGGTGAACCGATCGATAGCACTGCAGCTCCGTGCCCAGCGACTCAGCCTCCCTGAAAGCCGCCTCGATCTACTTCCACAGCCTGTCACCCCTCCTCTGGAAATGAACCAAGTTAGAGAGACTCGCAAGAATGTTTCATACCTTGTAGCCGGCTAGAACAGAGATCTTTTGCTCCAGCTTTAGAGCCTTCTTCGTGTGACCATCTATGAGCTTCCTCACGGCCTCAAACTCGTATTGTGCCGCCGCCAGCCGCTCGGCTGTGCTTGCGAGGCTCGCACGCTCGTAGCCGCTCTTCTGGGGGAAGTAAGTCATGTCATCGGCTAAAGCATCCCGGACAACCGTGTAGTACCGAGAGAGGCTCTCACGAGGGTGATTTCCTCTTCTATTTCCCGCGCAGCCTGTCCCAAGGGAGTGCAAGAACGACGAAACCATCGCAAGTAAAACACGCATACCTCCTTCAACTCTTGTTCGTCCAAGTTCTCCAGCTACAGGCGGAGGCTTGCCAGACTTGTCCGTCATGGGGTATTTCGCGTTGTCGTGCTCCAACAAGGGGACCAGCTCCTTCTGGATAAGCGTCTTTGGATCATCCGCTTCCACGTGCCGAGGGATAGTGTTCCTTATCAGCTCCAGGTGGCCTTGGCAATCCTCGGTGCAAGACTTTACTCCTCTTATGGAGAGCGGCTTGAGCATTTGCAATCACGTCAGCCATGTCAGCCTCCATCTCCGGATCGCATTGCAAGAGACGATATCGATGTACTCCATGGATTCAAATAGCTCCACCGCGTCGCCTAGATCGAGCCCTGAGAGCATCGTGTTGGCCGACACCAAATCTTTCATGAGCATCGAGTCAAAAAACTCTTTGGCCTCGACAGATCTTCCTTGCTGGACATACGCCGCTAGCATCGCATTGAGAGACCAAGTTCCTCTCGGGCATCGTATCAAAGATCTCTTTCGCCTGACACAAATGCCCGTTCTTCGCAAATGCTGTGAGCATGGCTGTCCACGATACAACATTTCGCTGCTCCATCTTATCAAACAAAATCTTAGACTCGCTAACAAGAACACTTTCCGATAAGATATTGACCATAGTCCTCGCAGAGACAAGATCCCGCTCTGGCATCCCATCTACCAAAATCTTTGCCTCCTCCAGATGCCCGCGTTTGGCATACGCTGCAAGGAGCGAGCTCCAGCAAATCAAATGCCTCTCTGGCAGGAAATCAAACGCAAGTTTGGCGCCGAATAAATCTCCCCTGTGAATCCCCGCCAGGAACACCTCCCTGGACGACATTCTTACTTCACAGCATCTAATCGTGCAAAAACAATTGCATAACTGCGAAAGGACCTGCGCAGCCGGGGAATCGAACCCCGGTCAGTACCGTGGGAGGGTACTATGATACCACTACACCAGCTGCGCTTCACGATAAAAACAACTCAATTACACCATCTCTATTTTATGTGGTGATGATGATAAAATGGTCTTATGATCCAGGGCACAAGGAAATGCTGCTACTTGATAATCTCGTAACACAGGACTTTCTTTGATTACAGGGATCTATCTTAATTGCAAAATATTACTAACGTTGTAGTATAGAGGTGAGTATAAAGAAATTGTTTATTCAGTAATGTTTAAGCCCATTTTACAAAAGCACAAAACACTATTTGTGGGAGTGAGACGTTGAGGTTGGCGGAAGTTTATTAGTCTTGTAGTGACGATTGTATTATGCATGCATTTGCTGGAAGGGGCAGCGCAATCCTCCATCGTAGTATGGTCCAAGCTTGCCCGATTTCAGCGCTCCCAGCTCTGCCAACTTGTATCCTTTCTCAAATGCCGGTGGCCGATACACATTCACGTTGAGCTGCCGGTACTCTTCCGGATTGGCAGCAGGATTGGGACACCAGTCCACCTCAATGCTGCCCTTGGCATCCCCTACACGTCTGGGAGGCATAAACACGGACACGCAGCTCCCAGCCAGGAGCTTGAACGCACCCAAGATGATCCACTCCACAATCACGGGCGGCTTTTCCAATCCCACTGCGCTCCTGATTGTGGGATCGATGAGTGCGCAGATCCCCGTCTCCACCAGGGGCTGCAAGGGGCGAGGAAACGCGTCCAGCACCAGATGCTTGAGATCCTGGATGATGCTCTTGTTCTTGTCCGTGAAGATGGCGTTCTTGGCCTCGTAGTCGCGAATGTATTGTCACATCTCAGGGATGCTGTCCGGGATGTTTGTGATGCCCATCCTCACGCCCACGTCGTGCCACACAACATAGGCGGCCTGCTTCTCGTTGTCGGTCCACTTGCGGAATCCAAACCTCTCGGAGAAATCAATGGGACTGATCACGTTGAGGGACAGGACGTATGCGAATTGGTCGTTTGGGATCTTGAACTTGCTGTGGATTCCATTCAATCTCCTCACCGCGTACGAGCCGCGATCGCTGTCGACGTGGTGGTGGATCATCTCGCTCACCAGAATGTTGGTCTCGGCGGCGCGCTTCTGGGGATCCTTGAGGCCGTACTTGGTCTTGAAGAGCAGATTTGTGATCCCGGGGATGCCGAGCGTGCGGATGGTGCCAAACTCGAGCGCCTTTTGCGACAGGAAGGGGAATTCCACGGAGTACATGTACCACAAGATCTTGCGGGCGTCTCTCACGGGGTGGAGCGACGCTAGAAATCGTGCCCTCTCTTCTCTCTTGCGGATACACACCATCTTCCATAGCGCTGCTGCTGTCACCATGATCACGAACAAGAGCAACATGGCTGCCATGGATCAAATTTTGCAAAAGTATTTGGTGATGGAGCCGAGAGAGTTTCTGTAGTAATGCTGCTTTCTCTTCTAATGAATGAATGATAGAGGGAGAGAAGATGGTTTTATACCAGTGAGAGTTGAGCCACTGATCCAACAGAGATCTTTCACGTTTTTCATTTCTACCATGTTTCATGAACAGCCTACGCGGTCCCAAAGTAAACGATCCGTAAACAGTCTTTGTTGTCCCATTAAGTTGATCTTTTCCTTGTCAGTTTTGTTTAGCACCATATCAATCAGTGGAACGAAGGTTCCGATGTTAACATCGCGGCTTGCATGCATTTAACACCATATCATTTCAGTGGAACGAAGGTTCCTTCCAACTTTATTAAGCTGATTACCTCATACTTTATGCTCCGCACATTCTACAGGGGTGCCACAAACACCATGTGAGGAAAACCGAGATTCCTGGATGTTTACCAGAATAAAATTCATTGTTACACTGTTGGACCATTGATTCAAAGAAACGAGCTGTGAACCAAAGAGACTTAGGAACCGAAGATGCTGGTACAATCGCTAGACATTTAAACCATTACAAATATTTACACAGTTGGATCAGATCCAACTCCAGCATCGTCCTCAGCAACCAGTCCTCTCAGATCGTTCCTGCAAGACAAGCGTCGCTCGTATCTCATCTGGAGGACTCTCTCCTTGTCGCTCTGCCTCTTCACCTCCTCCTGGAATGCCTCGATACCTCCTTCAACTCTTGTTCGTCCAAGTCCTCCAGCTCGGGTATCACAGGCGGAGACTTGCCAGACCTGTCCGACATGGGGTATTTCGCGTTGTCGTGCTCCAACAAGGCGACTAGCTCCTTCTGGATAAGCGTCTTTGGATCATCTGCTTCCGCGTGCCGAGGGATAGTGTTCCTTATCAGCTCCACCGTTGCTGGCGGTGGCTTGGCAATCGTCGCTGCAAGACTTCACTCCTCCTGTGGAGAGCAGCAGCTTCTTGAGCGTCCTCTTCGGCTTGAGCATTTGCAATCACGTCAGCCATGTCAGCCTCCATCTCCTCGTCGGCTTCTTCTTGCGCCGTAGGAACGCCGAGAACGGTAATCTGGTACAAGTTCTTCGCGTTAGGCAATCCCTTGAGCGACGCCTGCAGGTTCCTTCTCGCTTCTGCCTGCCTCAACTTCTCGGCCTTGGGATTGTCGGCTGCGAGTTCCAATCCCTCGTTGATGTGGAACTCGTCCTGTCATTGCAAAAGACGTCTCCCTGGGAGTACTTCCGATTCGAGGAGTCGATCCTACTCCTCCCGGCGTTGTGAGAGGTGTAGCAATCACATTTGGAGTCTGGAACCTCCCGCTTCTTCGGCGCCACCCCCGAAAAGTCGGACGGATGAAGCTCCGGGTTCTCACCACCAAAGAGAGGAGTTTGCGTCTCCCTCAGCCTGTTCTCCGCCTCCATCATAATGGCGTCGCCTTTTCCACCCGGAGTGTCCTCGCTGGAGTCATCCGGGCTCGAGGAGTCTGGTTACAGTTGGCAACAAGTAGCGGTGCTCCCTTCGTCCTCTCCAGGTAGATTGTCCGCGAGGAGCTCATCTTGACAACCTTCTCGAGCTCCCTGTCGGAAATCTGCGGCGCCGGTAGCATCAACTTGGTCCTCTTCCTCACAGCCTCCGGATCGTTGAGCTTGCTGATTTGCATGATCGACGATGGAGCACTCTGGGCGATCTTGTTACGAGCAGCGTCCTGCTTGCGAAGCTGCGTCTCGATGTCCGACCGCTTCCTCCCTTCCAGCTCTTCGATGTTGGTCGGGAAGCTACAGACCTCTCTTCATTGGAGACGTCGTAAAAGCTCGGAGGTGGTCTCTTCTCGAAAGGAATCTCCTCATTGTAGTCGATGCCTTTGAACTTCCTCTTGCGGAGATGAGACCCAATGCCGGCCGCTTTGAGCTCTCTCCTCTTTTGTAGCGCCGCCAGCCTCCTTGCCTTCTCTTCTTACCCCGGGTGTTTGCCTTGCCTCGGAAAGCATCTCCTTTTCGTCCTCATCCATGTCGACTGGATCGGGCCTAGCCGGCTTGGATTCTGGATTCGGATCGATCTGGATCATCAGCCGGCTCGTAGCTCTCGTCCTTGTAATCGAGCAGCTTCTCATACCTTTCGAGACACTGAGCAGGAGGTCTCCCCACAATGGGAGCGATCGTTCTCCACTGCGTCAGCATGAGCTTGGCGAGGTGAAGGAGCTTCTCGTCTTCCTCGCAGGTCCATTCCGTCTGGCAGGCAAAATGCAAATCCATGAGAAAAGAAGCAAGGAAGAGGAAGTCGATTTACCTTCTTGATAGATAGATCCAGCCACTCGTACCATCGCGCCTTGCACTGCTTGGCCGACTTCCTGGGGAGCAGGGACGAGATTCTAGGCCACTGATTCTTGGCATATTTCATCGCCGCGACCTTGAGGATCTCATCCTCTGTGTTCTTCCAACCTTTGATCATGATCCTCATCGCGCAAATAAGCTAACCCTAATCCTCTAAACCCTAAAGATTTTCAAGAATGCCAATCTCGCTTGGCGGCCGTTCTTCCATTGTCAATGAGATCTTCGGCGTAGCTCAGGTTTCCAGCTCAACTGTAGTGCTGCTTGGTGATCTTGGTCACACCAAAGTCTTGCAGCATTGATCGAAAGAAAACTCGGCCAGCTTCCATCTTTCCTGCATGGCTACAAACCGGGAGAATCTCCATCCTGATATTGTCAAACGTAGTCAGGGCTCGATCAAAGCTCCCGGTGTGACAAGCCCACGATCCCGAGATGATGTCATGATCTGGCATGCGTCTGAAAGATTTTAAAGTGTGATAGATAAAAGTTGCCACTTTGCATGAGCGTGAGCAAGAGCATGGACGTCCAAGGGAGGACGTTGCGATCGGGCATTCCCACAAAGAATCTCTAGCACTCCTGCTTACGCATCAAGCAGTGCGCTGAAGCTCTCGAGAATGTGCTGCTGTATCTCATCAAAGATTTGCTTGGCCTCCTTCACCACAAAGCTTGATTCATAGGCTGCCACCATGGCGCTCCATGAAACTAGATTTCGCTTGGGCATCCCATCTCGGCAGCTCTCCTGCTTGACCATATGCTGTCAGCATCGCGTTGGTTGAGATCACATCGTGGACCGGTATGTTTTGGGATTGCAGAGCATGGTGGTACTCGATAAGTGGATCTCTCCCTAGAAGATCATCAGTCAGTGATAAATCTCATATTTCACTGCTCTAACTGTCTTGTCTTGAAGCCATTTTTGGAGTGCTTGTGCCAAATCGTTCATACATTAAGCTGATAGAATCGTCTATAGCCGGCATGGAGTGTTTTTTTTTCGTTTTTTATGTATACAATGACGCACTTCCATGCAAGAAGTTCTAATGGCTATAATCCAGACTCAAGCAGGATGACGGGGTAGGAGATGTCGTCAGAGTGCAATTTAGTCCGAATAAACTGGTCAACTCTTACTCCATCCCACTCATTCATGCCCGGAGCTGTGTCACTAGTGTTGTGCTATACTTTTGTGAGGAAGAAATGCCTCTTCACACTCCAATGGGGCATGGCAATCGGATTGAAAAGAATGGTATGCCCTGCGAGCTGCTTCGATGTGGTCTGCAACCCGCTTTCCAGGGGTTAATTCCAAGCCCAGGTATTTGTAAGAGTCCAAGGGTAAAAGCAGGCAGTGTCCAAATACCTTAAGCTTCGTTTTGGAGAGGTTGACCTCCATTCCAAATGCAGTGCAAAAATGGCTAAGGACGAGATCGATATAGTATATGGTAATCGTATCATATCGTATGATGGAGAGGGGGCAATTTGGCTTTCTCCAGCAGAACGATTGTAGCCTCTCCTGTATCTGTTATCTCACTCTTTTTCCAGTCACTCCCTCAAATCTGGCGATTTGGCTCTTCACAATGAGGCTGAATTGAGGTCTAACCCTGCATTTTTCATAATTTCCTTCCCAGTGCTTACTGGATCTAGCTTTACCCATTGGTTGGCTAGGATCTTAAGCCGTATTGTCTCAGTGGTCGTACTGCTACTTATCATTGGATTGATCATCCTGGGAGATAAAGTCTATGACATATCTTTCATCTTCTTCAACATACAACAGAGTTTCAGTGGGAGTTTTGGGGATAAGTTTATAGTCGCGGGATGCACGACATTGATATGCACAATGCTAGCAAGGTACTTCAATCTGCAGTTGGGAGTCTTCTCTTTAGGTCCCGGTCTACTTCTTCAAAATTTTGCAAGGAGATACCTCCTCACTACGGGCTTGACTGAGGCAGCAGGGCTCCTTGCCTTAAGTGGTCTCAAACGCGAACAGAGCCGACAACAGCTTGTCCTACTCAGCTACTTAGCGGCTCTTACAATCCGTTTTTGTGGATGCAAGAACGAAACCAAGTAGCTGAGTAGGACAAGCTGTTGTCGGCTCTGTTCTCGGTTTTGGGAGTCCCTCATGTACATGTGGCTGCCTCGATCTCATCTCTTACTTGACTTATGGATCCTTCTACTGTCTGCAATATTTGTAAGTATAGCTAGGAGCAATGAGGATATGGAGAAACAAGGAAAAACCAGCGAGCAGACCATGAACAAGCTGAACATATGTTCCAGGTTGACAAGATGTTCTTTGGAAGCAACTTAGCTCAGCACATGAAACACTTCGATAGTCAGTATACTTTTCTCTGGGTAGAAGGTATGGGTTTGCTGATATTTTTAGCGTACTATACGATCATCAATCTTCTAATCAATCATCCAGCTGGACCGGAGACTCTAGTGTGCTCCGTTATCATATTGCTGTATCTTAGTATGCAGTGCTCTCCAGGGTTCCTTGCTCGTATAGACATCGCAGTCGAACTTGTCACCACATGGAAACAATGGCAAGCAAGATTTTCCAGTGGGAGTGGTTCCATGACTTGCTACAGTTCTTTCATGTTCTAATGGAAGGAACGCCCTTGGAGGATGTGCATAACCACGAACACATGGTGCAATACTGGCTAAGATGCTGGAAGGCTATGAATTGATGTGCTATGTGATATTCTTTGAACTGGCCCGTGCTACAACTCGTGCTTGCCTCGTATGCTTTGCGGTCCCATTCAAGCTGATCATGGGTAGCATACAAGGTCAAGGATACTTGGTCAGACAAAATAGCACCAAGTCTAGCTTATGTTGCTGTTCAGCTTTCTGCACCAGACATACACAAGGTTACAAGGACCATTATAGAAGCTGAAGCAGCATTAAATAGTAGAAAGCAGTGTGCTGTATGTATTGAAACAATGGATGCTGCACTGCAACTCAACGAGTTTAAGACGAAGATCTGATACAATCGATATGGCTCTATGTGGCATGGCTTTTGCATCGGTTGAGGAAGTAGATGGCAATTATCAGATTGTACGAGATCTACGTAATCTTCTTATCCTCATTAGGCTGTACCATAAGAGCATGTTCTAACCGAGCAGTGAGGATGTTAAGGAGCTGAGAGAAAATCTGGCGGTTTAACTGAAACAATTTAGTTTGATCCACTATGAAAATGGATATAAGGTGAATAGCGCACTGGCTAGGCAATGGGGATACATTGGTGATGGGGACTGGAAAGTTATGAAAGCTCATCTTTGCTGCTCCAGGCTCACGATCAGCCTAGAGAGGGAGAGAACCTCAGTTTCACAGCAGTGATTCTTTGGATGGAAAAGAGGAGAGGCCCGACATTCCTACAAATAAGGTTCAACCGTGAAGACCTCCAAAATTGAGTGCGAGATTTGATGAAGTTCTTATCTCAATTTTGTGGCAACCTGATATTGGTTGAACACATAGACGTGGTTGACACTTTTGGCTAGAGTCAGAGAATTCACCTGCAGCAATTATCTGTTTTTTGACAAGTTCGCTGCCTCAAATTTCTGTACTTGGCACCTGTGGAAAGAAAGACATCAAGTTGCTCTTCTACTATCATGCTCTTAACGGACAGTGGCTCGCCTGTTAAGGTGCTCTAGCCGTTTGCAGCCAATGCTAATCCAAGCACGCAACCAGCTCGAAATTTTCCCAGTCGTGGATCTGCTAGCTACAGCTTCCACCCCTCGAAATCCGTCAATCCGACCAGCAGGAAGCGATGGAATCCAATCAATCGCAGCAAACGTACCATTGCCGCAACAGCCTTAGCGAGTGACGCCTTGTTCTAGATCGATCGCTGCGAGGCGCATTCCCTCCAAATTGGCGACAGGATGCGAAACGCGCAGATCTGATCGCGGCCCGGCGCCTCTACCAATTTACAAAAACACAAAACAAGCACTATTTGTGGGAGTGAGACGTTGAGGTTGGCGGAAGTTTATTAGTCTTGTAGTGACGATTGTATTATGCATGCATTTGCTGGAAGGGGCAGCGCAATCCTCCATCGTAGTATGGTCCAAGCTTGCCCGATTTCAGCGCTCCCAGCTCTGCCAACTTGTATCCTTTCTCAAATGCCGGTGGCCGATACACATTCACGTTGAGCTGCCGGTACTCTTCCGGATTGGCAGCAGGATTGGGACACCAGTCCACCTCAATGCTGCCCTTGGCATCCCCTACACGTGTGGGAGGCATAAACACGGACACGCAGCTCCCAGCCAGGAGCTTGAACGCACCCAAGATGATCCACTCCACAATCACGGGCGGCTTTTCCAATCCCACTGCGCTCCTGATTGTGGGATCGATGAGTGCGCAGATCCCAGTCTCCACCAGGGGCTGCAAGGGGCGAGGAAACGCGTCCAGCACCAGATGCTTGAGATCCTGGATGATGCTCTTGTTCTTGTCCGTGAAGATGGCGTTCTTGGCCTCGTAGTCGCGAATGTATTGTCGCATCTCAGGGATGCTGTCCGGGATGTTTGTGATGCCCATCCTCACGCCCACGTCGTGCCACACAACATAGGCGGCCTGCTTCTCGTTGTCGGTCCACTTGCGGAATCCAAACCTCTCGGAGAAATCAATGGGACTGATCACGTTGAGGGAGAGGACGTATGCGAATTGGTCGTTTGGGATCTTGAACTTGCTGTGGATTCCATTCAATCTCCTCACCGCGTAAGAGCCGCGATCGCTGTCGACGTGGTGGTGGATCATCTCGCTCACCAGAATGTTGGTCTCGGCGGCGCGCTTCTGGGGATCCTTGAGGCCGTACTTGGTCTTGAAGAGCAGATTTGTGATCCCGGGGATGCCGAGCGTGCGGATGGTGCCAAACTCGAGCGCCTTTTGCGACAGGAAGGGGAATTCCACGGAGTACATGTACCACAAGATCTTGCGGGCGTCTCTCACGGGGTGGAGCGACGCTAGAAATCGTGCCCTCTCTTCTCTCTTGCGGATACACACCATCTTCCATAGCGCTGCGGCTGTCACCATGATCACGAACAAGAGCAACATGGCTGCCATGGATCAAATTTTGCAAAAGTATTTGGTGATGGAGCCGAGAGAGTTTCTGTAGTAATGCTGCTTTCTCTTCTAATGAATGAATGATAGAGGGAGAGAAGATGGTTTTATACCAGTGAGAGTTGAGCCACTGATCCAACAGAGATCTTTCACGTTTTTCATTTCTACCATGTTTCATGAACAGCCTACGCGGTCCCAAAGTAAACGATCCGTAAACAGTCTTTCTTGTCCCATTAAGTTGATCTTTTCCTTGTCAGTTTTGTTTAGCACCATATCAATCAGTGGAACGAAGGTTCCGATGTTAACATCGCGTCTTGCATGCATTTAACACCATATCATTTCAGTAGAACGAAGGTTCCTTCCAACTTTATTAAGCTGATTACCTCATATTTCATGCTCCGCACATTCTACAGGGGTGCCACAAACACCATGTGAGGAAAACCGAGATTCCTGGATGTTTACCAGAATAAAATTCATTGTTAGACTGTTGGACCATGGATTCAAAGAAACGAGCTGTGAACCAAAGAGACTTAGGAACCGAAGATGCTGGTACAATCGCTAGACATTTAAACCATTACAAATATTTACACTGTTGGATCAGATTTAACTCGAGCATCGTGCTCGGCAACCAGTCGCCTCAGATCGTTCCTGCAAGACAAGCGCCGCTCGTATCTCATCTGGAGGACGCTCTCCTTCTCGCTCTGCCTCTTCACCTCCTCTTGGAACGCCTCGATCCGGCGGGGAGCGATAAGCTGCTCTTGCTGGTGCAGCGATCGATAGCACTGCAGCTCCGTGCCCAGCGTCTCCGCCTCCTTGAAAGCCGCCTCGATCTGCTGCCACAGCCCATCGCCCCTCGTCTGGAAGTCAATCAAGTTAGAGAGGCTCGCAAGAACGAACACCACGTAACGTACCTTGTAGCCTCCGGTTAGGACAGAGATCTTTTGCTCCAGCTTTAGAGCCTTCTTCGTGTGACCATCTATGTGCTTCTTCACGGCCTCAAACTCGTATTGTGCCGCGGTCAGCCGCTCGGCTGTGCTTGCGAGAGTCGCACGCTCGTAGACGTTCTTCTGAGGGAAGTAAGTCAAGTCATCAGCTAAAGCATCTCGGACAGCAGTGTAGTCAGCGCCTTCGTGACCGAGAGAAGCCCTCACGAGCGTGATTTCCTCTTCTATTTCCCGCGCAGCCTGTGCCAAGGGAGTGTAAGAACGAAGTAACCATCGCAAGTAAAACACGCATACCTCCTTCAACTCTTGTTCGTCCAAGTCCTCCAGCTCGGGTATCACAGGCGGAGACTTGCCAGACTTGTCCGACATGGGGTATTTCGCGTTGTCGTGCTCCAACAAGGCGACTAGCTCCTTCTGGATAAGCGCCTTTGGATCACCCGCTTCCGCGTGCCGAGGGATAGTGTTCCTTATCAGCTCCACCGTTGCTGGCGGTGGCCTTGGCAATCCTCGCTGCAAGACTTTACTCCTCTTCCGGAGGACAGCAGCTTCTCGAGCGTCCTCTTCGGCTTGAGCATTTGCAATCACGTCAGCCATGTCGGCCTCCATCTCCTCGTCGGCTTCTTCTTGCTCCGTAGGAACGCCGAGAACGCTAATCTGGTACAAGTTCTTCGCGTTAGGCAATCCCTTGAGCGACGCCTGCAGGTTCCTTCTCGCTTCTGCCTGCCTCAACTTCTCGGCCTTGGGATTGTCAGCTGCGAGTTCCAATCCCTCGTTGATGTGGAACTCGTCCCGTATCGGTGTTCCCTTGGGTGTCATTGCAAAAGACGTCTCCCTGGGAGTACTTCCGATTCGAGGAGTCGATCCTACTCCTCCCGGCGTCGTGAGAGGTGTAGCAATCACATTTGGAGTCTGGACCTCCCGTTTCTTCGGCGTCACCCCCGAAAAGTCGGACGGATGAAGCTCCGGGTTCTCACCACCAAAGAGAGGAGTTTGCGTCTCCCTCAGCCTGAGAAGATTCTCCGCCTCCATCATGATGGCGTCGCCTTTTCCACCCGGAGTTCTCTGAGGAGTCCTCGCCGGAGTCATCCCTGCTCGAGGAGTCTGATTGTAGTTGGCGACAAGTGCTCGAGTAGCGCTGCTCCCTTCGTCCTCTCCAGGTAGATTGTCCGCCGAGGAGCTCATCTTGACAATCTCCTCGAGCTCCCTGTCGGAAATCTGCAGCGCCGGTAGCATCAACTTGGTCCTCTTCCTCACAGCCTCCGGATCGTTGAGCTTGCTAATTTGCATGATTGCCGATGGAGCGTCCTGCCTCTGAGCGATCTTGTTCCGAGCAGCGTCCTGCTTGCGAAGCTGCGCCTCGATGTCCGACCGCCTCCTCCCTTCCAGCTCTTCGATGTTGGTCGGGAAACGCGGCTGCGCTACAGACCTCTCTTCGTTGGAGACGTCGTAAAAGCCCGGAGGGGGTCTCTTCTCGAAAGGAATCTCCTCATTGTAGTCGATGCCTTTGAACTTCCTCTTGCGGAGACGAGACCCAATGCCGGCCGCTTTGAGCTCTCTCCTCTTTTGTAGCGCCGCCAGCCTCCTTGCCTCCTCCAGCTGCTTCTCCCTGGCTTTCCTCTTCGCCTTCTTACCGCGAGTGTTTGCCAGCCTCGCCCTTGCCTCGGAAAGCATCTCCTTTTCGTCCTCGTCCATGTCGACTGGATCGGGCCTAGCGGGCTTGGACTCTGGATTGGGATCGATCTCACCCGGCCGGAGCTTGCGAGGATCATCAGCCGGCTCGTAGCTCTCGTCCTTGTAGCACGCCGCATCGAGCAGCTTCTCATACCTTTCGAGACACTGAGCAGGAGTTCTCCCAACGATGGGAGCGATCGTTCTCCATTGCGTTGGCATGAGCTTGGCGAGGTGAAGGAGCTTCTCGTCTTCCTCGCGGGTCCATTCCGTCTGGCAGGGAAAGGCAGATCCGTGAGAAAAAAAGAAATCCAGGGAAGAGGGATTCGACTCACCTTCTTGATCGATGGATCCAGCCACTCGTACCAGCGAGCCTTGCACTGCTTGGCGGACTTCCTGACGAGTAGAGAGGAGATTCTAGCCCACTGATTCTTGCCATATTTCATCACCGCGGCTTTGAGGATCTCATCCTCCGTGTTCTTCCACACCCCGCCTTTGATCATGATCCTCATCTTGGCGGAAGGCGCCTAGCCAGCAGCAGGAGTGGAGTGACGAGCGCCGCTAGAGGGAGAGCGCCCGGTAACCCTAGAAACTCTAAACCCTAAACACAAAAAAATCTTGTCATGGATATACCAGAATAATCTGTACGACATTGTGTACGAATAACTAAGTAAGAATCTTCGCGAAGCTTTAGTCCACAAAATATGATGGAGGATCTGGAGGAGATTTGGAACCTGGAGAAAGAAAAGGAGGAAGCAAAATGTGACAGGAAAACTCTCAAGGAAACTTTACCAGAGGAAGAAATCCATGATCCAGCGACGCACACATCCACACTATCACTGTTAAATGCGGTGGCTGTGAAATTCGGTGGCCGCGAGCAGTCCATCTATCCATGATCAAGCTCGAAGCTCGTCAGAGAAAAAAACGAGAAAGAAGAAATCTATTCACTTACAGAGTGAGTAGTATCCCATCCAATGTGAGCAATGTGCTTGACATCTGTGGGATAGCCGATCTCGATATCACTTCTTTCTGCGAGATGTGTCAGTAAGTTGGAACAGTGACAAGTTGAAGCACGTACCAAACAAGTGTCGCAATCTTCGCAATCCCTTGAACTTGAGCCTTTGCCTCTTGCGTCGTTCTTGGTGTAATGACATAAGAACTTCTGCCACGGGAGAAACGAAAAGAACATTTATGAGACTCGACCAACCAAACATTGTCAGTGAGGATGCCGCTTACTTGGAACGGCAGCATTTTGAGCTTGGCTGCAGGAGGAGGAAGTGATTTTTGTGGCTAGATCGTTGATAGCCCTCTGAATTCTAGCTTGCGTTTCCTGCGCGGCTTTGCGATTGCTGAAACCAAACCCCTTGTGACTGCCATTCTAGCAAGCGCCACGAATCAAGCATTAACATACCAAACTGAGTAGAACGAACAAACCTCGTGACGGAGTACAAAGAATTGTTGCGACAAGGTACTAAACACTTGGGGATCACGCACGGTGTACTCAAACAAGAGCTGACCGTCCTGACAACAGAGAGAAGTCATAAAAATTCAAGAACAAAAACTATTCTTACCAGGAGATCACGCAGCTGAAGCCGCACAAACGCGTTCTCAAGCACCCTCATGTGTAGCTCTCCTATCAGAGCTCTAGAGTGCCACGAAACACTTCCTTGCGCTGCCTCGAACATGAGAACCGGACACTTAGCCTGCGAGAAAGTCTCAATCTTAAGAAACCCACCAAAAACCAACAAGAGATCCTCACACATACCAAAAAATTCGGCGTCTCCATAGCTCCCTTGTGTTGTTCTTCCGCTATGGCTCGAGCTGGAGAGCATAGATCAAACTTTCCTTTGGTGTTTTGTCGACTGCGATGAACAGCCCCTGACACGTGGAATCCATCCGAGGGTCCATCTCGAGCTTGCTTTGCTTGGTTGTAAAAAGTGAGCTACCTGTGGACTGCTCGTCTCATCACTTCTTTAGTGGAGCAAAGAGCTTGGAAATCTCTCCACTTTCGGCCAGTTCGCTCATCACGTCAGCTCCACCAACAAATTCACCCTTGACGAAGACTTGCGGGATCGTCGGCCACTGGCTGTAAGACTTGATGGCTTCTCTCACACCAGAGTTGTGTTCTTCGTCCAAAACGTTCACTGTCTCAAAGTCCACGCCTTGCTGCTCGAGGATGGTGAGCACCCGGTGAGAGAAGCCACACTGTGGAGCGGTCCTGGAGCCTTTGATGAAGGCGACGACGTTGTGGGTCTTGACGACGATGCCGATGAGCTCCTCGAGCGTGATGGTCAGCTCCTTGTCCCGCGATGGCTTCATCTTTAGATCGTTCTTGGCTTTCTTCTTTGCAGTCCAGGTGGTGTTCCCGGGAGAGTTTCCACTGGGAACACTGCCAGTAGCTTTGATGTGCTCTTCCACCCAAGCTTGCCATGCCTGCTTAAGTTCTTCTCTATTCGCGCTCTCCACCACAGCCACCTAAAGAAGGACGATAAACAATGAAGAAAGATTTACAAAGAATGGATGAAGCATTACCTTGACAGCGCCACAGAGCTCTGGCAAATCCCTGGCATGGCCCTGGACGCTCGTAGAAATCCTCCTAGACATCCCTACGAACTGGAGCTCGCCTTGCTTGTCATAGATCGCATAGACTCCTTGCGCGGCAGGGATCTTGCTAAGCTCTTCCGGAACGATGCTCGAGCTCTCTACCTCCGAAAGCTTTCTAACGCTGCTACACACGATATTTCTAGCGATTCTCCTCGGATTCTTGCTGCGAATTCCGGCACTAGCGCTAAATCTCAAGCCAAGAACCTGTTTCTCGCCAATGCTGTGCGCGCTGCGCCGAGGTACCGGAGAGACGATGCCTGGGATGCAATGCGAGAGGAAACCGATCGAGCCGGCCGCCATTTTGGCTCTTCTCTAGCTCAAGAACCCTAACAAAATATTTTGATGGGCATTTGGATAGCTCGCTATGGCAGCGCGTTGTGGAGACGCTGCTAGGGTTTGTAGCGTCGCGGAATCGGCCGCATTCTACCAGGTACGCCTCCCGCGATCGCCTCTCAACGTCCGGTTCTCGATTGGATGGGACAGTACTACCCGGTCGATCGCGAAATCCACGACCAGGACGAAGCTACTGGTTCCAGCCGCGACAAAGGTCCGCCGGAAGAAGCCAGTGGATGAAGCACAGGATCAAGGATTTTTCCAATTCGATGCCAGGAGCCAAGTGGAAGCTCCACTGGGAGCTCCAGCGGTGGAAGAGGACGAATCACAGGAGCTTGATCTCACAGCCCAGGCAGAGGCCATTGCATCGTCCCTCGATCGAAATGGCGTCGTGGAAACTGTGAGATTTCTCGACGGTGCTTCACTGTCGCCCATCCTCGTCGGTCCAGTGCTCAAGAGAACAAAGAGGTGTGAGGCCGCGCTAGAGTTTTTCCAGTGGTGCCGAGAGCAGGATGGCTTCAAGCACAGCCTCTACAACTACAACTCGATGCTGGCTTCGATGGTGGTGAGCAAGAGCGTGGCTCTCGAGAATATCTACTCGCAGATGCTAGAAGATGGTGTTGTTCCAGACCGGGATAGCTACAATCTCTTGGTGAGAGGATTGACCAAGCTGAGCAGCGTGGATCAAGCTCGGGCGATGCTGAGCACGATGGTGGGCGAAGGCTACGATCCAGACGTGGTGACTTGCGGGCTCTTGGTGGACAAGTTTTGCGAGATGAAGAGAGTTGGCGAAGTTTGCGAGCTCTTCCAGGAGCTCGAGAGCAATGGTGTTGCCGTGGGGATGCTGGCCTACAACGCCATCCTCAAGGCTCTCATGTGCTCAGGAGACTTCGATGGAGGATTCAAGTTCTCGGACATAGCCGTCGGCGATGGCTCCCTCCCTCACGTCCTGGCTTACAAGACGATGCTCGACTGCCTCATCAAGACCGGAAAAACTCGCGAGGCCTCCGAGGTTGTGGGAGAGATGATAAAGAAGAGCGTCCCCGACGGGATGACTTACACGGCGCTCATCAGCGTCCTCTGCAAGCACAACCGGGCCGACGATGCGATGAAGGTGTTCGACATCATGGTGGAGAAGGAAATCGTCCCAAACGTGGACGTCTACACTTCGCTCCTGGCCGCGCACTGCCGGACGAGAAAACTGGACGGAGCTTACAGATTGTTCGTGGAGATGATCCAACGAGGCTACGGTCCGAGCGCCAGCACGTATGGTTTGCTCCTGCGCTGCCTTTGCAACGGCGGAAGATCCTACCTCGCTTACGACATCCACTCGTCGATGCGATCTCGCGGCCATGTCCCGGACGAGAACACTTACGCGTCTCTCATCTATGGCTGCTGCATGGCCGGGAGGATCACCGAGGCCAAAGTTCTGTTCAAGGAAGTTCTAGAGGGCGAGAAAGCCCAGCTCGACGCCGGGATCTACAACGTCCTCATCGAGGGTCTTTGCCGGGCTTCCAAGGTGGAGGAAGCGCTCGAAGTCACGGCAGGGATGGTGGACAAGGGATGCATTCCAACGCTCCAGACTTACAACGCGCTCATCATGGGCTTCTTCAAGGCCAACGAGGTGGACAAGGCGCTGCAGCTCTTCCGGGCGATGGAGGAGAAGGGATTCTCGCCAAACACGATGATCTACAGTACTTTCATCGATGGGCTGTGCAAGGTGGGCAAGATCAACGAGGCGCACGAGTTCTTCCAGCAATCCGTGGAGCGAGGCTGCGTCCCGGACAACGTCACTTACAACGCTTTGATCCGGGGCTTGTTTGGAGCAAACAGGATGGACGAGGCTCACAGGCTCTACCGGGAGATGGGAGAGAGGGGCTACATTGCCGATCGATCGCTAAGAACTCTGGCATTCCAACGCTCGCGAGAAGAACAAAGCTTTCACAGTTAGACGAAGATTTAAATATACCACGTGGCCGGAGAATATTCTCTAGGGTTTATGTGAAGAGCCCTAATTTGATGGATCGGATCTAAGCGGAGGTGTGTCGCTTCTTCTAGCTCTGGATCGATCGCGATGAATCTGCGAATCTATGATCACGCGCAGATTGCGCAGCGGAGGCTCCTGGAGCGAGAACAGGTAGGCGTTTTAGCTCGGTTCTGGTTGTGATTGAGGCTGTGGTGTGCTCCAGGCGTATGCGGAATCCGTGGCGGATGATCTTGGCGAGGAGCTGAGCTTGCCTGGAGAGAATGCGGCCGGTAGGGGCGGGGAGAGCGAGGAAATCGAGCAAGCGTCGGTGAACACGCAGATCTCCGATTCGAATGTCGGGTTTCGGCTCTTGCAAAAAATGGGATGGAAGGGAAAGGGGCTTGGGAAAGACGAACAAGGTACTTGTATTCCTCTTCTTTCTTCCAGACTAGATTTTTTTGCGCCTCTGCAAACAGGGATAGTGGAGCCAATCCGAGCTGACAGCCGAGATCCAAAGCTTGGAGTTGGGAAGCAAGAGGAGGATGATTTCTACACGGCCGAGGCGAGCATCCATCGGAAGAAGATGGAGTCGGAAACATCGGAAAACGATGAAGAGACTGCGAAGAAACGCGAGGTATGCCAAAAACTCTCTTTGCTTTTCTTTCACTCTGTTAGTTCTCGGTCCCGATTGAGTGTCCGTAGCTCTAGCTGTTTGCTTTGTTTTTGGAGGATGCCTTTTGAAAGTAAAGTGCATGGGGGGGATTTTTTTTTTTGTGGAAAGGAATGAGGAATGAGGTCTGGGCGTTACTGGTTCGAGCTTTATTACCATGGTGGCCTCTCGGCTCCGTGGCCATGCTGAAAACGTTTAGGTGGAGGCAGAGCGCGAGCTCAAGATCCAGAGCGAAGTCAAGGAGATCCGCAAGGTGTTTTTCTGCGAGCTTTGCAACAAGCAGTACAAGTTCGCAGTGGAGTTTGAGACGCATCTCAGCTCCTACGATCACAATCATCGAAAGGCAAGCCTTGGTTCTTCGTTGGTCTTGGATTCTGTGCCATCTAACTAGCGCTGTGGCGTTTGATCACTCGCAGCGATTTAAAGAGATGAGGGACCTACACTCTAGCCGGGACCGCGACGATCGCCAGAAGCGTGAACAGCTCAGGCTTGACAAGGAGATGGCGAAGCGACAGTGAGTATTCTCCCCCCTTGAGTGTGGTGGTCCTCGAGAGCTTTATGATTGACGCGTCACTCTCTTTTCCAGAGCCGAGGCTCAACGCCAGCAGCAAGAGCAACAATCCGACGCTGCGAAAGTCATCGACGCTCCCCCTCCAGACTCTACAGCAGTCTCTACAGCAATCTCTACAGCAGCGGCAGCACCAGTGCCTGGAACAGTGAAGTTTGGATTCTCATCCAGAGCAATCTCGACAAAGGTATGCGTTTCTTCTTCTCAAAAAGAAATTTTTTTTCTCTAGCGAGACAAAGTCTCCTCTCCTTGAAGGTTCTACCGGATGGCGCTGCAGCGAAAAAGCTCAAAGTCTTCGCCAAAGTTCCATCCGTCTTTGGTGAAGATAGCGACTGAGAAGAAGCGTTTTTCTTTTCTCCCCGTGTATATTGTCAAAAGTTGTACGTAATGGGACGTGTACTATACCTGTGGACTCGTGACCACTTTTGGCGCCAAGCGTCCTAGGGCTAGACCTTTGCCCCGTGATCCAGGGCGGCCGTGTAGGGGAGATAGCGAGATCCTAGCTCCGCGCTTCTAGGTTTGTGGCAGCGATTTCGATACGGCATTGGGATAGAGTGATGGATTTGCCGTGCGCGAGCCGGGATTTCGCAATGGCCGAGTGACGGCGCGCAGATCTTGGCCAGGAATCTCAGGCGGATCTTGGCCAGTAGAATCGGTAGCGCGCGATGGAAGATCATCGGCTGCCTACGAAGATCGCGAAATGGCTCTTCAAGCACGGCCAGTGCAACGGGTCGGCTGTGGTGTCGCCATTTCCAGTAGATGGGAATTCCGGGGAAGAGCTGAGTCACCGGGCTCGCAGAAGGCTTGGCAAGCGAGGCGAGGAGAAGCTTATAGGGATCCTTGGAGCTGAGAATCACGAAGAGCGACGGCAAATCAGAGCTTTCTTGGCGCAGCAGCTCATTAGAGACGATGACATGGATACAACTGATGAGAGCTCCGAGTTTGATCGGCTAGAGCGGAGAAGCCCGCTCCATGCTGCCTTCAGGCCTAGAGCGCCAGTCAGAAGCGGTGGAACTACTCCTCCTCGATTTTCCAGGCCAGCTTTCCAGCGTCAAGAAGGTTCCTCCAGTGCCACTACTAGCAGCAGCTACACAAGGAGTGACTTGTCGAGTGTTCTTCAGTACGAGAGAACGCCGCCATTGTCACCCTCGAGCGTCTACTCGGGTCAGTCACCTTCGCCTTCTTCTTACCAACATCACAGCCGAGAAAGAGTCCGTGGCAGCCATCTCCAATCGCTTTTGTGTCCTCGGCCACTTCCTCTATATCCTTCGAGCCAGCAGCAGCAGTTCCATCATTCCAGGGGCTATCCAGGTGCTCCCAGGAACGTCTTCACGAACCACCTTTACTCTCCAGTTGGTGCTGCTGGCTCTGACGAGGAAGGGATTTTTGCAAGGGCGTACCAAGATCCTCCGAGGCGTTCTTTCACTCAACCAGCCAGGCCATCGGTGACTTTCGGATTCTCGGAGCCCCAGTCTCCCTACATGTCTCCTCGGATGAACATGACGCATCAGTCTCCATATCCGGCTTACTGTCCCTCACCTCGCCCGAGAGTCGTCCTCTGCGAGAAGCTCGGCTGTGGTTCTTACTCGGTCGTCTACAGAGGAGAAAACACGTGAGCTTTCCTTCTCTTTCCTCGTGAGACTGACTGACGCTTCTTTTCTCGCTCTCTCTTGGATCTGTCAGACAAACGGGCCAACAAGTCGCAGTGAAGGTTCTCCATGACGACGAAAGGTTATCACCAAAGGTGAGCTTACATATCTGGGAGAGTGGAAATGCACACTCCACTCGAGCTCTCAATCAATGCAGGAAGTTTCTGTTCTAAGTCGGCTTGATCACGAGCACATTGTCAAGTACATCGGGACCACGACACTGGTAAGTTTTACGGTAGACTCCATAACATTTATGGAGTTCTTCGCCAGTTTTGACGTGAGACGCGCCTGACAGGGAGACGGCAGAGCTGGCATTCTGCTAGAACTCATGAAGTGCTCTCTCGCATCGGTGATAAAGGAGTCGAATGGACTGGACGAAAGTAAACTTCGTGTTTACACGCGACAAATTCTCAGTGGACTGGAGTATCTCCATCGCATGAACATCGTTCACAGGTAAAAAGGCTAAGAAGCTCGATGGCAATCTGATTGACGTTTTCTCTGGACAAGCAGGGATGTCAAGTGTGGAAATATTTTACTGGACCCCAACGGGAAAGCCAAGCTCGCAGATTTTGGTCTTGCAAAGAAGGTAAACAACTTATCTCAAGTTGGCTCTTTTTGTTCTTACAGCACAGATCACATCAGATTGATTATTCGGTTGCAAAGTCGTGCAAGGGAACTTTTGTTTACATGGCTCCAGAGGTTCTCTTGAATTAAAACTGTTTGACACTGATGTGGTCCAAATCGCAGGTTCTCTTGACAGAAGGAACCTACGGTCTCGCCGCGGACGTGTGGAGCTTGGGATGCACAGTGATCGAAATGGCGTGTGGAAAGCCGCCGTGGAGCGGTTTCGGGGTAAGATCTCTCACTTTCACTTCGTTCTTTCCTCTTTTCTTCTCGATCCCGGACATAGACTTTTCATCTCTTTAGCTCTGAGTTCCTTGGGAACTAGAGAGATTTAGCGTGGTCAGATCTTGGAACTAACTTTAAGCTGGAACTGTGGATCGCAGATGATGCCATTCTACGAGAGAATGAGAGACGGCTGCTCCCCACCGATTCCTCCCAAGATGAGCACCGAGGCCGTGAGTTTCATCAAGCTCTGCCTGACCAGAGACCCGAGACGAAGACCCAGCGCTGCGGCACTGCTATCGCATCCCTTCTTCCAAGAACGCTCTCTCAAAGTGTAAAATATGAAATAATAAAACCTCCACTCCCTCAAATTACAAATTGGAATGTTCTATAAGATTCTTGCCACGTGGCAGCGGAGGTGTTATCTAGGCACCGGCATGGACTGAAGCTCCATTAGAAAACGAAGCCCTTGCTCGACGCGGGTTTCGATCGGGTCAAGCGCGAGCGCGCGTTGATAGCCGCCGGCTACCGGTGGATCCCTCCTCGCGGCTACATTTTCCAGTGAAATATCGACAGATCTCACTCGGCGATGCGGCAGGGATGCCACATTTCGTCCGTTTCCAGCGCCATCCATCAGCGGCAGCTTGTTCTTGAGCCCCGAGCCCCGACCCCCCCGATCGAGCTGGGGTTCTAACAGGTTTGGCGGGATTCTTGAGGTTTGGCGGGATTCTCTAGCAGCTTCTGGTTCTTGATCTCTGGCGTTGGAAGCGTAGCAGATTTTCAAGAGGTTTAGAGAGATTTGTGGTGGGGTGGGATATTCAAGCGCCATGGCTGGCCAGATCAGGGCTGTTTGTTGCCCTCTCTTTAGATTCCATCTACACGACTGGCTCGCGATAATCTTTCTTTTGGGCATGGAGGCGCTGCTGCTTGTCATCCATCCCTTCAAGAGATACATTGGCGAGCCGATGATCGACGACTATAAGTTCCCTTTCAATAACAACACTATCCCCGTTGCCGCCGTTCCGGTAAGCTCGCGTGTCTCTTTAGAGACTAGGTCTTCTGAAAGATTCTTTGCTCCACAGGTCATAGCTCTCGTCATTCCGTTGATCTTTATCATTGGGTACTACATCCGGAATAGAGATTTGCGGGATTTGCACTACGGCTTTCTCGGTAAGCTTATTTTTCTTTCATCTCTCTCTCGAACCAAGAGAAGAGCTCGGACTAAGTAAACTATGTTGTTCTTGTTTTTTACTACAGGCTTGCTTTTCGCGGTGCTTATTACTGCTGTTCTTACTGATGCGATCAAAGACGCAGTTGGACGTCCAAGGCCTGATTTCTTCTGGCGGTGTTTTCCAGATGGCATACCGGTA
Source organism: Selaginella moellendorffii (assembly GCF_000143415.4). Lineage (NCBI taxonomy): Eukaryota > Viridiplantae > Streptophyta > Lycopodiopsida > Selaginellales > Selaginellaceae > Selaginella > Selaginella moellendorffii. The sequence goes on from NW_003314308.1 coordinate 497,783, forward strand.
AGTCCTGCTAGACAACCAAACCTGGATCTTACTCGTGAAATGCTCCACAGTTATACACGACGAGAACTCGGGAAGTTATGTGCACTGGTGACAAAGCCGACATACGTGAAGGCTACAAAAGTTTTCCAAGTGGCCACACATCATGTAAGGCATCTTGTCTTGCGATCGCCTTGCGTGCTTATTAATCCTTTCTACAGGGTCTTTTGCAGGGTTGGGGTATCTTTCCCTCTATCTTGCGGGAAAGATATGTGCGTTCGATCGCCAGGGTCGTGTTGCCAAGCTGATCATTGTCGTCGTCCCGTTGCTCGGTGCAACGTTGGTTGGGATATCACGCGTTGATGACTATTGGCACCATTGGCAAGACGTGTTTGCCGGGGCTATCATAGGTACACTGTGTTCTACTTGGTTTTTTTTTTCTTTCTTTTTGTGCTTAATTCTATTACATTCCACAGGCCTGACTATGGCACATATTTGCTACAGACAACACTTTCCTAGTGTGTACGATGAATACAGTAAGTTTCGATTTCCGAGTGTTTGCAAACGTAGATTCTTATCGTGGCATCTCCAGGCTTTTCTCCATATCCCGAGAGACGCGCTCCGGCCGACTGGCCACCACCACGAGCTAACGGTAGCGTTAGAGATCTAGAGAACGGGAGAGATGTGGAGATCTCCAGATTATAGCTGCGACTGTGATGGGTGTATACTCTGCTGGTATGCGTTTAAATTATCAACTCTTTTTTTTTTTGAGCCCAAGCACTCTCGCTCGGTTGTAAAAGCAGTGACATGACATACGCACTTTGTGTCACCTCGGACCTTGCCTGTTGGACGAGTCTTCGTCAAGAATTCCTCTTCCTCGGGGTGGGGCTCGCCGCCGCTGGATCAAAGATTCCAAACGCGAAGTAAGGGCTTCTCCAACTTTTCCTGTAGCGCTTTCCTAAAGCAAAAGTTTTTATCCTCGCAGGACTTTTTCAAACAAGATTCTGGTCTATGGTCATATGCAATGATCAAAGTTGTCTGTGTTTAGACAGTCTGGTTGGATTGATAATATGAACAAGAATTTGGTGTCTGATTGCATTGCTTGATTGGTGGTTGTATACAAATCTTGCAGCTTAGGCAATTGGAACCCGTGTAGTCGTTTTTACTTAGATTCATTTGATTCTCTATAATGCCCTGTTGTAGCATTTTCTTCGAATAAAGCCTCCTGTTTACTTTAAAAAACAGGAGGATATAGAGACAATTGTTATTTTCTTTTCAGCTTAGGTTCGAACAAGAATAGAACTCATTATTTATTTCAATATAAAAAGTAACCAAAGTAACTTTAGAAGCATCTCATCACGATGATGCTAATTCACTAATGCTGATGGGAGAAACATCACCTGAAGTGGCACCAGTCCACCATCGATGAGCAGCCATACTATTAAATGCATCAGTTTGGTGAATACCATCCCAAAAAGCATACTTTGTTCTATCTGGACAAAGCCTAGCTCCAGAATTGCAATTTAAAGTATGGGATCCTTGTGGACAACAAGCACTGGTTGAATCAATGAATCCTGTTTATTCCCAAAATATAAATAGTATTAGATTGTTTAATTAAAATAAAACTCACCATAAGATTGTGGATTGTTGTGAACATCTACCATTAATCCATAAAAATTGGTCATTACAAATTGAGCATCGTTATGAGAATTTCTTAAATTCTCAAGAGCTGATTGTAACATATTATTATATATTTGAGCTCCTTGCTGTGCAATAGATGCACATTGTCCACCAACCACATTCAATGGAATGCATCCAACAGCACTTAATCCAACTATAATAAACTTTCTAGCACCCAAATTATATAATGTCTGAAATCAAATAAAAATAATAAAATCAAAAATAAAATTGAAAATAAAAATAATCATATTTACCTGGAGTTCATTAACAAAAGTATTAATAATGGTTTGCTCATCAGATTGTGAAATCCTCCTTGTTCTTTGATACATATTATTAATATCATTGTTTCCTGAGCAAATATAAAAAATAGATTTTGCAACAAGAGTAGATGCATTAGATGATCCAATCATTTGAACCATTTTTTGTTTCAAACTCCTAAAGTCATCAATTTGACTTGCAAGAGCTTGTCCTCCTCCCTTTAAAATCACAAACTTATAAAGTTAAAATCAACAAAATTAATAATTCTTACTGTATGAGTTTGTGAAAGGATTCCAGAACCAGCAGAACCAAAATTTGCACCTTGAAGAATATTATTTCCAGCTTGGAAATAAGCTAGTGGTAATGGTAATCCCAAATATAATGCTAAAAGAAAGAATTATAAAATAACATTCAATTATAAAAACAGCAAACACTTACCAATATATTCAACAAGCAAACGACCATTACAAAATCAACTTGCTTGACCTCCAGGAAAATCAATACCATAAGGATAACCAACATGAGCATTATCACCCGCATCTACTAGAGAATCCCCAAATGCAAATAAAGCTGGGACAAATGAATTCATTTGCTGAGAAAACACCCTCAAACCAGAAAACATAGCAAACACAACAAAGAAAAGAAATGCAAAAGTTGCCATGTTGTTAAGTGTAAAGAACAATATTTTGTGAGATGAAAACTTCAGCTTTTAAACCACAAAATGTTATAATTTTAGCGATCTATTCCAAGTAAAGATATATTATATACACGATTACATATTATTAACAAAGTAGGCTATGACGACTACTAACTTTTTAAAGCAAAAGTTTTTATCCTACGGTTAAAAAAAATACCTTTTTACGCAGCAGTATAAAAAAGGGTCGCACTCCTGTAACCCTCGTCATCAAATGGTGAATCGCTACGTTTCAGTGGAGCACGTCCTCGCGCTGCTGCAAAACTCGGCGGAGATGCTACCCATCGGCGCCAAGGATTTGGAAAAGCTCATGGACGTGGTGGCCAACATGCTCCCCAGCAAGAGCAAGGATTTTGTGGGAGCTCCAGCCAGCGTCGTCGAGAACAAGCGACTAGTGGGCGATGGCGGCGCTCAAAGCTTGAAGAGAAAGGCCTTGGACTTGGAGGGCTTGGACAAGAACGATTACGCGCTGCTGGAAGAGGCCAGCGCTGAAAGCTTGAAGAGGAAGGCCTTGGAGGAGGAGGAGGAGGCGAGCGCCAAGTTCACGGAATCGAGAGCTTGCAAAAGGTATAACCTCAGGAAGAAGAACAAGAAGCAGCACACGAGCCTTTGCCAGGAGTTTTTCTTGTGCAAGTGCCACTGAGTAGATCTCGCAGTGTAAAGATGTCTTGAATCGAGAGAAACTTGGAGAGTTTACCCCACATGTTCTTCCAACTTTGGATGATCAAACATCTTTCGTGTTTCTTGTCAGCTTTGCAATGAGTTCTCAAAGGATCTCATGGAAGATCTAGCGAAACAAAGTCTTAGAACCTTGTGCGACTTTCCAGGAGAAATCTAAGCGCTTACTTTCTGTCACTGATGCCGTAGAACTCGGCCAGGTAGTCGAGCGCCTCGGAGTTGTTCCTGCAAACTCTCCACAGCGCCTCCACTTCTCCCTCGGCCACAGTCCCCCACTCTCTGCACGTAGCCAGGAACTCCAGCAAGTGATCGTAGAATCCATCGTAGTTTATCAACAGGAACGGCACCGGGAAGCTGGAGCCGATCCGCCGCAGCTGGATCAAAGTCAGCACCTCGAAGATCTCGTCCAAGCTTCCAACGCCGCCGGGCAAAGCCAGGAACGCGGTGCGATCGGACGGAGCGTTACGTACTCCCGCATCAACGAGGCCGTGCTTTCGCGCTGAGAAGAATCTAATTGCAAGGATGGTATTCTTAGTTTCTAGAAAAACCAAGAGAGAGCTTGTTTACCTGCAGGTGAGGTAAGTTCCCGAGACCATGTAAGGATGGCTCAAAGTGTTCGTCCACACACCGCCCTCGTTGTGGATTCTAAATCCTCCCACCGGCTTCCCGGCCTCGAGAGCTCCTTTGGTGGCAGCGTCCATTAATCCTGGGCCAGCTCCACACCAGGACGTGCAGTCAAGCAGCAAAGCAACCTGGGAAGAACTCGAAGAACTTAGAAACTTGCCATGATCTTAGAAACCATGCTTTTCTCACCTCTCGCCCGAGCTCCATCGCTTGAAGGAAGTGAGGATGGTCTGGTTTTGTTCTCGCTGATCCCAGGTACACGGCTCCACGGCCAAGCTTGTGCACGAGATCATAGCAGCTCAAGATCTCCCTTCTCACCTGGAACAGCACAAACAAGCAATGTCAAGCTCTCTCGCTCGAGCTCTGGAAGAGTTACCTCGTCTGCGCTGCTCCGGCTCTCAAACTCTTGAATGTAAGTTGGAGAGCTCTTCGAACAGCACAGTGCCTGATTGCCCGACTTGGGCGATGCATTTGATGGCCGAGCAGCGAAGATTCTTCTCCTCCTCGTCTTGTTGGTCATCGAGATCTCGCCTCCCAGAGCAGCAGCAGTAGCAGCAGCAGTAGCAGCCATGGCGTCCATCCCAGCAGCTAAGCGACTGATTTCTCGATGCCACAAAACGAAGCTTTAAAATAATCCTCCTCGAACTCTCAAACTCACCACCTCACCCGAGGTGGCGCTTGATCAAGCTCATCACGTCCCACTCCTTCTTCTCCGCGAGAGCTCCAAGCATGAGGATGGACTGCGCGCCTTCGCCGCCAGGCTCGAGCTCGCCCACCATCTCCGCAGCGCGCTCCGCCCGCTCTACGTCGCCATGTATTCGGCACCCGCTCAGCAGCGTCATCCAGCCCGTGACGCACGGCTCGAACGGCATCGTCTCCACGAGCTCCTCGGCGTCCTGGAGCCAGCCGCAGCGTCCCAGCAGGTCCACCAGGCACATATAGTGCTCCCACAGCAGCTCCACCTCGCGGTGGTGATCCACAAACTCCACGAAGTAGCCGCGACCATCCTCCACTCGCCCGGCGTGGCTGGCACCGATGACGAGCCCGATGAGCGTGATGCTACTGGGGTCCGTCCCGTCCAGCACCATCTCGCGGTACACCGCCACGGCACTGCCCAGATGCCCGAACTGCGCATACGCCGCCACCATCGAGTTCCAGCACACCAAGTCCCTGTGCCGGAGCTCGTCGAAAACTCTCCTCGCGTCGTCCAGGCAGCTACACTTCGCGTACATGTGGATGAGTGCCGAGCACACCACGGCGGCGCCGCTCCACTCCTCCGCCACCACCCTGGCGTGGATCCGCCGCCCCTCCGCCAGATCCCCCAGCGCGGCACACGCCGAGAGCGCGTTGGCGTGCGTGATGCAGTTGGGCTTCACCGCCGGGGAGGATGACTCCATCGCCTTGTAGAGATCGAGAGCTTGGCGATGGTGGCCGCCGTGCGCGTACGCCGCCACCATGGTGCTCCAGCTGATGACGCTCCTGCGACGCATCCCATCGAAGAGCTTGCGGGCCTCAGCGATGGATCCACAGCGAGCGTACATGTTGAGCAGCGTGTTGTCTAGCGCTACGTCGCTGTGGAAGCCGCTCTTGAGGATCTGGAGGTGGAGCGCGCGCCCGGCGTCGATCGCCGCTGGACCGATGGCCGCGCACGCCGCCGCCACTGACGAGTACGTGAAGGAGTCCGGGCGGATGCCCCGCCGCTCCATCTCGCGGAAGAGATCCAAGGCCCGGCGAGCGTACAAATGCCCGTTCTGGGCATTTGCTGCGAGCATGGCGTTCCAGGCCACCACGTCTCGATCGGGCATCTTGTCAAAGATCTCTCTGGCCTCCTCGGGTTCTTTGCATTTTCCATACATGTTGATCAGCGCGGTGTGGACGATCACACTGGAAGTCGTCACCCTCGCGTGGATCTTCCGCCCGGCGGCAAGATCCCCGAGGTTGGCACAAATGCCGATCACGGTGGCCACGAGCACGTCGTCGATCTCCACGCCGGTGGCGGACATCTGCTCGTAGAGATCCAGCGCCGCGCGGTTGCGCCCGTTCTGGGCGTGCGCTGCCAGCACGATGCTCCAGGTGAACTTGTTGCGCTCGGGCATGGCGTCGAAGAGGGCGCGGCCGGATTCCAGCGCGCCCAGCTTGCCATACATGTGGATGAGGAGATTGGCGAGGAAGACGTTGCTGCCCAGTCCCAGCTGCTGGATCAATCGGTGCGCCCCGATCCCGCTGCCCAGATCCCTCTCAGCTACACACCTGCGCAACACGGCGGCCATTTGGGCGATCGAGGCGTCGCTGCTCTTGAGCTCCTCCAGCCACGCCTGGAGGCCAGAGCTGGATGAGCTCTCTGCGATGGCGCTGGCGCTGGCGCTGGCCATGGGCGATGGTGGCTTGCTCCATTTTTTGGGGCGCTCGCGCTCGTCGAGGCTGTCCTTGCGCGAGTAGCTCCCGCCAAAGAGGATCTCCTGCTCCGCGTCCTGTAGGGCGCCGATGGATTTGCGCTGGAGGGGCGAGCTGCGGGAGGCGAGCCTTCGCATAAGTGACGGCCGAATATTCCCCAAAATATTGACAAAATATGTTAGTCAACGCCGCCGGCCAGTCAACAAAAGTCAGACCAATAACTGCTGTCAATGAGCTTTGACTAAGAGAATCCGGAACCGCTGCCAGAATATCCTTAAGTCAACGACGCCGGCTGGTCAAAGAAAGTCAGCGCATCTTGGACCAACAATCACGTTTGTTTTGTCTACACTATATATAATGTGTGCGTGGGCGGTGCATGGTTGGAAGCCGCGGGTTGGAAATCACAAAGAAATGTGTACGGACAAACAGAGTAGGAGGTGTGGCTTTGGGCCATGGGTGGCCCAAGGGCCGGCAAATCGCAGAAAGACATCCCGGGTACGATCCCGGGCAGGGCACCAGCCTGTCACGCGTGGACGCGAGGGCCGCTCTCCAATCCACTGGAATTTCTCGTGCCGGACGCCAGCGCGTCTATCAAATCGGGCTGTTGCCACGTGGGGCCCCTCCAGCCGCCGGATGCGCGTATCCGACGGCCGCGGGCCGGACTCCAAATGGGCTCCTCAAACTGGTTAACTGATTTCTCAGTGGCGAGAATAAGTATCAGGGCGTGCGGGCGAGGGTTTCGTCTGGGCGCGTTGGGAGAGGAGAGGGCGAGGGAGGAAAGAGGGTCCTGGGGATCGATCGAGCGAGGCCGTGAGAGATCCAGGGCGGCGGCGCGCGCGCGTGATTCCTCCGGGGCCGGCGGTAAGCCCCCTCTGGTCGATTTCTCCCCGCGGGTTAGGGTTCGTGCGTGGTCTCATGTTGGATAGCTGGCCACGGGCTTTAGAAGGCTTAGATCGCGTGAGCAGAGGCTACAGGAGAGGGCGGGGTTCTTGGCGCTCCAAGCTAAAGCGACCCATCTGGAATCGCCGGGAGAGATAAGAGGAGATAGAGATAGAGATAGAATTTGTGGCAGCACACACACACACAAGGGGGAGATAGATGTCAAAATTTCCAAAGGGTGGGTCTCTCCGCATCAGGGACGTGTGGGCGAGCAACCTGGAGGAGGAGATTTCGTTCATCCGGAGTATCGTGGATGAGTTCCCGCTGCTGGCCATGGACACGGAGTTCCCGGGCGTGGTGGTGAGGCCGGTGGGTAACTTCCGGAGCTGCGCAGAGTATAACTACCAGACCCTCCGCGAGAACGTCAACATGCTCAAGCTCATCCAGCTGGGCCTCACCTTCTGCGACGCGGACGGCAACCTCCCGCGCTGCAACACCGGCGAGTACTGCGTGTGGCAATTCAACTTCCGCGAGTTCAACATCCGGGAGGACGTTTGCGCCCAGGACTCGATCGACCTCCTGTGCCACAGCGGCATCGACTTCGCCAAGAACGAGGAGCAGGGCGTGGACTCGAGGCTGTTTGGGGAGCTGCTCATGTCCTCGGGGGTGGTGCTCAACGACGACATCCAGTGGATCACCTTCCACAGCGGCTACGACTTCGGCTACCTCCTCAAGCTGCTCACTTGCCAGCCACTGCCGGCGTGCGAGGCCGACTTCTTCAACCTCATGCGCCTCTACTTCCCGGTCTTCTTCGACATCAAGTACATGATGAAGTTCCATGACAGCCTCCACGGCGGCCTCAACCGGCTGGCGGAGCTGGTCGACGTTGCGCGCATCGGGCCGTGCCACCAGGCGGGGTCGGACAGCCTGCTCACGTCCGAGGTCTACCGCCGGCTCAAGGACAGGTACTTCCTGGAATCCATGGCCAAGTTCACGGGAGTGCTCTACGGGCTGGGATCGGACAATGCCGACGCTGCTGCTGCTGCTGCCGCCGCCGCAGCCGCTGCTGCGATCTAACTAGCGGCGGAGTTGCGTGATCCATGGAAGCGACGAGAAGATCCAACAACAAGACTCTCTACACTAATGTCTGCTGCTGCTCTGTACACTTGACAGTATGGACAAAGTCCGACATTTTTCTTATACTTATCACTGCTACAATCATCTCAATGCTACATAGTCTTTATTCTTATTTCCTCCACACCCATGATTTCACATGGTTTGTTTTCTTCGTCCTTTTCTTGTGGCTGGTTTTATTTTTCTTTTTCTTTTTTTCTTCTTTTATGGTTTCTCTTTTGCTATGGTTGACTTCTCATCCAATCGAAGTGCTCTCTAGAAGTGGATTAGATCAAAATGGATAACTTTTGCTGTGATTATCACACAAGATATGCATTCACTCAATGTGCTTATGTGTGCTTATGTGCCTTCTTTCTCCTGAGATTGTAGCTTTTAAGAGGATTCTTGAGATTGTATTTTTTGGGATGAACTCTCTCTTCTTCCTCATTTAAGTACTGATGCTTTCTCTTCAAGCTTTTACCATTGCTCATGTCCATTTCTCTCTTCTCATGAACTTTGTGACTGGTTTCTTCCATGGTTGCTGTACTAGTAAATTTTGGAGGCGGCTCACAATCGATGACTTTGGAGACCAAGTCCATGAGATCTATGAAGTCCCGCAACTCATTTAAAACTTGTGCTACTGGAATGCAACCATCCTTCTGATTCGCCATACCTCACAGATACAACCCTTGGTGGAAGGTCAACTCTTTTGTATTCCTGGAGCAGAAAAGGGTCATACATCATGGAATTTCCAAAAACTTCCCTTTCAAAAAAGGTTTAAGTGATATGAGATCAATCCTGCTACATGGAATGCATAAAACCTGAGCCTGTCTTTCATATTTGCAATCCTGGCGTCCCATTAGTTGTGATCCATTCCCGCCTACCTAGTAAGAGAGAACAAGGATGGCTTTGAAAGACTTCTTCAAGACTCTAACGTTAGCCCTTGCTGCTGCCTCTAACCTTTTGGAGATACCAGAACTGAATGCTTTCTGTGACTTGTTATGGAGATGCCATTGCCAAGCTCCTGCGTGGAAAGCTGTTGGCATTGCTCACCCAGAAGCCCGTGATGGAGGTTGACTGAAGCTCTATGAACAAATTGCTAGGTTAAAGACCACCTAGTTGCTGGGATAAGTTTGTAGGGGCCAATGCCACTCAAGATGATAGAGTTTGTGGAATTATACTCCAAGTCTCGCCCCGTCAACTTTTGGGTTGTGTGTGAAGCTTGAGTTGTTGCGTTGAGCAGTAGGTGACGCTGGTTTGGAGACGAAAGTGTCGATTACAGAATTTCAGACCAAGCCAGCAGCGAGGAGAGAGGATGTTGCCAGTGCTGCTTGGCTCCCACGACCTTCTGGAGTTCATCCCTGTAGTTGAAATTCAAGGACATCACAGCCTGGTGCTTTCTTGAAAGTTCTGATGCGGGACATGGTGAGATGGTGATTGGGAGGGAGAGATGATTTTGATTTGAACAGGAGGGCCGACTGTGCTGCTGCTCCATGGTTTCCCCGAGACGTGGTATACATGGAGGTTCCAAGTCAAGGCGCTGGCGGACGCTGGATTCCACGCTGTTGCTCCAGAGTTGCGAGGCTTCGGGCTCACCGAGTGTCCCAAGGATTCATCCGGCAAGTTAAAGCTCTCGCCTCTGGGTCTCCTGGGATTGTGTGCTTGGAGGAATTGGATGGTCGGGGCATGGCTAGAGGGAGCCCAAGAGAAAATATCTTATCACGACTAACTGCATTTTGGAGCTGGACCAAGCGGTGGAGGAGCTTGAGCAGCAGCAGGGCGAACGAATCCATCGCTATTCCATTGAGTATAGAATAGGGAGGAACAAGTTTGTGGAAAACCTCGGAAAGACAATGTTTTCTCCTTGACGGTGATTTATGAAAAACAAAAAAGTTTAATTGGCTCTGGATTCGAACCTGTGACCTTGCTAATATATTTCTTCAGGTTCCAAATTAAACATTAATAGCTTCTTAACGTATCTGCTATTTTCGCAGGCCAGCTTCCTAGCTCTAGTCATCCTTTTTGCTGCTCGTCAAGCACAAGAAAGAAATCATTCTCTTATACAATGGAAAGATCTTACTGGTACATTCTTCAAGCTGTTCTCGGACATGATCACGAGCTAAGTTTCAGAAGAATCCAAAGCCATGGCAAAGAAAGTGGTCTGGCATCGGCTGGTGCAAGGAATAATCGCGAGCAACCAGCCGATGGACTCTTTGGAATTGTTTTGGCGGATGCTGACTGTGATTTTTGTTGCAGAAAACTCTGTTTGCACCATTGCCGATGCGTTCTATCCAAGATCGCGTTAAGACTGGATTTCAATTTCTTCCACATGATGATTATCATGATCATTCTTTGGATTGTGTTCTTCAGAAGGAGCATTGAAGTTTTCCTTCCTCTTTAACTTTATGTTTCATTTTTTATGTTGTAATGCTTCGTTTGGGCACTAAAGTTGTGGATTTAAGCTTTTTAAAGAGCGCATTCTTCTAGGGCTGCACTGATCGATCGGCTATGGACAAGTGTGTTGCGAGCGTGCTACTGGTGGTGGTGGAAAGTGTCCCACTGGACCAAGACCTGTGCGTCGCCCTCGGCAGGCTCTACGTCGCCCAAAAGGACTGGTTCCCGGACGACGAGGCCATCCTCGCCATCATCCAGAGCGCGCCACCACTGCACACTTTTGGTGAGTTCCACCAGCTTACGGGCCAGAAGTTCCATCGCCAGCTCGCCCGGAGGCTCGCGGATCACGGCCACATAGCGGAGGCCTTGAGCATGCTGGACGAGAGATGCGACGAGCCGACGTTCACGCAGACTCTCCTCCACTACCACCCGTACTACCCTCTCTCGATTCTCGTTCGTTATCGTCACGTCGCCACCATGACAGCGCTGGGCTACCCGCGGGACTTCAGGCTCTTCGAGATCCCCCTTGAGCTTGCGTCATATACTACATGTCAATCGCTGGAGATGTGCAACGCTGTGAAGATGCTCTTCCGGCAAATGCTGGAGGAGCACCCGAGCAGGGCACTTGGTCGCAATGTGTATAAGGGTTTGGTCTGCTATTACACTTCCGATGACTTCAGCTTCTTCCACCTCGTCCTCGCCGAAGCAAAGGCGAAGAACGCCAACATACCGGTGCATGAGATTACACTACTTCGGCACTTCCAGCATGACCATGTTTACGGCTACGAGGCAAAAGTTGACGCGGTGCTAGATCTGCACCCCATACCCGAGGAGGCATACCAGAAGCTCTTCGAATTAACCCCGGATCTGAAAGATGCCCTCTCGCTGTTGAAGCGCGCCAAGCTCGCGGGCGTGCGCCTCGACCCCAGCGAAAAGGTGGCGGCCAGCGTCGCCCAGGATTCCCTTGATGTCTATGCCATGGATCTGCTCAAGGAATCGGGGCTTCTGAGCGACGCTGCCATAGCCGGATTGGCAAACAGGGAGAATCGCCAGGCCATACTCAAGGTGGTGCTCAGGAACAAAAGGTGGTGCGCTTTCCCACAGAGTATCGAGGCCATGCTACGTGAGGGGCCAAAGATGTGGGCGTGGCTCTCGCGGGTCATGGTCAGCAAAAAGTCAAGTCAAGAGGTGGTCAAGCAGCTGCTGCAGCGGGGCCTCGTGGCCACTGCGCTGGAGCTCCTCAGTGGGAGGTGTGACGAGGGCACGTTTACCATGGTGCTGCTAGAGGCGGTAAAAATGCAGCAAAGTGAAACCATGGTAAAGAGGATTCGTAAGAAACAGGCCATGATGAAGAGCTTGGGTTACAAATGTAAGCTCAGGTTGAAGAAAGGCAAATTTGAGCTCCAAGCGTGATTTATCTCGTCACAGTTGCACATTAGAATTCAAAAGCATTGTCTACATTGTTTAGATTGTTTAACATTTTTATTAGCATTTATATGTGATACATGCTTTACAATAGAATATTAAAATGCCCTAGAATATCAGAACCTTAAAGATCTTGGTTGGATAACCATTGCCGTGATTGATTGTCCTGCGGGATGTTGTCACTCAGTGGCACGGGTACATTGCAAAGGGTGGCATTGTGCTGCTCGTGTGCCCTGAGATTATACTTCTTGGGCACTATTTTATTCAGCAGCCGAGGTTTCTTCGATATCCCATCCAAAAGCTTGTAATCCTCCTCCTCCTCCAAGTTTTTCGCATAGCCCACCTCTGCTTCTCTTTTCTTCTTGGGAAGTTTCTCCACAAGAGGAAAACTTGACTTGCCCTGGATCTCCTCCCCTGTTGTTCTCCTTTCCTTGCCAGAATCTCCTGGAAGCGACTCGTAGAGCAACTTGGACACCACATCCATGAGATCCATCAAAGGTAGCCTCTCTGCCGATCGTCGCAGCTCGCTCAAGACTTGCTCCACTGGAACATACCCATCCTTGTGATTCGCCATATGTATGCTTTGAGGCCTTTGATGACCTCGCAATCCTTTTTATACCCCGGGGAAAAGGGTCGTACATCCTGGAATGTGCCCAAAAAGTTTCCTTTAGAAAAATAGGAAAACCTTTAAGTTTAAGTACCTTTCAAGTGATATCCTGCGACTTGGAGTGCCTGGAATACCAAAACCTGAGCCGGCTTTTCATCTTTGCAACCTCTGGTGCCGCATAGATGTTGGAGAGCATCACGTACGACGACGACGTCTCCGGGTTCCTCTTCATGGCCTCCTGCGACACCCGCTTCCTGCGCTCCAAATCCCCATGCATCTGGCACGAGTTGAGTAGTGACAGCCATGGAACTCCACCCGCCTGTGGAAACCTCTTGAGAAACTCCTCGGCCTCCTCCAGCCTTCCCAGCCGGCCTAGCATATCCGTCATGCAGCTGAAGTGCTCGTCCTCCCACTCGATCCCCCTGTCCGTCTTGAGCGACACGAACTGCTTCCAGGCCTCGTCCAGCAGCCCTGCGTGTGCGCACGCGAACAGCACTCCGGTGTAAGTCACACCGTTCGGCTCCACGCCGTCCAAGTTCATGAGCTCGTACAGCTCCAGCCCCTGCTTCCCCGTTTTGAGCATATGCCACGATCATTGCGTTCCACGAGACCAGGTTGCTCAAGTCGGAGCCGTCGAAGATCTTCCGTGCTTCGTCCAGGCTCCCGCACTTGCCATACATGCTGACGAGTGCTGTGGAGACGAGCGCTCCGTTCTCCAGGCCGGCTCTCACTATCCTGTCGTGGATGGGCCTACCTTCCACTAGAGACTGCATGTCACAGCAAGCACCAACGATGGTAACGTATGATCTCGTCAGGCTCAACTCCGTCTTGCTCCATTCTCTGGTAGAGTCTGATGGCTTCGCTGTGCCCATGCTGAATGGGTTGTGTTGCCAAGCTGATCATTGTCGTTATCCCATTGCTCGGTGCAACGTTGGTTGGCATATCACGTGTTGATGGATATTAGCACCATTGTCAATGTTAACAGCGGAGAGACGTGCATGAGGAAGAAGAACTTTCTGTGTATTCAACTGTAACATGTACATAGAATTACTGTACGTGGGCATAACTACATGCCACATCATCTCTACTTCTAACACTCCCACTCACGATCAAGTGACTGATTAAAGCCTGAATCTAAGCTTGAATCGTGCCTAGCTAGTTTGAGATGATGAGCATGGAGAGTTGAAGAAAAAAACATATGAAAAAATCATCAATCAACTACCCAAAACTTGGTTTTTGGTCTTGGACTTGTTTGCACACTTTTTGCTCTTTGCTATGGCTTCAATCTTGCCATTAGCATGTAGTCTTGGCTGTGAATTGCCAGATTCCCACTTCTAAGGCACTTGAATCTCTATAAGCATCCTTTCCACTTGGAGGAAATGAAGCAAACAGGAACAATTAGTTTTTGGATCTTGACCTAATTTTTCAATCTCCCATTGCCTTTGTGTTTTGCTTGTTGCTTGTTGCTGCTTAGTGCCTCTACATGGTTTGGTTGATGCAATGCCTCAAGCATCCAATGCATCCCACAAAAGCTTCAAGCATTGCAAAAGGAATTGCAATCAAGAGGCTCATCCTCCTCCTCATCACTAGCCTCTTGCCCAGTAAGTGCCATGCCCAGGATCAAGGAGCCAATTGCTCCAATACCATGTTAGCAGCAGAGGGATGTGCACAAGGAAGAACTTTCTGTGTATCCAACTGTAACATATACATGGAATTATTGCCACGTGGGCATAATTACATGCCACATCATCTCTACCTCTAACAAACAAGACGTGTTTGCTAGTGCTATCATTCTACTTGGTTTTTTATTTTGTGCTTAATTCTATTTCATTCTACAGGCCTGACTATGGCACATATTTGCTACAGACAACACTTTCCTAGTGTGTACGATGAATACAGTAAGTTCCGATTTCCAAATGTTTGCAAACGTAGATTCTTACCGTGGCATCTCCAGGCTTTTCTCCATATCCCGAGAGATGTGCTCCGGCCGACTGGCCACCACCACGAGCCAACAGTAGCGTTAGAGATCTAGAGAACGGGAGAGATGTGGAGATCTCCAGATTATAGCTGCGACTGTGATGGGTGTATACTCTGCTGGTATGCGTTTAGGTGTACGGGTTCATGGTGACATGCATGATGATAATGTGATGGTCAGAGGCATCAGCGAGAATGGCAAAGCTGATGTTCGTTTTCTCCACTTCGATTGGGCTGCTCAAGAGCTGGATGGGGTTTATCCGCCTTTCCGATCCTGTTGGAGCTGGAGTCGTGATGCGGCAGGAGCACAATGTTGTGCTGCTATCACTCAGGAAGGATCAGCAGATCAAATTATCAACTTCTTTTTTTGAGCCCAAGCACTCTCGCTTGGTTGTAAAAGCAGTGACATGACATGCGCACTTTGCGTCACCTCAGAATTCTCTTCCTTGGGGTGGGGCTTACCGCTGCTGGATCAAAGATTCCAAATGCCACCAGAAGCGAAGTAAAAGCTTCTCCAACTTCTCCTGTAGCGCTTTCCTAAAGCAAAAGCTTTTATCCAGACAGGACTTTTTCAAACAAGATTCTGGTATATGGGCATATGCAGTGATCTAAGTTGTTTAAAAAGTTGATAATATGAACAAGAATTTATAGTCTGATTGCATTGCTTGATTCGTGGTTGTATCATTTTTCTATAATGCCCTGTTGTAGAATTTTCTTCAAATAAAGCCTCACTATATACTTCAGAAAACAGGAGGATATAGAGACAATTGTTATTTTCTTCTCAGCTTAGATTCAAATAAGAATAGAATTCAATATTTATTTCAATATCAAAAGTAACCAAGTAACTTCATAAGCATCTCATTATGATGATGCTAATTCACTAATGCTGATGGGAGAAACATCACCTGAAGTAGCACCAGTCCACCATCGATGAGCAGCCATACTATTAAATGCATCAGTTTGGTGAATACCATCCCAAAAGGCATACTTTGTTCTATCTTGACAAAGCCTAGCTCCAGAATTGCAATTCAAAGTATGGGATCCTTGTGGACAACAAGCACTGGTTGAATCAATGAATCCTGTTTATTCCCAAAATATAAAGTGTTAGATTGGTTAATTAAAAATAAAGCTTACCATAAGATTGTGGATTGTTGTGAACATCTACCATTAATCCATAAAAATTAGTCATCACAAATTGAGCATCTTTATGAGAATTTCTTAAATTCTCAAGAGCTGATTGTAGCATATTATTATATATTTGAGCTCCTTGCTGTGCAATAGATGCACATTGTCCTCCAACCACATTCAATGGAATGCATCCAACGGCACTTAATCCAACTATAACAAACTTTCTAGCACCCAAATTATATAATGTCTGAAATCAAATAAAAATCATAAAATCAAAAATAAAATTGAAAATAATAATAATCATATTTACCTGGAGTTCATTAACAAAAGTATTAATAATGGTTTGCTCATCAGATTGTGATATCCTCCTTGTTCTTTGATACATATTATTAATATCATTGTTTCCTGAGCAAATATAAAAAATAGATTTTGCAACAAGAGTAGATGCATTAGATGATCCAATCATTTGAACCATTTTTTGTTTCAAACTCCTAAATTCATCAATTTGACTTGCAAGAGCTTGTCCTCCTCCCTTTAAAATCACTAAATTATAAAGTCAAAATCAATAAAATTAATAATTTTTACCGTATGAGTTTGTGAAAGGATTCCAGAACCAGCAGAACCAAAATTTGCACCTTGAAGAATATTATTTCCAGCTTGGAAATAAGCTGGTGGTAATGGTAATCCCAAATGTAATGCTAAAAAAAAGAATTATAAAATAACATTCAATTATAAAAATAGCAAACACTTACCAATATATTCAACAAGCAAACGACCATTACAAAATCGACTTGCTTGACCTCCAGGAAAATCAATACCATAAGGATAACCAACATGAGCATTATCACCCGCATCTACTAGAGAATCCCCAAATGCAAATAAAGCTGGGACAGATGAATTCATTTGCTGAGAAAACACCCTCAAACCAGAAAACATAGCAAACACAACAAAGAAAAGAAATGCAGAAGTTGCCATGTTGCCAAGTGTAAAGACAATATTTTGTAAGACGAACCCTTCAACTTTTATACCACAAAATGTTTTAATTTTAGCGATCTATTCCAAGTAAAGAGATATTATATACACGATTACATATTATTAACAAAGTAGGCCCTTTATAAATTTGTTCTGCTGGTATGACGACTATTAACTTTTTAAAGCAAAAGTTTTTATCCTACGGTTAAAAACAAACACCTTTTTACGCAGCAGTATAAAAAAGGGTCGCACTCCTGTAACTCAAATGGCGAATCGCTACGTTTCAGTGGAGCACGTCCTCGCGCTGCTGCAAAACTCCGCGGAGATCTACCCATCGGCGCCAAGGATTTGGAAACGCTCATGGACGTGGTGGCCAACATGCTCCCCAGCAAGAGCAAGGATTTTGTGGGAGCTCCAGCCAGCGTCGTCGAGAACAAGCGACTTGATGGCGGTGCTCAGAGCTTGAAGAGGAAGGCCTTGGACTTGGAGGACTTGGACAAGGACGATCACGCGCTGCTGGAAGAGGAAAGCGCTGAAAGCTTGAAGAGGAAGGCCTTGGAGGAGGAGGAGGCGAGCACCAAGTTCACAGAATCGAGAGCTTGCAAAAGGTATAACCTCAGGAAGAAGAACAAAAAGCAGCACACGAGCGTTTGCCAGGAGTTTTTCTTGTGCAAGTGCCACTGAGTAGATCTCGCAGTGTAAAGATATCTTGAATCGAGAGAAACTTGGAGAGTTTACCCCACGATCAAACAACTTTCGTCTTTCTTGTCAGCTCTGCAATTGGAAGATTTAGCGAAACAAAGTCTTAAAACCTTGTGCGACTTTCCAGGAGAAACCTAAGCGCTTACTTTCTGTGACTGATGCTATAGAACTCGGCCAGGTAGTCGAGCGCCTCGGAGTTGTTCCTGCAAACTCTCCACAGCGCCTCCACTTCTCCCTCGGCCACAGTCCCCCACTCTCTGCACGTAGCCAGGAACTCCAGCAAGTAGTTTATCAGCAGGAACGGCACTGGGAAGCTGGAGCCGATCCGCCGCAGCTGGATCAAAGTCAGCATCTCGAAGATCTCGTCCATGCTTCCAACGCCGCCGGGCAAAGCCAGGAACGCGGTGCGATCGGGCGGAGCGTTACGTACTCCCGCATCAACGAGGCCGTGCTTTCGCGCCGAGAAGAATCTAATTGCAAGGATGGTATTCCCCTGCAGGTGAGATAAGTTCCCGAGACCATGTAAGGAATCCAAGGATGGCTCAAAGTGTTCGTCCACACACACCGCCCTCGTTGTGGATTCTAAATACTCCCACCGGCTTCCCGGCCTCGAGAGCTCCTTTGGTGGCAGCGTCCATTAATCCTGGGCCAGCTCCACACCAGGACGTGCAGTCGAGCAGCAAAGCAACCTGGGAGGAACTCGAAGAACTTAGAATCTTGCCATGATCTTAGAAACCAGGTCTGACCTCGGCTGCCCAACACTCGCATCCCTGCTTTTCTCACCTCTCGCCCGAGCTTCATGGCTTGAAGGAAGTGAGGATGGTCTGGCTTGGACACGGGCTCTGGAAGGCGAGATCTCGATGACAAATGCATCGCCCAAGTCGGGCAATCAGGCACTGTGCTGTTCGAAGAGCTCTCCAACTTACATTCAAGAGTTTGAGAGCCGGAGCAGCGCAGACGAGGTAACTCTTCCAGAGCTCGAGCGAGAGAGCTTGACATTGCTTGTTTGTGCTGTTCCAGGTGGGAAGGGAGATCTTGAGCTGCTATGATCTCGTGCAGAAGCTTGGCTGTGGAGCCGTGAATAATCCTCCTTGAAGAAAGAAGAGAACTCTCAAACTCGTCAAGAAACTCTGAAACCCGTCTATGAACAAATTGCTGGGTTAAAGACCACAAACTCTAAGCCAGCGCCCTCTTTAGTTCCCAGCAAGCAGCTGGAATTATTCTCCAAGTCTCCAGGAAAAACTCATAAGGCGACTACAAAGCCAGGATCCGCCAATTTTGGGTTGTGTGTGAAGCTTGAGTTGTTGCGTTGAGGCTGGTCTGGAGAGGACACAGTTTGGTGAAGAAGTGTCGATTAAAGAATTTCGGACCACTTGAGCACTGAAAGTTTTGATGCGGGACATGGTGAGATGGTAGTTGGGAGGAGAGAGATGATTTTGCGACATTGATTTGATCAGGAGGGCCGACTGTGCTGCTGCTCCATGGCTTCCCCGAGACGTGGTATACATGGAGGTTCCAACTCAAGGCGCTGGCGGACGCTAGATTCCACGCTGTTGCTCCAGAGTTGCGAGGCTTTGGGCTCACCGAGTGTCCCAAGAATTCATCCGGAAGGAGCCCAAGAGATGAAATCTTATCACGACTAACTGCATTTTGGAGCTGGAACAAGCGGTGGAGGAGCTTGAGCAGCAGCAGGGTGATCTGCTGGATTGGTGCTCTGGAAGCGGGCAAAACGAATCCATCGCTATTCCATTGAGTATGGAATTTTGATAAAAAACTAAAAATTTTAATTGGATTTCTGGCTGTGGATTCGAACCTATGACCATGCCAATATACTACTTTATTCTAGCCAGATATCCGGCCAACAAGTTCCCATCCAAACTAAACATTAACTGCTTCTTAATGTATCTGCTATTTTGACATTAACGGCCTCTCTCAGATTCTACTGGTGATGAAGAGTCCACAAAGACAGTGGTCTGGCATGGACTGGTGCAAGGAATAATCACAATCCGCAGATTCAGTCTCTTTGGATTTGTTCTGGCAGATGTTGATTGTGATTTTTGTTGCAGCAAACTCTGTTTGCACCAACGCCGATGCGTTCTACCCAAGATCGCGTTAGGACTGGATTTCAGTTTCTTCCAGGAGCTGGTAAATAGCATGATGATTATCATAATCATTCTTTTGATTGTGTTCTTCAGGACTGGCATTGGAGTTTTTCCTGCCTCTTTAACTTTATCTATCTCTAACCAAAGTGGTCAGTTGCATAAAGGACTAAAGCTTCACTCGGTAAAATCTTCGTTTGACCTATTCTTCTAGGGCTGCACAGATCGGCTATGGACAAGTGTGTTGCGAGCGTGCTACTGGTGGTGGTGGAAAGTGTCCCACTGGACCAAGACCTGTGCGTCGCCCTCGGCAGGCTCTACGTCGCCCAAAAGGACTGGTTCCCGGACGACGAGGCCATCCTCGCCATCATCCAGAGCGCGCCACCACTGCACACTTTTGGTGAGTTCCACCAGCTTACGGGCCAGAAGTTCCATCGCCAGCTCGCCCGGAGGCTCGCGGATCACGGCCACATAGCGGAGGTTTTGAGCATGCTGGACGAGAGATGCGACGAGCCGACGTTCACGCAGACTCTCCTCCACCACCCGTACTACGCTCTCTCGATTCTCGTTCGTTATCGTCACGTCGCCACCATGACAGCGCTGGGCTACCCGCGGGACTTCAGGCTCTTCGAGATCCCCCTTGAGATTGCGTCATATACTACATGTGAATCGCTGGAGGTGCGCAACGCTGTGAAGATGCTCTTCCGGCAAATGCTGGAGGAGCACCCGAGCAGGGCACTTGGTCGCAATGTGTATAAGGGTTTGGTCTGGTATTACACTTCCGATGACTTCAGCTTCTTGCACCTCGTCCTCGCCGAAGCGAAGGCAAAGAACGCCGACATACCGATGTACGAGATTACATTGCTTTTGCACTTCCAGCATGACCATGTTTACGACTACGAGGCAAAAGTTGACGCGGTGCTAGATCTGCACCCCATACCCGAGGAGGCATACCAGAAGCTCTTCGAATTAACCCCGGATCTGAAAGATGCCCTCTCGCTGTTGAAGCGCGCCAAGCTCGCGGGCGTGCGCCTCGACCCCAGCGCAAAGGTGGCGGCCAGCGTCGCCCAGGATTCGCTTGATGTCTATGCCATGGATCTGCTCGAGGAATCGGGGCTTCTGAGCGACGCTGCCATAGCCGGATTGGCAAACAGGGAGAATCGCCAGGCCATACTCAAGGTGGTGCTCAGGAACAAAAGGTGGTGCGCTTTCCCACAGAGTATCGAGGCCATGCTACGTGAGGGCCCAAAGATGTGGGCGTGGCTCTCGCGGGTCATGGTCAGCAAAAAGTCAAGTCAAGAGGTGGTCAAGCAGCTGCTGCGGCGGGGCCTCGTGGCCACTGCGCTGGAGCTCCTCAGTGGGAGGTGTGACGAGGGCACGTTTACCATGGTGCTGCTAGAGGCGGTAAAAATGCAGCAAAGTGAAACCATGGTAAAGAGGATTCGTAAGAAACAGGCCATGATGAAGAGCTTGGGTTACAAATGTAAGCTCAGGTTGAAGAAAGGCAAGTTTGAGCTCCAACCGTGATTTATCTCGTCACAGTTGCAAGTATGACCACATTAGAATTTAAAACCATTGTCTACATTTGTTTAGATTGTTTAACATTTTTATTAGCCTTTATATGTGATAAGAAGGAATAGTCTACAATACAATGTGTTTTCTAGCCATGCTTTACAATAGAATATTAGAACCTTAAAGATCTTGGTTGGATAACCATTGCCGTGATTGATTGTCCTGCGGGATGTTGTCGCTCAGTGGCACTGGTACATAGAGCAAAGGGTGGCAGTGTGCTGCTCGTGTGCCCTGAGATTATACTTCTTGGGCACTATTTTATTCAGCAGCCGAGGTTTCTTCGATATCCCATCCAAAAGCTTGTAATCCTCCTCCTCCTCCAAGTTTTTCGCATCGCCCACCTCTGCTTCTCTTTTCTTCTTGGGAAGTTTCTCCACAAGAGGAAAACTTGACTTGCCCTGGATCTCCTCCCCTGTTGTTCTCCTTTCCTTGCCAGAATCTCCTGGAAGGGACTCGTAGAGCAACTTGGACACCACATCCATGAGATCCATCAAATCCCTGGTGCGGATGGGTAGCCTCTCTGCCGATCGTCGCAGCTCGCTCAAGACTTGCTCCACTGGAACATACCCATCCTTGTGATTCGCCATAAGTATGCTTTGAGGCCTTTGATGACCTCGCAATCCTTTTTATACTCCGGGGGAAAAGGGTCGTACATCCTGGAATGTACCGAAAAAGTTTCCTTTAGAAAAATAGGAAAACCTTTAAGTTTAAGTACCTTTCAAGTGATATCCTGCGACTTGGAGTGCCTGGAATACCAAAACCCGAGCCTGCTTTTCATCTTTGCAACCTCTGGTGCCGCATAGATGTTGGAGAGCATCACGTACGATGACGATGTCTCCGGGTTCCTCTTCATGGCCTCCTGCGACACCCGCTTCCCGCGCTCCAAATCCCCATGCATCTGGCACGAGTTGAGCAGTGACAGCCATGGAACTCCACCCGCCTGTGGAAACCTCTTGAGAAACTCCTCGGCTTCCTCCAGCCTTCCCAGCCGGCCCAGCATATCCGTCATGCAGCTGAAGTGCTCGTCCTCCCACTCGATCCCCCTGTCCGTCTTGAGCGACACGAACTGCTTCCAGGCCTCGTCCAGCAGCCCCACGTGTGCGCACGCAAACAGCACTCCGGTGTAAGTCACGCCGTTCGGCTCCACGCCGTCCAAGTTCATGAGCTCGTACAGCTCCAGCCCCTGCTTCCCCTCCCCGTTTTGAGCATACGCCACGATCATTGCGTTCCACGAGACCAGGTTGCTCAAGTCGGAGCCGTCGAAGATCTTCCGTGCTTCGTCCAGGCTCCCGCACTTGCCATACATGCTGACGAGTGCTGTGGAGAGGAGCGCTCCGTTCTCCAGGCCGGCTCTCACTATCCTGTCGTGGACGGGCCTTCCTTCCGCTAGAGACTGCATGTCACCGCAAGCACCGACGATGGTAACGTAGGTGATCTCGTCGGGCTCAACTCCGTCTGGCTCCATTCTCTGGTAGAGTCTGATGGCTTCCTCGCTGTGCCCGTGCTGACCATACGCCGTTAAGAGCGTGTTCCATGTCACCACCGTTCTCGTTGTCATCCTGTCAAACACCGCCCGTGCGTTTTCCAAGTCTCCACACTTGCCATACATGTTGACGAGCGCAGTGGAGACGTAGACATCGGAGTCGGAGCCACTGGAAACTATCCTCTCGTGAATCTGTTTCCCCGTTCTTACTGCATCGATCCGGCTGCAAGCTTCCAGCACACTGATGTATGTCACGTCGTCGGACTTCAATCCTTCGAGGTCCATCTTGTGGTAGAGTTGCAACGCTTGCCTCTCGTGTCCGTTCTGCGCGTACGCTGCGATCATCGTCGTGCACGAGCACACATCTCTCGTCTCCATCTCCTCGAACACTCTGCGTGCGTGGGCGACGTCGCCAAGCTTTCCGTAGACGTTGACGAGATTGTTCCTCAGAACACCGGACGAGTGGAGGATACCACTGGCAGATATCCTGGAACGAATGGACTCGGCCTCGGAGCGCACTCCCAAACTGCAACAGGCACCAAGAACATTGACGTAAGTTACTTCGTCCGCCTTGACCCCTGCAAGGTCCATCTGTCTAAAAAGTTTCAGAGCTTCCATACCTTGGCCCTGTTGAGCATAAGCCGAGATAAGTGTCGTCCACGTAACCTCTGTCTTTAGCTGCATTCGATCAAACACGCGCCTCGCTCGCTCCAAGCTCTTGCATTTCGTGTACATGTTGACGACGGCGCTGTCAAGAACAGCGTCACCGACGTAGCCTGTAGCGGTGATTCGTGCGTGCAAGGCCTGACCATCGGTCAGGCTCTCCAATTCCGAGCAAGCGTCCAAAAGGCTCAGATACGTGACCCTGTTTTGCTTCACTCCTTCCAGCTCCATCTTTTTCTGAAGCCTCAGAACTTCATCCGGGTGACCATACTGCGCGTAAGCTCCCATGAGTGTGTTCCAAGTGATGATATTCCTGGAGCTAAGCCTGTCAAAGACTTGGCTGGCCTCGACCAGATTGCCAGATTTCCCGTACATGGTCACGATTGCGGTTCCCAAGACGGGCTGGTTCTCTACCCCGGAAGCAATCACGCATTCGTGGACCTGCTTTGCATAGGGGTCCTTACTGCAAGCTCCAGTTATGCCGACGAACGTCACATCGTTTGGCTTGGTACCATCTAAGAGCATTTCCTGAAAGAGCTGGATCGCATCCCTGGAGCGTTCTTCCCGTGAGTAAGCGGTGATCAGAGTGTTCCATGAGGCCTCGCTCTTTAAACTCCTGTCGAAAACGTCCCTGGCTTCTTCCAGATAACCACACCTGCTGTACATGTTTACCAGCGCGTTGCCGACGATCACATCCGAGTCGAGGCCCTCGGCCGAGAGGCGGCGATGAATTCCCCTCCCTTCGGACAAATCTTCCAAGTTGGTGCACGCTCGGAGTGTGTTAATGAAGCTCACAATGTCCGGCTTTACACCCTCGCAGTCCAGCCGATGGAAAAACTCGAGCGCTTCCCTGTTGTGACCTCTCTGAGCACAGGCTCCAATGATCGCAGTCCACGCGAACAATCCTTTGCTCTCAAGCCTCTCGAAAATCTCCCTTGCCTCCTCCAGCCCCTCGCATTTGAGATACGTGCTCACCATCGCATTCCCCAGCTCCTGCTCTAAACCGCTATCTACAAGGCAAGCATGGGCCGACCTGGCTGTGTCGAGCGACGCGCACGACGAGATCAAACAGAGAAGTATCTGCCTGTCCGGTCTCAGGCCTTCCAGCAGCAATCTCCCAAACAAACCAGCCACTGCCCACTTGTGATCCCTCTCTTGAGCTGCCGCGGCGATCACCGTCCCGAAAGAGAAAGCATTCTTGTGTTCTATCTTCTCGAAAGCCTGCCTCGCATCCTCCCAGCTCCCACACTTGGCGTACATCTCCACCAGCAGATTCCCCAGGAACGTCTCCCCCTCAAACCCGTTCTTCCGGATCTGCTCGTGCACGCACCGCCCTTCCTCGAGCGCCTGCCGATCCCTACACCGCCTGACTAAGCACGTATACCTGTACGAGCACGACGTCCCCTCCCGGAGCCTGAGCGCCTCCTCCACATCCCAGGCATTGCCGCCATCGCCGGAATACTCGTGTAGCCGCCGATGCAACACACTCCACAATCCCTCCCGCCGCCGCTGCCGCCGATTCTCCCTGCGAATGGCGCTGCCGATCGCCCAAACCCTCATAAACCCTAAATTTGAAAATGGCGCTAAAATCTAAAGCCCTAAAATCTAAAGAGATTGGAACCGGCGACCCATTGACACTTCGTATCTTTTCTTCTTCTTCCCGGGTAAATGTTACACTAGGAAAAAAGAGAGAGAAGCTCTCCTCTCTCTCTTTAGAGCGCTACTCGTCCTCCTCTGGAGCGCTAAAATCCGGTTCCGCCGGCTTGGACAACTTAACCGTCAGCTCCGCCGCCCTGGCCAGCCTCATCCTATGTACACCGCGAAGAGCATTCGCAGCAAATCGAGACGCCAGCAGCGCCGCCCCGATCGACGTCCCGGACGTTCTCGTCCCAGCGATGGCGTCGATGGCAGCCTCCTGGAGGCTCTGATCCACGGTTTCTCGCCGCTCGTGCTCCTTCCTCCGCTGGAAGCGCCTCCACGCCGCCTGGATGTAGAGCACGGCCCAAGTCCGCCACTGCTGGGAGTAGTATCTGAAAGTGTGCTGGAGCTGCTTGCTGTGGAGGCGGCGGAACTGGCCGGCCACGAACTTGAGATCCTCGGCCTTGAGTGAGAAGGCCTCCACTTCCACCAGTGCTCGGACTGTCCGCGTCGAGGATGGGAGGTTCTTGCTTGGTTTGGGATGGAGAGCCCAAGTGAGTAGCTCCTCTCCACAAAAGGCACCGGGCCCGAGCTCTTGGACGTTGTAGAAGCCGGTTCGTCCACCGTTTGTTGTCACGCTCTCGAGGCGTCCCCGGATGATGAAGAGCATCTCGTTCACCGGGTCTCCCTCTCGGACGATGTAGTTGCCTTCGGTGTGGAGTACCGGTTGCAAACGCTCGCAAATAGCTTCTAGTAGCCGCTCGTCCATTTTATCGAACATTGGAACCTGGAGAAAGAAACGTCAAACTCATGGTTTGCCAAACACTGATGGATCATTTTGCTTACTTGTCGAACAAGGTCCAAACAAAGATGGCGCTTGATATCGCGTCGGAGATCCAGAGGTAATGTTTGCACGAGCATTTCCTCGTCAACTCCTCTGGTTGTGACCCACTTGTACTGGTCATAGCGTCGAACTCGATCACGAAGGACGGGAGGGAGTTGCCTGTGACGCATCCACTGCTCGGAATCTCGCCGCTTGAGTCTCATCTCTTCAAGTCTGACGGTTATTGACGCAAGGTAAGTCTGCAATAAGAAAACTTTGTCACTACAAAGTCAGATGTCAAGAGTGCACTTGCCTGCATATTGCCAATGAGAAACGCGAAGAAGATCAAGCCAAGTATACCAATCAGAATGGCAAACAGCGTCTCCTCCACGTAATTGCTTGTTGCAAGGCCTTGACCGAGCGAGCTGCGGTACGGAAAACACAGGAAAGTGAGTCGCGGGACACAATTCAAGACTTTGTAGCTTACCTCAAATTGCGAAGACCCCACCAGAGGCAATAAAAGTACTGGTTGACGAAGTCTAGTCCAGTAGAGATGATTCCATTGTCAAGAGCGTCCTTGTAAATCCCGTAGGAAAACGTAGAGTTTGTGGAACAGCTCGCTTGCACTGCATTTAACCATTCCGTTCGCGCGGAGTTGTCTATATCAACACCACAGTCGAAGAAGTCACTGTTGCAACTGTTGGAACAATTTCTCCTCCAGCACCGGTCTTGAGCTTGGGTCGACAGCAAATACCACCACGCTCCAAGCACCTATAAAGTCACACAGGTTGACAATTCCTTCCAGTTTAGACGATTAAAACAGTGAGTAAGACAACGCACTTACGTGACTAGCCAGAATATAAAGGAGGAGATTAAACGCGGCACCAGCCCAGGCTGTTTCCAGCAGGATCCCAGTCGTGCTTTGCTTCTGCGTTGTCAAAGGGATGATCCGGAGCAGCCTTGGAAAGTATTGGACGAGCACTATGTATCTCAGCGTGTTCATGGTCTTGTTCGCGGTAAGGTGAGAATTCCCCCAGATGAGAATCTGGAACCAAGCAAGGATACATGTAAGCTCAGTGAAAACAAGAAAGAAAGAAACCAACAAGAGCAAAACATACAGTACCTGTGGGAGAGGAAGGACGGACAAGATGTCCATGACAAAATCCTTGAACAAGTAACGTTTGGCGATTTGCCAGGAGTCGACGACGAGCTCGCCTCGGCCAAAAACTCGCGACGATGGAGCAATGAATGCCGTCCGGAACCGAAGAAGCATGTGAAAGAGGTAGGAGCAGTCGATGATCGTGCGAAGAACAGTGACGACAACTTTGAGGCTGTTCCGGAGCTGCGAGCAATTCCTCGTCTGGTTGATCACTGGGAGGTAGAAGAATAATGGGTCGATGAAGGCCGCGAGCAAGCACGAGAGTATGAAGAAGTTGTTCCATTGCTGTATGAATCGGCTTCTCGGATCAAAGATCCTGGTCTCGGAGAGCTCGTGATCCTCGGAGAAGACCCTGGCCCCAAAATTTAGAGACCTCCCAAACCTCTGTAAGCTGCCCAGCCCCGAGAACCATCTGCTTCCGTGCTTGATGCCATGGACATCGCCACTGCCCGGCTTAATCGTCTCAAAAGCAAATGTGTGAGGAACCTCGGCATCAAAGTCGAGGTAATCGCTCTCAAACCTGCGAGAAAAATCCACCGCCGCGACTAAGCACTCCACAACACCGCTAAAGAAGAGCGAGCATTCCATACCTCACGAATTTCTTGACCCGGCCTTCCATTTTCTGCGTCTTGACGCGCCCAAACTCCCGCATCGCCGTGGTGATTCAATCCCCGCCTCGCTCCACGCCTAGAGAATGCGCGCTTACGACCAATCCTGCGAGCCCCCGCGCACCCTAGCTAGCGCGCCACATTAGGGCTGAATTCGTCGCGCCCTCCATAGCTCGCCCGCCAGGCTATTAGCTTCGCCTTGGAACGGGTCTTTCATGCAAATGCTAAAACCAGTCCTGGGTTCGAATCCATTGTCCACAAAAAGTTTAGACTAGTCAAATAAAGTCAGCGCCCTTTGACCTTAACAGTCAACGAAGTATTTTTAACCAAAGGAAATTTTAGGGCATGTGGGGGCGATCGAACGCGCGACTTGGGGCGTCCAAAGAGGGGCCTTTAGCAAGCGCGCTAGCATAATCCTAGTTGTGAGACAAGGAAATTTTGGGAGAGAGGAGCGAGGGTTTTCTTCTCCGCGAGAGACGCGCGATGGTGTGGTGTAGCTACTGTGGCAAGGACCAGATTGCCGAGCACAACGATGGATTCATGTAAGTCCTCGCCAATGCTCTCGCTCGGACTGCGCGGTTTCTTGATCCGCAAGAAAATCTTTCTATCTCCTAATTTCCATCACTGTGTAGATGCTGTACTGGGTGTGGGAGAGTACTCGATGACAATGTCTTCTCCTCCGAGCCGACCTTCGCGAAATCGGCGTCTGGACAGGTACTAAATCGTGATTTTCACGTAGATTTCGTTTCTCTTTGGTTTGCTCGAGATAAAGCTAGAAAACTTTGCTTTGATAGATAACAAGTTTTCTTTCTTTCCTTTGATAACTATCGTACGTTCTCTCGCTTGCGCAGAGCCAATTCGTTGGGAACATTGTGAAGCAATCACAGTATGGAACTTACGCCCGCATCGTCGACGATGGCACCGGGACCGTCTCGGGCTACCAGTCGAATTCTCATCAGAGAACGCTGGACAAAGGCAGGCAGGAGATTCGAAACATAGCGAGCTCGCTCTCAGTTGGCGGTGGCGATGATATCGTTGGTTCTGCGCATAGGATTTATGTCGTAAGTTTCTTTGTTTCCTTTTCTTTGCTCTTTTTTCCTGGCATAACACTCTACATAGTTAGCCGTGGAGAAAAACTTTACGAAAGGAAGGAGGACATCTCAAGTTGCCGCAGCATGCCTCTACATTGTTTGCAGGTAGAGTTTTCCTCGTATACGAACTTAAGCTTTGGCGCTTGTAGACAGGGAAATAAACCATATCTGCTGATTGATTTCTCGGACTGCCTACAAACCAGTGTGTAAGTTGTGGTCGATTTTCGTGTGACTTCCCTAACGCTCAGACCTTGCATCTCTGCAGATATTTGCTAGGAGCAGTTTTTCTCCAACTATGTACCCTATTGAGATTAGATCAGCATCCAATGGTTCAAAAGCCTGTGGATCCAAGTCTGTTTATCCATCGTTTCACGGACCGTGAGTATTGTTTTCTTTGTCTTGATGCTCATCTGATGTTACTCTTCAAAACCGCAGGACTTCTACACAGAATAGCACCAGGGACTTCCTCCAAAAATCAATTTGCCATTGCAAATACTGCACTTAGGATAGTAGCTAGCATGAAGCAAGATTGGATTCAGGTTTGTATCTCTGCTTTTGAGATACTGACCCCCGACGTAATCTGGATCTTAGACGGGTAGGAGACCCAGCGGGATCTGTGGAGCTGCTTTACTTTTATCAACTCGAATTCATGGTCTGGAATGCTCGACAGCGGATGTGGTAAATATCAGATGTTGTTTTTCTTTCTTTGTGTAACGTTTTTTCTACTTCAGGAAAGCGTCGTTTACGTTTGCAAGGCTACGATAACCAAGCGGCTTGTAGAGTTTAGCAACACAGAAGCTGGTAGCCTAACTGTGAGAATCTTTTTATTTTTTGCTGTTAACTTTGTTATTAAAGACAAAGAACTTATATTTTGCAGCCAGAAGAATTTGAAGCGAAGGCTAAACAACGAGAGAAAGAGATGCTGTCCGTTTCTCAGACCGATATTGTAAATAACGGGGTTATCAAGGAAATTCTTTGCGAGCACAAGGACTCGGGAGCTCAACACTACGCGCATGGACTCTGTAAAAACTGCTATGACGATGTAAGCGTGGTCTACCATGAATGATTGACATCTCTCTTTTCTTGTCTCTATTAGTTCGTCAAGATTTCTGGTGGATTACAAGGAGGATCTGCACCCCCGGCCTTTCAAAGGGCCCAGAAAGAGCGCGAGAGACTATTGAAGAACAAAAAGAGAAAGCTGACCGCTGAGGTGAGCATAATAGAACGTGTTGCCGTCCTTACCTCTTTTCATTTTGTCCAGGCCATCTCAGACGAGGACGAAGATTTGACATGCACAAACAGCTCTCCAGTCGCTGAAAAAGCTATCAAGAAAAAGCTGGAACAAGAGGAACACAGTTACTTTGACGCTGACGATGTGACCGAGAGTTGTGTCACACACGAAACGAAGGCCGAAAAGCGATACGAAGACAGTGTGGACGACGAACCGGAGTCACTTTCTGATATCGATGACGTTGAGGCACGCAGTTTCTCTCTTCAATTAATTCAGACCCGCCATAAACGTTTCTTTTCTGCAGCTAACTACTTATCTCAACACAGAAGACGAAATCAGACTGAAAACCATTGTCTGGACGGAGATGAACAAAGAATACATCCAGGTAGGAAGGCTTGTATGCAAAACGTGGAAGTTTCATGCGTGATGGTTATATTTCAGGAGCAAGAAGCCAAGGAGGCAGCACTCAAGGCGCAAGCTGAGTCCATGGCTGCCGTGTCGACGTCAGGAACTGCTGCAGAGATTGCCGCAGCTACAGTAGTGATGTCCAGAAAGGTAACGTCACTGCTTTTCATTTCGTCAGTCGGTCGTGATCTTCTTCCTCATTTATCCAGGCTAGAAAACACAAGCATGGTGATACTGCAAACTGCAAGCCCGCGGAATCAGCAGCCGAGGCAACCAGACAAATGCTAGAGAAAAAGGTAAGCTGGTGCGTCATAGAAAGGAGAGCTGTTTAACCGAACTGTATTGGCAGAGACTGAGCTCCAAGCTCAACTATAGTGTGCTGGAGAAGATGTTTAACGGCAAGGTACGCCATATGTTTGCCTAGTCGCTCACTCTCACTACCTGTATGGATGCTACACAGGAGGATTCGCCATCAAAATGGGTCGAAGAGCCTCCGGGAAAGACCGAGCCAGCCGACACCAAAGTCCCACCGGAAGAAGAACACGATCGGGAAGGAAACGAAAACGAAAACGAGCACGAAAACGAGAACGAAGCCGAGCTGGAGAACGATATCCCGAGCTATAGCTACATTTACGAACAGGCCGTGGAAGAGGACTACGAAGAGTACTAGACAAACAATGAAACAAAATTTTGGTAGGAGCGAGCGAGCGAGCGAGGTAAGAAGAAAGAAGCAAGGTAAAAGACCAAAAGAAAGTTCTTGCTTTGCTTTCTTCCTTCCATGTATCTAATCAAAACACGTCGAATGAATTGGATTCAGTCTCTACGAGCTGCTGGACCTTTTGCAACTCCTCCTCGCTCTCAAAATTCTTGACGACGACGACGACTTTGCCACCGTCCTCGCCGCCGCCACCGTCACCCTCGCTCGTGACTTCAAACACCAGTCCCACCGCAGCTTTCGAGTCGAGAAGCTCCAAAGTCTTGGCTCCAATCTCCTCCCGAGCACCGTCAGAGGCCAGCAGCGTCGAAGTTCGCAACACCACAACGCCATCTTCCTCCTCCTCGTCACCACACTCTTCGAGCAACCGAGGAGGAGGAAGATCGCAACTTCCAGCTCGGGGAAGCCTCTCCTCGGCAGCGTACTTATCATACGACGAGCAAATCTCCACGTCTTGCAAGGCCGGAGGACAAGCTTGCGCCAGCATCCCCTCCTGGAGCTGCTTCACTGCTTGGAGCTTCTTCTTCCTGGCTAGCAGCTCCTGGCTGTGGTGATTGTCGTCAATGCCAACCTCTCTAAACTTCCTGCCTCGCTCGATCTCCTCGAGCGAGAAAGGTGGTGGAACCACCGGCGGCCGCGCTACCAGCTCCACCTCGCTCCATCTCACTCCCTGGAAGAAGGCGTGGTTTCTCACTTCCAACGCTCCCTGCCTGGATCCCAGCCTTTGCTCCGGGTCCTTGACGAGCAGCCCGGCGATGAGATCCTTGAGCGGCGTCGGAGGGCCTGGAAGCTCCACCTCCTTGCAAAGGATGTTGTAGAACGTATCCTTCCTCCTCGAGCCTTTGAATGGAGTCTTGGCGTAGACGAGCTCGTAGAGGAAGACTCCAA
This sequence comes from Selaginella moellendorffii, assembly GCF_000143415.4. Taxonomy (NCBI): domain Eukaryota; kingdom Viridiplantae; phylum Streptophyta; class Lycopodiopsida; order Selaginellales; family Selaginellaceae; genus Selaginella; species Selaginella moellendorffii. The sequence continues at coordinate 529,656 of NW_003314308.1, forward strand.
ACGTCCACCAGTCCACCGGCAGTCCATGGCCGGATCCCCACACCACCTCGGGAGCGACGTACTCCTCGGTGCCAACGAAGGAATTGGATCGGCAATCCGAGGAGGAGCCGCAGCTCCTGGGGAAGATTCTAGCCACGGCCTTCTTGCAGCTTTTGCTCGTATTCTTCCTCCTCTGGGTGATGATCCTCGGGAGCTCGAAGTGGAGTCCACAAGAGAGCCGCCTCGGCTTGCTCGGCTTCTTCTTCTTGTCCGTAAAGAGAGGTGACGAGGAGGAGGAGGACGTCTTCTTCTTGGTGGCGAGGTTGAGCGAGAGATCAAAGTCTGTGAGCATTACGTGACCGTTCTCCTTGATGAGGATGTTCTCGGGCTTGAGGTCCCGGTAGATGATGCCGTGTTCGTGGAGATACTCGAGAGCTAGCAAAACCTCGGCAGCATAGAACCTGTCAGTACACACGCGATCAGTCTGAACGCAAGGCAGTCCCCAACACGGAGTCAGTTTTTGCAAGCGAATCGAATACCCAAAGTTTTTCGACACGAGTTCTATCACGAAAGCAAACTCATCACAGTTCTTCCAAGCAAGCAAAGTTCTTCCAAAGAACGAGAGAGCACGCCTCCAAGCAAAGTTTTGTTTTTTCTTACCTGGTAGCGCTCTCCGAGAACCGCTTGTCCGGCTGCTTCTGCCGTAACACGTTGAGATCTCCTCCACAGCAGTAGTCCGTCACGAGGAACGTGTGCTTGTCCGTCTCAAAGTGAGCTAGCAGCCGAGGAAGAAACGGATGATCCAAGGCCTTGAGTATCTCCTTCTCAGTCTGGGCCCTGTGGAAGTTCTCCCTCGCCGCCAATACCTCCTTCTTCATCACCTTCATGGCATACGGCGAGTTGTCCCCGCGGAGAGCCACCAAGAACACGGTCCCCATGTCACCATGCCCGATCGACTTGATGATCCGGAAGTCCCCCTGGCTGTAGCATCGAGCGGGCTTGCAACTGCCGGCGGTGGAAGTGATGCATCGCAGCAGCGAAGAAGTTTGCTGGACGCAACCATCCTCTTCTCCTCCTCTTTCTTCTGCTGCTACTGCGTGTGGAGGCATGCTGCGATCTTCTTCCTCTTTCTTCTTGCCGTTGTCGAGCTTGAAGATCTTTGCAAAAGCTCTCACCACCGCATCGCCACCTCCGCCTCCATCCCCGCCGGTGACGAAGAGAGGACCCAGCTTGGAATGTAAGTCACTGGCCTTGGGCGATGGCCTGGAGTCGTCAGTCCATCGCCGGGCGCTAGCCCCTCCTCCCGCGATCCATCACCACTGTGACTTGATAGCGTGATCTTTCATCCGGGGAGCGGCGGCGGCGGCGGCGCGCGTTCGTTGCACGCTTGCGGTGAACCGCCATCTTCAATGGTCGTGCCAAGTCAGCCCTTCTATCAAACTATGACTTGGAAAAGAAAGAAAGAGTGGTCGATACTTCAAGCAAGAAAAAAAAGAACGATCACGTACTAGGCATGATGGTAGCTCGGAGCTGATGTCTCCACCGCCACCAAATTTACTCTTTCTTTTCATCTCAGTCCTTGAAAGGCAAGACATGGAGGCCTTGCTCGAGCATGAGAGCATGTTCTTCCACCACGGCCGCCAGCGGCATCGGTGTAAAGTTTCCAGCAGGACCGTAGAAATGTGGAAAGAACACGCCAGGCTCGGCCTCATCGTATTTTACCACTCCATCATCGGCCAACTGAAGAAGAAACATTAGCTACATTGGATCAAAATAGTAGTTTAAAAGCAAACTTTGGGCTATGGCTACCTTGTGAGGGTCGACAACCAGGAGCACTAGATCGTCTCTACCAGCGAAGAAGAGAGCCAGGACTCCCGCAACCTGGAAACTTAATTAAGCCGTTACTCAAGAGCTAGAATCAGAAGTAGAAAACTTGTACCTGAGACTTGGTACTAAGATGGATGAAACCCGATTTCTTGTCAAGAGTGTTGCCTCGCAGTAGCCCATCAAGCTTGGCCTCGTTGAGCTCCTCTCGGGAGCAAACCCTGTAAAGGAAGCGCTCGCCCATGGCTAAAAAGAATTTGCTATTTGCTTAGAACAAAAAGATTCTAAGTCAGTCAGTCTATAGACTATGTTTCCATGTGTTTCGGAAACACACATGCTTCTTTCCTAGCCTGTGTGATGCATATGCTGACTGCATCAAGATGAATTCTAATCAAAGCTTTACCTCGTTGAGGCTATGACGTGAACAAACGAGGAACTTGGTTTCGGATTCTGCTAGATCGCCTCACGGGTGTGAGTTTTACCTCCTCTTTCTCGGATCCCTGGAAAGTTTTCAGTAGAGAACTTGAGGATGCGAGCGAGATAAGTATAATCAGCAAACGTACCTCGTTGTAAACAACGCGCTTGTAAGCAGTAAAACTCCCGTATGGCGAGTAGCCTCCAGTCTCCTGCTCCGGCGTCAGTATAAGCTCTTCGTCAGCTCCTCTCATCCGCATTATGTCTTGAACTGATAGCTCGCAAGCCGGGCTTGAGAACTCTTCCACTGGTGGTTTCTCCGGAACTTTCGCAGGCGATTGGAGACGGTAGGAAACAGCCAAGCCCAGAACCGCGACGATTAAAACTGCTCCAAGATAAGGCTTGTTGTTGTTGTCATGCTGCTCTTTGAAGTAGTTTTCTCCAGCATTGGGAATTTCCAACTCCGTATCAGCTTCGTTGATCATGTCTTGCTTCACCGCTGCGTTTGGCATCGACGCTGAGTTCACTGGAGAACGATGCTCTGGTAACCGACACACCGAAATGGTGTCTCCTATCCAGTCAATGGCTTTAGAAACCTCATCACTTTCGAACACCGGATCTGTTTCCGCTACGTGAGTGTTACCGTCTGCCTCTTCGTTAAGCTTCTCGAAATATGGAACGTCGCGATGAGCAGCGGAAATAGACGGGGATGGAAGACGAAGATAGCGGTGAATCAAAGCCTCATTTGCATAGCTTTCGACCGAAGTAAACCACTGCCGCGCCTTGGAGAAGATATCTTCGAAACTCCATCCTGTGAGCACATCTCTGGCTGTGCTCTCCAGCGGTATGGCTTGTTCAATAAGCGATACTGTCGCAACCCTCAAGCGGTAGTACTGTCCTTGAAACTCGCGGCAGGAGTTGAAGAGAACGTCCTTTGCATGGTTGCCAAGAACCAAGCTCGAGTAGTAGCTGGTGATGATCCTCACGGAATTGAAGCCCAGTCCTTCCGCGAGCTTGCCGGAAGACTTCTCGTAAAGCTCCAAAAGCTGGCGTTTTGCTACTGAGCAGTGTTCCAGCAATGTCGCAGGATTAACATAAAGCCCGACCGTGTCTGCCTCGGAGCTCCACTCTATCTCGCCAGGAACCACGCAAAATTCTGATCGTCTGCTCCAGAGTTCATGAAGAATCTGCCTTGGTGGAGCTGCCAGTGCCGAGATGTACAACAAAAGAACCAGGAATCCCAGAGCCCCGCTCCACTTGATACTTCTCGAGATCTTTTGCCTTCCACAATGAACGTCAGAAACTGTCTTGGTTTCTTCCACCACCACCGCTGCTACGTTGCTTTCGATTGAAGTTACTGCCGCAAGAGCTTCCTCAGCAGCATGAACGATCCCATCATCCAGCTCCACTTTCTCGAAAATCATCGAGGAAACAATCGCCAAATCTTCCTCTTCGATCGTGCCGTGGCTGCTGCTCCCCGAGGACGAATGCTGAGGAGATTGATGTTCTCCAGGAGTTTCTACGCCACCAAAAAGATTCCTGGCCAAATCCTTTGAGTCCGCCACCTCTCGATGATGAGTTGTGGAACGCTCCTGGACCCATCCAGCCACTGGCTCTGGCTCTCCCAGCACCTCTACGTTCACCGGAAACGTCGAGACTTGATCCACAGCACACGCAGCATCGGCCGGAGACTCCATCCCACTCAAGCTCTCTTTGAGCTCTATCCCCGAAGAACTTGGAATCTGCCATTCCTTGCGGCACCTCTTCGAAGAAACCACCGCAGCGTCGACGACGTTGTGTTCTCCAAGAATTTTCTTTGGCGAGGCTGGTTTCGCAAGAGCTCTCTGTTTGTTCGAAGAAGCCGGAGAAGAAGGGATCTTACAAGGAGGACCATTTTCCTTGAGGTGCTGGTGGTCTGGCGTCTTTGGCACCGGCAAGGGCAATCCCCTCCTCACTGCCAGGAATTTCATCCAGCGATTAGGCCATAGTTTCGCAACGCTATGCTAGATTGGAGAGCTAGAAGAAATCTCTCACCTGGAGGGCGCATTGGAGAGCTCGTGAACACTGGACTGCTGCATTTTCGCGCAAATCCTCCCCCCTCCTGCCGCGGCACGACCTGGCAAGGGCTCTTTTTGGGAGCGACCGGCGACCTGGTAAACTTGGAGCGATCTGGCTTGCAAGAAAACGCCATAGCGAGCGCGCAGCGAGAAATCTATACAAACTACCTCTCGATCGCTACTACTACGATCTCGTAAGAACCCTAGGTACATCCGCCCAAACGGTCCCAAAGTTTTTTAAACTTCCAACGGTCACTGGCCCAAACATGACCCATTCGTACAGAGAATCATTTTGAGCATCTAGGGTTCTTCGAATTTTTGGGCTTGGTGGCATAGATCTGTGCGAGCAAGACATGGGCGGTTCCGGGGTCTAGATCGAGCAATTCTTTTGCGACGCGCTCCCCGCGATCGAGGTCTCGGTGGATCCGGCACGCGCCCATGAGCGCACCCCAGGCCATCAAATCCGGCTCGAATGGCATGCTGTGGATGAGATCATCGGCCTGATCGAGATGCCCCATTCTTCCGAGCAGATCCAGCACGCAGCAAAACTGCTCCTTGCGAGGACGGAGCCCAAAATCGTAGCTCATCGACACGAAGTAGCTCCAGCCCAGATCGATGTGGTCGCACGCGATCAAAGCGCCAGTGAAAGCGATCTCGTCGGGATGGATTCCATCCAAGATCATCGCCCAAAAGAGCTCCAGCGCGTGCCCGCCATTGCCGCCATTGGCATTTGCTACGATTAGAGTAGTCCAGGTGACCAAATTCCTCTCGCTCATCGCATCAAACAACGCCATCGCTCGATCGAGATTACCATTTTGGACAAACGCCACCACGGTCGCTGTTCTTGACACAACGTTGTGACCCGGCATATTCCAGACGGTAGTAAGAAATTCCTGCATATGCCCTTTTTGGGCATATGCTGTGAAGAGAACAGTCCAGCATACAATGTCGTGTTCGGGCATAGAATCTAGCATATACTTTGCCTCCTCTAGATACCCACACAAAGAATATGCTTGAATTATTCCTGTCCATGACACCAAATTCCTGGCCTCCATGGTGTCAAATAAGACTTTGGATTCCTCCAAATATCCTTCTTGGGCATATGCACGAAGTATAACAGTTTGAGAGACTACGTCATGCTTTGGCATGGAGTCGAAAACTATTTTAGCGTCTTCCAACTCAAAATTCTCCACGTAACCTTGCAACAGCAGTGTCCATGAAGCGAGAACTCTCTCCGGGATGGAATCGAAGAACTTACGGGCAAGGACGAGGCACCCATTCTCAGCCAGTGCCTTGATCATCGCGTTCTTGGTCACAATATCGTGCCAGGGCATTTGGTTGAACAGATCTGTGGCTTGGGCGAGGAGTGAGTTCTCCGCAAGCGCAGTGATGAGCGCATTGGACGAAGAGAGGCACCACTCGGGCATCTGATTGTAAAGAGTTCTTGCGTGTTCCAAATTTTCTCTCTGGGCATTTGCTGTCACAAGGATGTTCCACGAGATCACGCTCCAAGCCGGCATCTGATTGAAAATCCTTTTAACCTCGGACAAGTTTCCGTGCTCGCTAACACAGTGCATCATAGAGTTCCAGGAGATTACGTTTTTCTCTGGCATGGAATTAAAGAGGAGCTTCGCTTTCGACAGATACCCGCTGTGGGCATATGCTGTGAGCATTGAGTTTAAAGAGACCAGCGTCACAAACTCCATGGAAACAAAAATCTCCTCAGCTCTACCAACTTTCCCCTGCTGGCCAAATGCCGCAATCGCGATGTTAAACGAGACGGTGTTCTTGGCAGGCATTGTTTCGAACACACTAATCGCTCTTTCAAAATCCCCTGTCTGGGCAAATGCTGCAATGATATGTGTCCAGGAGAAGAAATTGCGCTGCTCAAGGCCCTGGAACACAAGCCAGGCATCGTCGACGCTGCCACACCTGGTGTACATCTGGATAACAAGATTCGACAGGAAAACATTGCTCTTGAGCCCATTCGTGAGAATTCTTGCATGGATTTGCCTTGCTCGGTCAAGGCGCTTGCATTCCCTGATCTGTGAAGCTAGACTCGTGAAGCTCAAATCGCGAGATTGGATGACACCAATGGACGACATTGGTTTGAAGAGTCCATAAGGAGAAGTCAAAAAAAGGTCAAATAGGAATTAGGGTTCTTGAGGATCTATAAGGACTGTGAGAGATTAGGGTTTTTGTATCGAGGAGGAATGAGGCAAGTTCGCGAGTGGCTCTACATTGGCAACGCTGACGACGCGGGTAGTTTCGTCTCTGGGTCTCGGCATGGATTCACCCACATCCTCACTCTAGCTCCAGTTTGCTTGGGCGATGGCTGCAACTTCATCAAAGTCGTGCCCGAGTATCGCATGGAAGAGTTCGATCGTGTAGCCCGGCAGCTCCAGGAGAAGTGCCCCGGCTTTGCTGGCACTCAGCCAGTGCGCAAGATCGTCCCGTTGGTGGACGAGGAGAGCCAGGACATAGCCCAGGTGCTGCGAGAGTGCCTGGGTTTCATTGATCGAGGGGTGGAGGAGGGGATTGTTCTCGTCCACTGCATTGGCGGCTTCTCTCGCAGCGCGTCGGTGGTGACGGCGTATTTGATGTGGAAGGAGGGGCTGGGCATGGACGAGGCGCTCGAGTCCCTGAGGAGATGCAAGGAGGGGATTCGCCCAAACGCGGGATTTATCAAGCAGCTGCGAGAATTCGAGCAAAGAGGTGACGAGTTTGATGTGTCGCAAGATCGTGAGACCGAGCACAAAGCTATGGAGTATCGATGTAAACTGTGCAAGAGAGAAATGGTTGTATGATTGAAACTTTCAATATAGAGTAGTGGATCAAGGCTCTAGAGATAGAGAAGCTCCTTTAGACGAGCGCGGGAAACCTCCATGGCCTCCATGGCCTTGGATTTGATTACCTTTGCTCGTTTTCTCAGCGATTCACTGCCCATCAAACTCCTGGCGGCTCGCTCGACTTCGCTCCTTCCAACAATCCTGGAGCTTCCATCGCTGCTGTTCTTGCTCTCGATCCTCACCCCGACTCTCCACACGTCCACCATGAACTTACAGTTGATGGGCTGGTCGCCCATGAACGGCCACCCGATCATCGGGACCCCGGAGCTCAAGCTCTCGAGCGTCGAGTTCCAGCCGCAGTGCGTGACAAATCCTCCCACGCTCGGGTGCCTGAGAATATCAATCTGCGAGCTCCATGACACGATCAACCCCCGGTTTCCAATCCTCGTCCGCAAGCCCTGGAGGAAATACCCGAGCTTTCGCTGGGAGCTCTCACGTAGGACCCAGAGAAAGCTCTGGTGACTTGCCTCCAAGCCATAGCCGACCTCCATGACTTGTTCTTCCGGGAGCTCCACCATTGTTCCAAAGCACACGTACAACACGGACGAAACCTCTTGTGCGTCGAGCCATTCTTTTTGGACGTGATCTTCCATGCTTGATACCGCCCCGACGAGCATTGGCCCAACGTTGACAAGCTTGCCAAACCCCTGGTCCCTCAAATCACCCAAAGTTTGCTCCTCCAACTCGTCCAGAGTATTCATGATCAGCCATGGAGCCTTGAGCAGGTTCTTGAGCTTTCTCATCGAGCTAAAGCTCACTGGATCCAGAGGGTCCTCGGGGATGTCCGTGAAAACCGAGAGCTCGCAAGGAACGCCTGGTATCACGGACGAATCCACCACTTTCTTCTCGGGCGATCGATCGTTCCTGGAGAGCGGAAGGAATCCTTTCTCCAGGAGCGTCTCGACGTTGACAGTGATGTGGAGCATGGCCGCCGACGACACCCAAAACGCAGCAACGTTGCAAGCTAAGCTCTCGAGACGGTCGATAAGCAGGAAGTCGATGATGGCCAGGGAAACCGGCCCGAGCTCTGGAGCAGAAGCCGCGACCAGCTTCTTAATCTCGTCCGAGTTCCTGGCCATGACCTCGATGCTCTCAGAGAGCGTATAGCCGCTGCGATCTCTATCGACTTCCAGAGCCTGGAATCTAATGGCTTGCCTCAATTTTTGGTCGCCGTCGCAGAGATGGTTGAGGGCCGAGAGTGATGCTTGGAGAGTGCTGCTCGTTGTGATGAATGTGATATCGGATCCAAGGGACGCTAGCTGCACAGAGAGCTGGAGCAACGGATTAGTGTGGCCAGAGATTGGAAGAGGAATCACCACAACATGAGGCGGATTGCTTCGGGACGCCATAGCTGACAAGCTCTCTCGGCTTGAGACTTATACAAGAGAAGATTCTCAAAGTTATGCGTTAGGTAAGTTGATGACACCCCAACCGTCTAGCCGAGCGAATCTCGATCACATATGGAGACGTGGCACCCACAAGACGGGTGGGAGCGCGCCCGCAACGAGGACGCCACCAACGCGACAAAGATAATCCAACTTGCAAGAACTCGCTTACTCCATTTTGATACTTTTATTTTAGAGCTCTAAGTAAAACTGTGTGGAGGGGCGCCACCATCGCAGCAGAGAAAGATTTGGAGTTTGTGCGCTACAAGGATTTGCCACTGGAGCCTCCGGCGAGAGGAGCTTGTCGACTTCTCCCCAAAGCTTAAGGCGCTGGGCGGTGCCGTGACGGCGCTCTGGTGGCACCGCCGGGTGACGTGCGTCATCACGACGTTCTTGTGGGCTGGGACGGAGAAGTCGCTTGGGTGTGCCGAGGGTCGTGTTTTGGACGTCCACCATGACCGAGTGCCGTGTATAGTAACTTATCGGAGCTCGGACTTTGCCAGTACGCGATCAGCTTGGGCTCTATGCCACAGTCTCGAGAATAACCTTGCCGCGGAAGTTTGGATCTGTGGCATGAAGTAGCGTCGTGAAGTCCAAGGCCTTGAGGTCCGGAAGTCCTGGAATCTTCACCGTGGTTCCGAAGTTATCTTCACCATGGTTCCGAGATCTAGCAATCCAAGTTATCTTCACCGTGGTTCCGAGATCTAGCAATCCAAGTTTTCTAAGATCACAAAGAAAAAGTTTGGAATTCGCGTACCTTTGATCGCATTCTCGGAGATGACTCCCTGGAAGGCAATGCGGTGAGAGCTCTTGAGCTATGAGGAATCAAAATCGGTCCTCTCTATCTGAACATCTCCACCGGGGACGACGATCCAGACGATCCAAACCAGGTATTCCATGGCTGACAAACAGGAGCCTCGATCGGTTCTCTATATTCCAGTCCCGGCAGTCGAATTCAAGCAGATAGCCCTGGAGGATGCATTCGCAGGCTCTTTCTGGCAACCGCGGGGAAGTAGGGAAATGTCGCCCTCGCTCACCAGAGCGCTGCCGGCAGGGATCACTTCGTCCAATTCCCTCTGGTCTTTTGCCAAGATAAGAGCGTCCAGCCCCGGACTCACGTAGGAGCAAGAACAAAAGAGAGCAAACCGGTCAACACTCTAGTCAACACATAAGTTAACGCCCAGACTTACCAGCATGGTTCCGGCATGTTCTCGAGCGAGAGCAGGAAGCTCTGGCTTTGTTCTTGCTTGGCCATGGAAGATCGGTGCACGTCCATGTGCGCTTGGAGCAAGGCGTGCACACTGTCCTCAGCTTGGGCAGCGAGAGATCCATTTGATCCATGGGAAGCAATCGCCGATGTGGAGGCCCTCGCTGAGCTTATTCGCGCTGGATCAAGCGGATGAAATCGTCCACATCGAAGCTTCGGCTCGTCCCAAACACGAGCACTTGCATGATCCCGAGGACAGTCAGCTCCTGGCTCATGTTCACTGACATGCTCGTCCAAGTTCCTGGCCATGATCTCGATGACGCTGCGGTTTCTATCAACTTCCAGAGCCTAAAATCTAATGGCTTGCTTTGGTCGCCATGAGGGCCAAGAGTGAGTGATGACCATAGCTGACTTTACAACAAGAGAATATTCTTAAACTTATGCGTAAGCATGAGGACCAAAATGTCTCCCGGTGCTGCTGTTGGTGTGTGTGTGTCTACTGCTCCTCAACTAACTCTCCCCGTGTTCACCCAACTCCCAATGTGAAGTGAATCTTAACATATGAAGACATATAATCTTAACAACTCACAACACACTTGAAACTTTACATTCATGCTTCAAAGTTAGGCATCGCAAAACCATAAACAACATATATAGATAAAATGTTTGAGAGACCATTAAGTGATAAGTATTACAAGAGAAGCATAGCTTGGGGTGTGTAAATTATGAAGCATGAAATAGCTTTGAGCTTGAAGGTTGTGTGGAGCGTATCAGAAAATTCATAAACTATGTGTTGTAACAAAAAAAATGTATTATTAAGTTTATGAGCATATCATAGCATATTTCTTGGTCACCTACTCTTTATGATCCTTTTCTTTTGCTGAGTTCATCACACTTTTTCCAGAGCTCTAAGTAGAACTTCAAATCATAGTGGTCAATTCGTTGTGTTTTCAAGAAAGAATCAAGAGTAAAGAAAGAAAGTAAACAACAGTCACTAGAATTCGTGGGCTTGCTAGTTTACTGCCACGTATGAGAGCATTTGAGCGAACAACGAGTGACACGACGGACAAATAAAAGACAAGGAGGAACGAGCTCAGCTATGCTGGAGCAGAAAACCATTAGAAAAGGAAAACTTTGAATTCTTCTCGGAGCTATGGAGGAAGAACACTTGGATCACATACACATTCTCGCAGTGCCATTCTTCCTCAAGGGCCATGAGATCCCTCTCCTCCATCTCTGTCGCCATCTCCACTCTCTCACTGGCGGCCGGATCGCCGTCACGATCCTCCAGCTCCCGCAAAACAAGTCGCCACTCTCTGGAGGGGCGCCACGATCGCAGCCAGAGAAAGGTTTGGAGTTTGTGCGCTACGAGAATTTGCCGCTGGAGCCTCCGGCTGAGAGGAGCTTGCAGCTCTTCCTCGACTTCTTCCCAAAGTTTAAGGCGTTGGGCGGTGCGGTGTCGGCGCTCTGGCGGCACCGCCGGGTGACGTGCGTCATCACCGACGTTCTCGTGGGCTGGGGCGGAGAAGTTGCCCGTGACTTGGGCGTGCCATGGGTCGCGTTTTGGACGTCCACCGTGACCGAGCTTACCGTGTATAGTAACTTACCAAGGCTCATCTCTGAGAATGCGATCAAAGGTACGTGAACGCTAAACCTTTTCTTTGTGATCTTAGAAATGGATTGCTAGATCTCGAAACCACGGTGAAGATTCCAGGACTTCCGGACCTCAAGGCCTTGGACTACACGACGCTACACCATGCCACAGATCCAAACTTCCGCGGCAAGGTTATTCTCGAGACCTTTGTGGAAGCCGTACGGTATAGCACCCAAGCTGATCGGGTACTGGCAAACTCCTCCCACGCCCTGGAAGGCAATGCGGTGAGAGCTCTCGAGCTATGTGGAATCAACATCGTTCCAGTGGGTCCTCTCCATCTAAACATCTCCACCGGGGGCGATCCAAACGATCCAAACCAGGTGATTCCATGGCTGGACAAACAGGAGCCTCGATCGGTGCTCTACATTGCGTTTGGAACGGTCGCTCCAGTCCCGGCAGCCCAATTCGAGCAGATAGCCCTGGCTCTGGAATCTACTAAGAACATCGCTTTCCTATGGGTGGTACGCCCGGAGCAGCTCAAGCTAGTGCCGAAGGAATTCGGCTGTACCGCGCGGTACGCGTTCAAGTCTGGTGATACCGTTAATGGCGGGACGGTATACCGCGGGCTGCTAACCGACTGGGCACCCCAGGTTGCGGTCCTCGGGCACCGTGCAGTGGGCGGTTTCTTGACGCATTGTGGATGGAATTCGATCTTGGAGAGCATCACTGTTGGCGTTCCTGTCATCTCGATGCCTCGAATGGCCGATCAGTGCTTGACGCGCAAGATCTTGGACGAGGAGTGGGGGGTTTCGGTACGATTGGGTAACACGGTTACTGACGTTGTGAGCAAGACCGATTTGGAGGCTGCGATCGAGGAGCTCATGTTTGAAAGGCGGGATGAGCTTGGAAAGAAAGCGAGCGATCTTGGAGAACTCGCTAGACAGGGCATGGAAGAAGGAGGATCTTCTCGATCCGGCATCGATTCCTTGGTCAAAGACCTTTTACTGTGGAAGTAAACGCTAGTAAAAATTTTCTTTATTGAAATTTCTTTATTGGTATTTGAAATTTCTAGAAGTGGAGTACGCGTAGATCGAAGGAGAACGTGGAATTGATGTCCTCCACGATTCGATCGACGAGAGCGTAGCCTTTGGCAAACAAAAACTCGCCAGTGCCAGTAGCGATTGGGAGCTGACCACTGGAATTCGTGACGGCGCTGAGAAACGTGAGGCTACTGCCCTGGAATTCGTCTAGAGTGAGCGTCACAGACACCAGAGATGTGAGGCTATCCATCGACACCACCGTGCTCGTCCCTCGAATCCTTCCTACTTCGCGGGAGTCGCTCGATCGGCTCACAGTCACGGGATCATCCACGACCGCGATGGCTCCGAATGGATTCGCCGGGTTTCCCAGGCTGGGAACTCCAGTGGTGACGAGGAAATCGGTGACATTGAAGAAGTCCTGCCAAAAAAGCCTCTGGTGAAGGGATCTCGCGCTGGAAATCTGGAGAGCGACAAGCGCGATGGCCGAGAGGAAGAGTAATTTGTTAACGCTAGCCATTATGGAGAAATTTTCAAGGAGAAACGAAGTTTTAAACCAAAAGTTTGGTGCCAACCAACCAAAGATCTAGTGCCGTGTTGAGAACAACTATAGAAAAATCTACTTGGTTCTTCCTAGAAGTTCTTCCAAGAAGTTCTTCCATAGAATCTATTGTCCAGTCAATTGCGAAGACAAAATAATCAACGAACTAGAAGTTCTTCCCAGAAGTTACCAGGAGTCAAGAAAACTATGACCCTCCAGTCAAGAAAAGTCAATCGTAGTCAACGAGAAAGTTGGCACGGTAGCCAAGGAGAACATAAATTTAAAGGCTGCCACGCACCAATTTGAAGAAACGGTGGGAGTATCTACACGTCCACAAACATCCATAATGGAACTTCTGGCACTGTGCTTTTTCAGATCCGCCGTGATCCCCGTGACACAGTTTTCTCGCATATAAGTTCATCCATTTAGTCTATCAAGCATTGTCTTGCAAGTCTAGAGCAATGGTGGACGATCAGCAAG
>NW_003314308.1:543122-756253 GCF_000143415.4 Selaginella moellendorffii
CCCGGTAACGTGCGTCATCTGCGACGTGCTCGTGGAGTGGGGCGAGCGCGTCGCGCGGCACCTGGGCGTTCCATGGATCGCGTTCTGGACGTCCACCGTTTTGGAGATGGCGATGGCTTCCCACGTTCCACGGCTCATCGCGGAGAATGCAATAAAAGGTGAGTGAACGAACCAAAAGGAGAGGAAGCTCACTGTGTTTTGCATAGATCCCGAGAGCATCATCAAGATTCCAGGCCTGCCGGATTTCCAAGTCCGCGACTACGTCACTCTGTCCAACGTGATCAATCCGAACTTCCCCATGAAGTTCATGATCGAGTCTCTCGTTGATACCGTGCGGCGTACCGCCGGGGCCGACATGATCCTCGCTAATTCCTCCGGCCTGCTAGAGGACGACGCTATCAAAACGCTGGAGAGCTCCGGGATCAAAGTCACTCCAGTCGGTCCCTTACACCTGATCGATCAAGACAACGATCCCAAAGATCCAGACAAGGTAATCTCGTGGCTGGACGAGCAAGATCCAGCCTCGGTTCTCTACATTTGTTTTGGAACGGTGGCTCCAATGCCGGTGGGTCAGATGGAAGAGCTCGCAATGGCTCTTGATTCCACCGGAGTATCCTTTCTTTGGGTGGTGAGACACGACCACTTGAAGGACATACCGCCGGGATTCACCGCCAAGCACGGCATTTCCAACGGTACCAACGGTACAAATGGCGGTACCAACGGTACAAATGGCGGTACCAACGGGTGTACCGCGCGGCACCGCGGGCTGCTAACCGACTGGGTGACCCAGCCGCGCGTCCTTGGGCACCGTGCCGTGGGCGGCTTCCTCACGCACTGCGGCTGGAACTCTGTGATGGAGAGCATCACTGCGGGCGTCCCGATGATCACGCGGCCGCTCATGGGCGATCAAACGCTGACAGCCGCGATGCTCAGGCAGGCATCCATGCCCGCGATCGCGCTCCCGACATCAAAGGGCGGTGCCGTGACCAAGACGGAGATTGTGGCAGCGATCGAGGAGCTCATGGTGAGAGAGAGAGGCGCGGAGCTCCGGCGCCGTGCGGGTGATGCTGCGGCGCTCGTTCGCAGTGGGATGGAGAACGGCGGGTGCTCGCGGCGGTGCCTGGATTCTCTCGTCACTGAGCTCAACATTCTCGCCAAGAACCCTAAAATTCAGCATATTCGGTTTGCCTAGATTCGCCCTCTATTTCAGTCAATAAAATTTGTGAAATTTGTGACGAAACTCTAGGCAAAGAATGTCATAAGATGACGTCCTCTATTTCACAGCGCCTGGCTTAGAAAATTTTCAGTATAATGATATTTTGAAGTGTGAAATGTACAAATTCTGATCCACCATCTGATACGCAATAAAATCATTGATATGCTTACCTAGAGGAGTCGCTTTTCAAAATCCATCAATGCTTTCCATCTCGTTCTTGCCAATCTTCTAAACAACTTGAACCCTGTCACATTTACCACCACTCGAAGTTCTACAGAGGATTGGCAAGAATTAGAACTGATGGATTTTGAAATCAAGTAAACATATCAATGGAAGACGGATTTTATTGCGTATTAGAGATTTGAGTACATTTCACGCCACACAATATAGTGAGTTGGCAGTAGGTCACGAACGTATCCATTCTTCCATTTTCATAATATCGGTGCCCAGAAATGGCGCGCAGGCTTAACAAAGCAAGAGCAACCTTTAATAAGTCAATATGTTTCATTACTTGCGGAGAAGTGGAACCAATGCAAGTGGACGAGCACGCATGAGCGTGAACCCGACTCTCCCACGTCCACCTCTTTACCATCCGGTGTTGTCCAGTTGAACCTGTAGAGAAGATTGGCAAGAACGAGATGAACAGCAGCCAACCCCAAGTTCATCCCCGGGCAGGATCGCCGGCCAAAGCCAAACGTCATAAGTTCTACGGCCGCATTGAATTCGCTGCTCATGCTCTCTGGGATGAACTCCAGAGGGTTCTCCCAGATGTTTGGATCCCGGGCGATGGCGTAGAGGTTGATCAACACTTGGGTCTTGGCTGGGATCGTGTAGCCAGCTTCTTCAAGCTTTCATACACGTTGATAACAAATTCAGAGATCTAGCGAGGATCAAACCTTTTAGACTACTTACCTTACAGTCGGTAGTGGATTCGCGTGGAACCATGAGTGGCGCCGGAGGGTGCTTGCGCAGGGTCTCCTTGACAATCGCGCCGAGGTACTTGAGCTTGGGAATGTCGGCCTCGCTCACCATGGCGCTACTAGCAGGGATCACGTCGTCCAATTCCTTCTGAGCTTTTGCCAAGATTTGTGGATGAAGAAGTAGCTCTGCGAGAGCCCATTCTATCGCTGTGGCAGTCGTGTCCAGCCCTGCACTCACAGCATCCTAGCAAGGACGGCCAACGAGTTAGTCAACACTCAAGTCAACCCCCAGTCTTACCAGCATGAGGCACCGGATGGTAAGATCTGACATGTTGTCGAGCGAGAGCAAGACGTCCAGGAAGCTCTCGCCGCCATGTCCTTGCTTGGCTATAGAGGATCGGTGCTCTTCAATGTGTGCTTGAAGCAAGGCATGGAATTTGGTTGCTAAGGTTCTCAGCTTGGGCAGCGAGAGATCCATCCATTTAAGCCATGGGATGTAATCGCCGATGTGTAGCCTCCCTCCCAGCTCGTTCGCCTGGTGGGCCAAGCGGAGGAAATCGTTGGCACCGAAGGTCCGGCTCGTCCCAAACACGAGCGTTTGCATGATCTCCAAGGTGAGGACGCTGAGCTCCTGGGTCATGTTCACCGTTCTTCTCAGATTCTGGGAGAGCATCGCCAGGAACTTCTCCATCTCCGCTTGCCTCACTGCCGCAAAGCTCCCCACGCGGCGCGCGGTGAAGAGCTCGAGCGTGCAGATCTTGCGGAGCTCCCTCCATCTCGCGCCATAGCGCGCGAAGATGAGATCGTCTGGGAGGATCGCCTCGGCAAACGTGAGCGATGGCCGCGAGGAGAAGATCCTGTCGTGTGTCTTGAGGATCTCTTGGGCGATCTTGGCTGAGGAGATGACGAGCGTGGGGGTGTAGCCCAGGCGGAGGTAGAAGATCGGGCCGAGCTTCTTGGCGAGATCGAAGAGGATGAGATGCGGCCCGCGGGAATTGCTGGCCAGGAGTGGAATGTGGCCGAGGATTGGAAAGGCCCGGGGGCTTGGAGGCATGACATGGGAGCTGCGTGATTTAGATCGATCATAGTAGAAGATCACCAAGATGAAAGAAGCCAAGAAGGTGAAAAAAGCTGTGATGTGCTCCATGGAAGTTTGGAAATGTAGTGTGTCCTTATAAACACTTCAAATGGTGAATGACGCATGGAAACTTCGGAAGCCTTTGGCTGAGAAACAACCTTTCTAGAAAATAAAGATGTTATTTTTGTCTTATTTCAATATGAGCAATAACCTTTCTAAAAACCAAGATTACAACACATTATTCTATTCCAATTGGGGATATTTGTTAAATTAAGGTTTCTATTTATCATTGGTCACCAAAGCAAATTAAAATTTTATATACAAACATCAAAGAGATGTTAAACAAGGGTGTTATTTGAAAGTTATGAAGTTTTTAGGCATGTGAACCTTATTTTATAACAAAACTTGATAGGAATATTTATTCATTAAACAAAGTGATTATTTAGATATGCACCTTTTTCCTCACATTTTTTATCTCTTAGATCATCTAGGAAGAAGTTGTTAACTCACCAAACTAGATCTTGCTTCTAAGTATTGGCAAGTGCTGATGACCAAAAAGGATATTCCTAAAACTATTTTTCATACACTATTTAGTTTATATAAATTATTGATGATGCCATTCGGTTTAACTAACACTTTAGTAACTTTTTAATAGATGATGGATGCGGTTCTTTACAATATGCTAAAAGTGACTACTGACTTCATTGATATATGACAATTCATTTGAAGAGGACATAGGAGGAGTATGTTTATGATGTTAGGAAAGTGTTGAATCGGTTATAAGAAGTTGGTTTAAAATTAAAGTGGTCGAAATGCATGTTTAAAGACATAGTTTATCTTGAGTATTATATTTCTTGTGAGGGTTTACAAGTTGATCTTAACAAACTTGTGGCCATTCAAAATGTTCCTACTTCGAAATGTGTGAATAACATGTAGTGTTTCTTGAGCAAGGTGCAATATCTTAGTTGTTTTGTTAATCATCTTTTTAATCACATTGCACTATTGCAAGCATTACTAAAGTCATTAACATCATCTTTTATCTAGTTTGAGGACTATGAACAAGCATTTTAAGAGCTATTAACAACTCCTCTAATTCTGGCATATCCTAACTACATTTGACTTTTCATTTTGCATGTGAATGTTTTGGATATCGGTTTTGAGGGTGTCTTAATGCAAAAAAATACAAGTGTAATTGGTAAGTATCATCTTATTATGTACATTAATTGTACATTACAACTAGTAAAGGTGAACTACTTCACAACGAAAAAAGAATGTTTAATAATAGTTTAGAGTTTTGAAAGCTTTTATACATATTTGCACAGTTCTTGAACATTATTAGAAGGTGATCATGCTATAGTTACTTTGTTATTGAAGTAGAAGAACTTGGTTGGTCATACTAGTCGGTAGGTTTTGGAGCTTTAAATATACAATTTAAAGGTTGTTCATTGCCTAAAGAGTTCTATAGTTAATATTGATGCCCTTTCTCAAATTCCTGGTGAGCTTATTATTCTAGCACCTATGGATTTTCTAGATAAGGATTTTGTGTTATCAATAGTTGATGTACTTGATATTTAGTGTCCACAAGGTGCAAAATAAAATTTATCTTCACTTGACAATGTTTGTGAGGTTCAAAAGGTTGAGTTATGGATCCAAAAGCTTTGTGAGGGGTTTAAGAATCCTACATCATTTATTAATGACTTGCCGTTTTAACATTTACATTCTCAATATCACCTTAATGACAACTTTATTTATTGTTGGGATTCATCTTGATGATCATTTACAACTAGTTGTACTTATGATATTTATTTTATGCCTTTTCCATATTATAATGACTCTTTTATTCTATGTGGGTATATGGGATATCAGTGTATGATTGAAAAGGTACAAAAGTCTTTCTATTAATCGGAGATGCAATATGATGTTATTTGATATATGTGCAATTGTGTTTGGTGCCAAGTCCATAATACTTTCCTTCGTGTTACGGAAGGATGGTTGGAGTCAATTACAATTTTATTTCCATAGCATTTGATCTAATGGGGTCTTTTCCACAATTAATTACTGATAATGAATATGTCATTATTGCCTTTGACTACTTGATTCACTTGGTATTCTGTTTAAAGCAAATTCTCTCAAGTAATGGTTTTGCATTTATGACTAAAGCATTTCATGTTTTAATATCTTAATTAGGGATACACTACACTTTTACAAGTGTGTATTATCCACAGATAAATGGTTTAGTGGAATGGCTCATTTGGACTTTCAAAGGAATGATTGTGAAGTATATAAGCTTTCAACATTCGAATTAAGATGGTTATTTATTATCTATTCGGTATATATATGTCACAAGGGTGCAAAGTTCTATTAGTGCTTCACCATATAGAAGTTTATATGATGTAATAAAAGATACTATGATCTAATATTACTAACAAAGTTGAGTTTACCTTCGCAATTGTTATGAGCTGCCGATGCTAATACTAATATTTGATGAATATTTTTACACTTTTTTAAGCAGAGTCTACTAAACATTTGAGCTACGTACAAGTGGGACAACAATAGCACTACAACTCCCATCATCATCCACCTCCAGAGTACAAAGTGAATGATTTAGTATTAGTCCATTTTCCTAGTCTTATCATAAATGGTATATTTAAATGGCTCCTTGCTCAGTAAAAGGGACTATATTAGGTGTTGTGGCAAGTTGAACCATAAGTTTATGAAGTTCAACATGATGTTCAACCTTTCACATATAATAGCCAACACCTTATCTAAATCAAAGAATATAAATACCACAAATGTATGCTATGCTCCCCAAAGAAAATTACAAAATGATTAGGATACTATGAGACTAAGGTAACTATATTCCTCACCTATGTGGGGGAAGTTTGGGGTGTTAGTATCTCCACTACAAACTAGAAGAAGTTTAAGAAAATCAATCACCAATTCTTGAATATGGAATTTGGTTATTAAAAAATAAACTGGTGTTATGGTTGTAGAGATATAAATTACTTTAAGTAACTCATATTTTTACCAAGTGATTCCTCTTTATTGATGTTTGAAATCATAGACAAACTCTTTAAATATGCTATCTCCAACTCTACTGATACAAACAGCATAGGATGGTGCACAAATTTAGATGTTGGACATAACAAGACTAAATATAGATTTGGACGATTTGCTTTATATTGCATATATAGGTTTTCCAAAGGTAGCTCAATTAAACTTAAATTTTAAGAATACCTTGATATTTTCAATTCACAATACCTTATCAGTATAATACATTATTAGAGTGCCAAAAAACAATACCATGGGTAGATAGTATTTTGCAATATTGTGGCAAGTTATTGAGCAAGTTAACATTCCCTTCACACAAACATTCTTGCCATTCAAAGAGAGATTCTACTTCTTTTGTAGGCATAGTTTGAGATGGTATACCATTTCATTCTCATATGTAAGACATTCAACCATCTACGAACTAGTAACAATTCTCTAGATTTGACATTATACTTTCACAAATTTCTCTTATAATTGCATCACATTCATTTGGTTGAATTCTTTTTGGCTGCTATAGATTTACAAGAGTGATATTGATATAATTTATAATTTATAATTTTTTTAAAGCTTAAAATTTTTAATTTTAAAGTTTCTATATAAATTATAGTGATATATAATACTAAAAACTTTATATGATGATAGGACTCAATGTTCCACTTAAAGATGTGTATTATGTAGCTATTATGGTAACAATATCTCAATCATATTTATACAATATTATTTTTATGTATTAAAAAAATACTTCATAAAAAATATTAATATAAAAATAAAGTGTTAGAAATTTGTAATATTGAAAAAAATTAAAATAAAGTAAATATCTGAGCTAACTTAAAATCAATATGATTAATTTCATTGATGACTTTATTATAAAATGGAATAACTAAAGCCATTCAACTCCTTTATATTAGGTTTTAGAGGATCCTCTATATATTATGTCACTACTTCACTTTTATCTTACTTGAAAGTATTTTTTATACTCCTGCCATTTGTATAAATATGTGTAAATTTAATAATTACTATCCAAATAATTAAGTATTATTTCCTACACATACTTTAAATTATCATATTAATTTCAATATTTTGGAACTTTCACTTCAATAATTTTAACTCTAAATTCATCTCATATAAAATTTATCTTTTCAGTAACTATAACTAATATAATTGTTTTAGCTCCAAGTTTCATTTATTCAGATATTTATCCATAATATTTAATTGTCCAAGTTTACTATAATTAATCATATACAGGATCAAATTTAAATATGTAATCTCTATTTTTTTACTGGTTAACAAACCCAATCATGGATTTCCGACCAACACATAACACGTGGAAGTGTTGAAATGGAGTCTGAGATGGACCTAAGATAGAGTTTAAGATGGAGTCTAAGATGGAGTCTGAGATAACCATAATTATACCTATTCCTTTACTACTAATCCTCATTTAAATTTGCCAACACTTAAACAACTCATTTAACCATAAGATCCTATAGCTAGCATTTTCATCTCAGTAGAAGATTCAAAACTTCATTTGGCATTCCAAGTTTTAAATGTTATATTATGTTATAAGTTATATTTATTATGTTCTAATGTGTATAGGGTCAATTGTAAAAGGGATTTTTATATAAATATTATATTATGTTATATTAACTATGTATATTATAATTATAATTATGTTAAAAATTATTAAAAAATTTGAAATTACTAAAACTCCTGGCATATCTATGACTTTTGCTAGTCCTTCTAAGCAAAGAAACATATTTAATCTACATACTTTCCAAGCTTAATGGTTGAGATAGGTGTATGTAAGGTGGTTGCTTTTTTTAGGGAAAGTTTTTCTTATCTCAGAGGAATTGGATTTGATTACTTTGTACTTATCGATTGTCCATAGTGAGAAGTAAACAATTCCATTCAACTCTTAAGTGTTTGTGATATAGGAATCATAGATGTGGTGACCCTTGTGCTAAGACACAACTAACTCTTCATTTATATCCTTTGGGGATGATTAGAAAGAAAAAACTTGAAATAAGAGATGATGCTTCTGCTTCTAGTTTTCTAGGCATTTCCACTCTGTATAATCCTCATGTATGGTATAAGATGGTGATAATATGAATGTGGATAATAGACTTATCATGCGAGCACCTCTTGTGTGTGGCAGACTTTCTCAAGCGAACTAGACTACTATGAGATACAAATAGGTTCATCAAGAGAATGTCATTCACTTCTTGGTTATACTTAGTGTCTGTAAAGTTCATGAGGACTTGGAGAGATGATCAAAAGGTGACAATAGATATCCTTAAGTGTGTGAAGCATGAGCATATGAGTTCCATGCTTTGTAGGAGCTTCATTATGCTAATACCACCTAATTTGAGTTTGACTTAGTGTTTTGCGCTAAATCAATTCAAACTATCTCTTTAGTTTCCCACATCTATTTCACACTGTTAACACAACTATTAACTGTTGTTAATTAATAAGAGTTTTGATAGGGTTAAACTAAAACATAAGATGGAATTGAGAGATAAGAGACATGATGTTTGCCTATTTAGGTATTAAGCTTTTAAGCATAAAAGTGGCGAGAGGATGATGGATTGACAATGTATACAACCATGCAACACAAACCCTCAAGTAAGCAACAATCAAAAGTCAAAGTAGCATAGTGTTAGATAAAATGCAAAACATCATAGATGAGTGGACAAAAACTTGTCAAGTGAAATGCAATAAGGATGATGCTACTATCAATATTAAAATTGGTGATGGACCTCGAAAAATCAAGTACTTCAAAGGCATTTCTTTTATGTCATGAACTTTTTTGTTCCCTTAGAAACTGAAGAAAAAAAAAAGTGATGTTTGTTTCTTTGAAGATAAAAATGATAGTTCCAATGATGAATTTGTACGTAGAAGTGATTGACTAATGTTTTCTATGTTTGTGATGTGAATTGATGAAGATGTTGAGCATTGTAAAAATAATTATATGCAAGTAATTTCAGTCGATTTAAATCAGTTATGGCCATAGAAGACGTGTAGATATACACATGATAATGAGAACTAATGTTTCCTTGCTATACTCTTAACTATTATGGCCTTGGAAAAAACACATCTACATCCAGAGGTAGTCGACTACGAATTGATATGGCTGATTTCACAAATAATGAAACTATCACTATGTGGATGTATCCCGCTGTACCAGCAATTTGCAAAAGAAAAGTGGTTGAAGATAATTGGATTTGAAGTTGTCCTAGCAGTACTAAAGTATGATAGATGAACATGGAGATATGTGCTAAAAGTTTGTCACTCAACTGTCATTGAAGAAGTTAGTCTAGAACCTCTTATGTATCTTCTGTCACAAATTTTATCAAATTACACAAAGGACGTAATATGGTTGGGTCAATTGAAGCCGTTATGATTGATTTACTTGTCCTACAACAGTGTTGAGATAATTGTTGTGGATAATTGTGGTTTAGATGGTATTGAAATAATTTGTCTCATTCACTATGTATTTTGACCTTATTACCACTGCAGATTAGCATGTGAATGTCACAGGCATGACTATAAATTGAACCCAGAACAATTTGATATTTAACAAAAGTGTACCAACAATGACATCACCTTTTCCATCTTGATGCCCTTGAGATTGATAAGTTGCACTGCTCGATTGTCATGCATGTTTAG
This sequence comes from Selaginella moellendorffii, assembly GCF_000143415.4. NCBI lineage: Eukaryota > Viridiplantae > Streptophyta > Lycopodiopsida > Selaginellales > Selaginellaceae > Selaginella > Selaginella moellendorffii. The sequence goes on from NW_003314308.1 coordinate 553,051, forward strand.
AGCATAACCCCATACCATGGTCATCCAGGAAACCAAGCTGCACATCTTCATGCTCTCAAATTTTTTGTGGTTGTCCAAGTTGACATAAACTTGTGTGAACACTGTCCAGCAGACAATGGTCTTGCATGGGATCTAGTGAAAGAACCTCATGGCCTCATCAAAATGCCCAATTTGCACTGCATTAGTGAAGGGAAGATGACGGAATGCCCAATTCTTCGAGGAATCCATTCTGAACGTAGCACAGTAGTAGATTTGTCCATGACACGAGATCCTTGGCATTCGATCAAAGGTCGATTTCACTGCCTCGACTTGCCAAGTGTTGTGATAATTAGAGTTCCATGTCACGGCCTCAGAGACACCAGGCAGCAAGATAGCCTGGCAGTTGCGGATCCAGAATACCGCCACATATCCAATGAGCATCGAGATCTGCGAGACAAGATCGTGAAACAACACCCAATTAAACGTGTTCTTGGCATACATGAGCGAGATCCAAGAGACCACATCATGATCCGGCATGGAATCAAAGATCTTCTTCAGATTGGAGCTCTATATGTCAGATTGCACAAATTCCACTGCACAGCGGCTCTTGGCAAATGTGATCACCAATGCATTGATCAAAGAAGAGTCACAAGGCGTAGGTATGGACCATCATGTTCCAGGTCGCAGCATTGCGCTGGGAGATGCAATCGAAGAGCTTAGTAGCACTGGAGGTGTGCCCGACAGCGAGCGGCTGGTTCATATTTTCAAAGAAGCAACAGTCAAATGATTGTAGTAAGAGCTGAGGTACAGCACTGTATATTCGTGTTTTATTTTTAAAGAGAAGTTAATAGCAGAAACTTCCAACTTTCGAGAAAGCATGGTAGAGAATGTCACTTTTTGAGATATACTTCTGGAGAATCCCTGTTTTTCAAGGCAAGAATCCACCATTCTCTCTTCATTTTAAGTCTAGCATGACTGAGTAATGACTGCTAAAATTTATGTGGAAAACTTTAGAACACAGAAGTTACAAGTTGGTCTTTCATTGAGAATGAGCATGTGCTCTAGTTTTTTGATAGGATGCTGTTGGTTGGACAACAAGGACTTATGATATTGTTCTATTGGTTCTTTGGATGAGCAATGCATCAAGGTTCAAGTGTGAAAGTTTTCAATCAGGTCTGAGCCAGTAGGTAGAGTCTCTTGAGGAAATTGTTAAGGAATGTTACAATCAGAAGTCAAAATTTCCTATAGATTTGGAAATGGAACCTCTGACCTCTTTGTCATCAGAGCTCCAGTTTTTCAAGCCTTCTGCCAATCCTCTTGATTGATGTCTCATCAATCCAACACGCAGCTTTGGCAGCCACAATTATGTCCAGAGAATTGTTGCTCCTGCCTGTGTCATGAGTCCCTTCAATTCCATGTCTCTGCAATTGAGGCACTTGCAAGCTTGCTCAGTCCTTGATTAAAAATCCATCAATATGACCAAAGCAATACTTGTCTTTCTATTCTGAGCAGAAATGCAAAAGTTAATCCTAAGGACTTAACTATTGCCAAAGCATTATTGAGTTGATGATGTTATATGGGATCACTACTAAGGAAATTTAGAATTGGACAAAGCAGTAAAGTGTAAAAATGTGAGCCATTTCCTTGTAATGGTTTACCTCTTGACAAACTAATTTGTCTTTAGACTCTTAAAGAGAAATTCACATAAGAGCTATAAGAAGTTAGTGTAAGCAAAGCAGGACGGGAAATAGTAATGGTAATAAAAGAAGGAACTTGGTGCATTGTTCTTTTTTTAAATAAATTTGCAACCATGAACAGTTTGAAATCCAAAAAACATCTTTGAAGACTTAATTTTGTGTAGGCCAGCATAGCTGGATTCATTGCTAGTATATTCTAAATATATCCATTCATTTACAGGTTGTTTGACATGTTGGAGCCCAAAAATGGGCCTAGTATCCAAACAAAGCTTGTAACAGATTAGAGAGAGGAAGAAATCAAGATCTTTGCCCTGGTAGATCTTTTGAGATAATTGCCTGAGAACTGAACGGAAGCCCATTGGACCAGGATCATGGCAGATTGGGAGCTTCCAATCTAACCTTCGCACAAAGCAAAATTAATAAACACACTCTGTTTATTCTAGTCAATATGTTTGACTACTTGCGGAGAACTGGAACCAATGCAAGTGGACGAGCCCGCATGAGCGTGAACCCGACCCCCTCGCCCACGTCCACCTCTTTACCATCCGGTGTTGTCCAGTTGAACCTGTAGAGAAGATTGGCAAGAACGAGATGAACAGCAGTCAACCCCAAGTTCATCCCCGGGCAGGATCGCCGGCCAAAGCCAAACGTCATGAGTTCCACGGCCGCATTGAATTCGCTGCTCATCCTCTCCGGGATGAACTCCAGAGGGTTCTCCCAGATTTTTGGATCCCGGGCGATGGCGTAGAGGTTGATCAACACTTGGGTCTTGGCTGGGATCATTGAGCCAGCTTCTTCAAGCTTTCATACACGTTGATAACAAATTCAGAGATCTAGCGAGGATCAAACCTTTTAGACTACTTACCTTACACTCGGCAGTGGATTCGCGTGGAACCATGAGTGGCGCCGGAGGGTGCTTGCGCAGGGTCTCCTTGACAATCGCGCCGAGGTACTTGAGCTTGGGAATGTCGGCCTCGCTCACCATGGTGCTACTAGCAGGGATCACGTCGTCCAATTCCTTCTGGGCTTTTGCAAAGATTTGTGGATGAAGAAGTAGCTCCGTGAGAGCCCATCCTATCGCTGTGGCAGTCGTGTCCAGCCCTGCACTCACAGCATCCTAGCAAGAGCGGCCAGCGAGTTAGTCAACACTCAAGTCAACCCCCAGTCTTACCAGCATGAGGCACCGGATGGTAAGATCTGACATGTTGTCGAGCGAGAGCAAGACGTCCAGGAAGCTCTCGCCGCCATGTCCTTGCTTGGCTATAGAGGATCGGTGCTCTTCAATGTGTGCTTGAAGCAAGGCATGGAATTTGGTTGCTAAGGTTCTCAGCTTGGGCAGCGAGAGATCCATCCATTTAAGCCATGGGACGTAATCGCCGATGTGTAGCCTCCCTCCCAGCTCGTTCGCCTGGTGGACCAAGCGGACGAAATCGTTGGCACCGAAGGTCCGGCTCGTCCCAAACACGAGCGTTTGCATGATCTCCAAGGTGAGGACGGTGACCTCCTGGGTTATGTTCACCGTTCTTCCCAGATTCTGGGAGAGCATCGCCAGGAACTTCTCCATCTCCACTTGCCTCACTGCCGCAAAGCTCCCCACGCGGCGCGCGGTGAAGAGCTCGAGCGTGCAGATCTTGCGGAGCTCCCTCCATCTCGCGCCATAGCGCGCGAAGATGAGATCGTCTGGGAGGATCGCCTCGGCAAACGTGAGCGATGGCCGCGAGGAGAAGGTCCTGTCGTGGGACTTGAGGATCTCTTGGGCGATCTTGGCTGAGGAGATGACGAGCGTGGGGGTGTAGCCCAGGCGGAGGTAGAAGATCGGGCCGAGCTTCTTGGCGAGATCGAAGAGGATGAGATGCGGCCCGCGGGAATTGCTGGCCAGGAGTGGAATGTGGCCGAGGATTGGAAAGGCCCGGGGGCTTGGAGGCATGACATGGGAGCTGCGTGATTTAGATCGATCATAGTAGAAGATCACCAAGAAGAAAGAAGCCAAGAAGGCGAAAAAAGCTGTGATGTGCTCCATGGAAGTTTGGAAATGTAGTGTCCTTATATACACTTCAAATGGAAACTTCGGAAGCCTTTCGGTGAGAAACAACCCTTCTAGAAAATAAAGATGTTATTTTTGTCTTCTTTCAATATGCTTTTTGTTAAGCAACAACCATTCTAATAAATTGCTTGGTTTGCTTAATGGTAGTTTTATTATTACTTATTAATTTAATTGATCAAATAAAGTTTATAATTATAAGCATGTTTGTAATTTATAAACACAAGATTAATCTTATTGGCTTTAGATTGTGAATTTGGACATGGGATGAGCACTATTGTGTTCAGGCCAATGTCTACATTTGCATATTAACCATTAGATGATAGAATAAAAAAGAATATACTAGAAAGGGTTTAAGAAAGTTTATAAATTATAAATATGTTTATAAATTATAAATACCAAATTAATCTAAATGAATACCAACCATTAGATGGTAGAATATCCTAGAATATCCAAGCATATTCTAGGTATATTCACTACCATCTTTGTCCCCTATAGGTTTGCTTAAGCAAACCAAAAAATAAAAATGTTATTTTTGTCTTATTTCAATATGAATTCTATGGGCAGTTTTGAATTTGAGTTTTAATTGTTATAAGTGGTGCCAAGTCAACCTTTTCAACTCATCTTTGGTATGGATTAGTTATAGTGTAATTATGCTAAGTGTGATTTTGAGGTTTTTCCCTTTTTATATTATATTTCCTTATGTTTCTTTCATTCTTTTTATTTTTATTCCTCTTTGTCCTTTTTTATTCTACTTTTGTTTTCATCATTTTTGTATTTTTATTACTTTTCCTATATTTTTGTTTTATTCTTTCATTCCCTTCTTCAAATCCCTTCAATGGTTTTTATATTACAATGGTTGACTGGCTTATAAAAAAGTATGCTGATTTATTTGAATTTGATCTGTTATTTAAAGTTAAGATTGTAACATGTTATCCTATTCCAATTGGGGATGCTCGTCTAATCAAGGTTTTTGTTCATTGTTGGTCACTAAAGGAAATCAAGATTTTACATACAAACATCAAAGAAATGTTGTTATTCGAAAGTTATGGAATCTTTAGGCATGTGAACCTTATTTTGTGACAAAACCTGATAGGAATATTCATTTCTACTTTAATTATCATCTGTTAAACAAAGTGATTATTTTAGATCTTCCTCACCCTTTTGATCTTCTAGATCATCTAGAAAGAAGTTGTTAACTCACTAAGCTAAATTTTATTTCTAAGTATTGGCAAGTGCCGATGAGCAAGGAGGATATTTCCAAAACTGTTCTTATTACACCATTTGATTTGTACAAATTATTAGTGATGCCATTCGGTTTGACCAATATTTTAGCAACTTTTCAGTAGATGATGAATGTGGTTCTTTATAATATGCCAAAAATGACTACTGACTTCATCGATGATGTCTTAATTCACTTGGAAGGGACATAGGAGTATATCTATGATATTCGGAAGATATCAAATTGGTTATAAGAAGTTGGTTTAAAATTAAAACAGTTGAAATGCATGTTTAGGTCCAAAGACATAGCTTATCTTGAGTACCATATTTTTTGTGAGGGTTTGCAAGTTAATTCTAACAAACTTGTGGCCATTCAAAAGTTCCCTACTCCGAAATGTGTGAATAACATGCAATGCTTCTTTGGCAAAATGCAATATCTCAATCATTTTATTAATCAACTCTATTGGTTAGCTAGGGGAATTACACCACATGTTGATTGACATCTAGTAGGTTTAATTTACTCCCGCTAGGCTTGACCTGAGGGGTAGAGTGTCAAGAGAGCAATGCTTTTAGGAGAGTTATAACTCTTAACTTCCATTCACGAGGGTGTGAACTTGTAAAGAATGATTTGAAAGACAATCCATAAGGGTTCAACATCTTTCTAATCACATTGCACTATTGCAAGTGTTACTGAAGTTGTCAACATCATCTTTTATTTGGGTGAATGACTAAATTCAATAGGCTATAATATGTTCTTTTGGCTACAACTTCATATTGAACTACTCTAGTGGTTCATATTTGCTGATGGTGGAGGTAATAACCAAGGTACTTGTAAGTGGTAACTTGTAGAACCTCTTGTCCTTGATAGTGGAGTGGGGTGTGTCTTGCTTTCAAGTTGAAAATCACAATTTGTGTTTTGGTGGGGACGATGAGGTGGCAATAACAATAGTTGCAAAGCACTTTGACAATGTCCCCGAGAGTTGGGTTGTTCTGTAATAAGTTTTGTAGAGCATCGCATTTGTCTTGTGAAATTCAAAGATCGATAATAAAACATATTGTCATTGTCATGCTTAGCCAATGTGAAAACAGATACTGCTATGCTCCATCCTTCCACCCTCTGGGTCTATTGCATTCATTCCTTTGTAAGTCGAGTGGTACTTGGAGCAGCAAGGGTGGTTAGTCCATTCTCCTAGTCTTATAGTATATAGTATGTCTAAAGGGCTCCTTGCTTAATGAAAAAGACCATATGAAGTGTTGCAGCAGATTGAACCACAAGTTTATAAAATTTAGCATGATGTTCAACAAGTTAATCCTCCAAAAATTGTGCATATGCAATGGCCAAAACACTTTGTACAAAAGGGTTTATGAATAACTAATACCACCTACAAATCCACCAATGCTTCCTCCTAATATTCATTCAAATCTCGACCCATCAACTAAAGAAATTTAATTGCCTTTTATTCTTCAGAGAAGAAGGGATCATGTAAGGTCCAAATGTGTGGTTATTTTATCATATACTACTATAGATTTTGATAACTATTAAATTGGTTTCAATCTGAACTACTCATTCTTGTATATAAGCTAGGGGTTTTGGGCTAATGAATATGCATATTTCTATCTCCCATTTCTATATTCCATGCACTCATAGTATGAAAATTTATAAATCATTGGTTTTCCAGCTTATTTTGTGTGTTAAAATTGAACTTGATAGTTGACAAGCTACTTTATAAAGGTGTTCTTTTTTAATAATATAAACTTATGATAAAGGGTAAATATATCTCACTAATATAATGTTAGAAGGATGCAAGAGTCACTAGTTATAAGGGCATTTCCCTTTGATTTGCAACTATGAAGAGTAAAAAGGTGTAGCTATAAATATTACTTCTTGGAAATGAATGAAACAAGCAAATAGTGACTTCTTAATACACTTAATGCCTATCACATTCTATCATGCAACAATAAATGTTTCATATAAGTTACAATTACTAGCTTACCATAGTTTTTAACACTTTTTCAAAAGGAATCCTTCTATTTTTGAATAACATTTGGAATAAAAGAGTGCTAAAATGAAAACTCTAGAATGAAACTCTCAACTTCATAAACAATTCATGAGCATATTATAGAAGATCATCTTGGTCAACACAAATTTCTGTGAAAAATTATTTTAAAACCTACAAAAAATTCACATTATATTAAACAAAAGTATATCATTATTCTTGTGGACTACCAAGGGCTAAAACAAATTGAATGTACTATCAAAGTTAAACAAAGATGTCTACTATGTTTAGCTTATACATCAATGCCTTTGAGAGTTTAATGTAGCATCAACATTTCAAAGATCCATAAGGTCATTATTTACTACTTGCCCTAACCTTTAATAATAATTACATGTTTTGATTGAGTTTTGTTATTTACAAGGTTGGCTGTTAAAATGGCTAAGACTCTAATTATGATATTTAGTCTTACAAGAAATAACTCTTTCATATATGATAGCCAACACCTTATCTAAATCAAAGAATATAAGTACCACAAATGTATGCTATGCTCCCAAAGAAAATTATAAAATGATTAGGATACTATGAGACTAAGGTAACTATATTCCTCACCTATGTGAGGGAAGTTTGGGGTGTTAGTATCTCCATTGCAAACTAGAAGAAGTTTAAGAAAATCAATCACTAATTCTTGAATATGGAATTTGGCTATTAAAAAATAAACTGGTATCATGGTTGTAGAGATATAAATTACTTAAGTACCTCTTATTTTACCAAGTGATTCTTCTTTATTGATGTTTGAAACCATAGACAAACTTTCTAAATATGCTATCTCCAACTCTACTGATACAAACAGCATAGGATGGTGCACAAATTTAGATGTTGGACATAACAAGACTAAATATAGATTTGAACAATTTACTTTATATTGCATATATGGGTTTTCCAAAGGTAGCTCAATTAAACTTAACATAAGTTAAATTTAAAGAGTACCTTGACATTGTCAACTCACAATACTTTATCAGTATAATACCTTATTAGAGTGCCAATAAACAATACCATCAATAGATAGTATTTTGAAATATTGTGGCAAGTTATCAAGCAAGTTAACATTGCCTCCACACAAACATTCTTGCTATTAAAATAGAGACTCTACTTATTTTGTAAGCATAGTTTGAGATGGTATACCATTTCATTCTCATATGTACGACATTTAACCATCTACAAGCTAGTACCAATTCTCTAGATTTGACATTACATTTTCATAAATTTCTTTTATAATTGCATCACATTCATCTGGCTAAATTCCTCTTGGCTGCTATAGATTTACAAGAGTGCTTGATATTCTTATAATTTATAATTTCTAAATTTTTTAAAGCTTAATATTTTTAATTTTAAAATTTCTATATAAATTATGGTGATATATAATAATAAAAACTTTATATGATGATGGGACTCAATGTTCCACCTAAAGATGTGTATTATATGGCCATTATGTTAACAATATCTCAATCATATTTATACAACATTATTTTTTATGTATTAAAATTATAATTGATGAAAATTATCAATATAAAAATAAAGTGTTAGAAATTTGTAATATTGCAAAACTATTAAAATAAAGTAAATATCTGAGCTAACTGATTAATTTCACTAATGACTTTATTATAAAATGGAATAACTAGAGCTATTCAACTCCTTTATATTAAGTTATAGAGGATCCTCCATATATTATGTGACTACTTCACTTTTATCTTAAAGTATTTTTTATACTCCTACCATTTGTATAAATATGTGTAAATTTAATAATTACTATCCAAATAATTAAGTATTATTTCCTACACTATCACATTAATTTCAGTATTTTGGAACCTTCACTTCAATAATTTTAACTCTAAATTCATCTCATATAAAATTTGTCTCTTCAGTAACTATAACTAATGTAATTTTTTTAGCTCCAAGTTTTATTTATTTAGATAGTTATCCATAATATTTAATTTTCCAAGTATATAATTTACTATAATTAATCATATACAGGATCAAATTTAAATATGTAATCTCTCTTTTTTTACTGGTTAACAAACCCAATCATGGATTTCTGACCAACACATGACACATGGAAGTGTTGAAATGGAGTCTGAGATGGACCCAAGTTGAAGTCCAAGATAACCATAATTATATCGTTTCCTTTACTGCCAAGCCTCATTTAAATTGCCAAGCTTTAAACAACTCATTTAACCATAAGATCCCATAGCTGGCATTTTCATCTCATTAGAACACTCAAAACTTCACTTAGCATTCTGAGTTTTAAATGTTATATTATGTTATAAGTTATATTTGTTATATTATAGTGATAAGGTCAATTGTAAAAGGGATTTTTATATAAATATTATATTATGTTGTATTATCTATGTATATTATAATTATAATTATGTTAAAAATTACTACAACGTTTGAAATTACTATTATATTTGTGTATAAAATACATCATAAACTTGGTTGAGATAAGTGTATGTAAGGTGGTTGCTTTTTTTAGGGAAAGTTTTTCTTATCTCAGAGGAATTGGATTTGATTACTTTGTACTTATCGATTGTCTATAGTGAGAAGTCTATTTCTTAAGTAAACAATTCCATTCAATTCTTAAGTGTTTGTGATGTATGAATCATAGATGTGGTGACCCTTGTGCTTGGTATGTTGCAAGACACAACTAACTCCTCATTTCTATCCTTTGGGGATGATTAGAAAGTAAAAACTTGAAATAAGAGATGATGCTTCTGCTTCTAGTTTTCTAGGCATTTCCACTCTGTATAATCCCCATGTATGGTATAAGATAGTGATAATATGAATGTGGATAATATAGACTTATCATGCGAGCACCTCTTGTGTGTGGCAGACTTTCTCAAGCGAACTAGACTACTATGAGATACAAATAGGTTCATCAAGAGAATGTCATTCACTTCTTGGTTACTACTTAGTGTCTGTAAAGTTCATGAGGACTTGGAGAGATGATCAAAAGGTGGCAATAGATATCCTTAAGTGTGTGAAGCATGAGCATATGAGTTCCATGCTTTGTAGGAGCTTCATTATGCTAATACCACCTAATTTGAGTTTGACTTAGTGTTTTGCGCTAAATCAATTCAAACTATCTCTTTAGTTTCCCACATCTATTTCACACTGTTAACACAACTATTAACTGTTGTTAATTAATAAGAGTTTTGATAGGGTTAAACTAAAACATAAGATAAGAGACATGATGTTTGCCTATTTAGGTATTAAGCTGGATGATGGATTGACAATGTATGCAACCATGCAACACAAATCCTCAAGTAAGCAACAATCAAAAGTCAAAGTAGCATAGTGTTAGATAAAATGCAAAACATCATAGATGAGTGGACAAAAACTTGTCAAGTGAAATGCAATAAGGATGATGCTACTATCAATATTAAAATTGGTGATGGACCTCGAAAAACCAAGTACTTCAAAGGCATTTCTTTTATGTCATGAACTTTTTATGTTTGTTTCTTTGAAGATAAAAATGATAGTTCCAATGATGAATTAGGTTGGTTGTACGTAGAAGTGATTGACTAATGTTTTCTATGTTTGTGATGTGAATTTATGAAGATAATGTTGAGCATTGTAAAAATAATTATATGCAAGTAATTTCAGTCGATTTAAATCAGTTATTGCTATAGAAGACATGTAAATATACAGTGATAATCAGAACTTAATGTTTCCTTGCTATACTCTTAACTATTATGGCCTTGGAAAATTACATCTACATCCAGAGGTAGTTGACTACGAATTGATATGGCTGATTTCACAAATAATGAAACTATCACTATGTGGATGTATCCTGCTGTACCAGAAATTTGCAAAAGAAAAGTGGTTGAAGATAGTTGGATTTGAAGTTGTCCTAGCAGTACTAAAGTATGATAGATGAACATGGAGATATGTGTTAAAAGTTCGTCACTTAACTGTCATTGAAGTAGTCTAGAACCTTCTATGTATCTTCTGTCACAAATTTTATCAAATTACACAAAGGACGTAATATGGTTGGGTCAATTGAAGCCATTATGATTAAGATGATTTACTTGTCCTACAACAGGGTTGAGATAATTGTTGTGGATAGTTGTGGTTTAAATGATACACTAATGGTATTGAAATAATTTGTCTCATTCACTATGTGTTTTGACCTTATTACCATTGCAGATTAGCATGTGAATGTCACAGGCATGACTATAAATTGAACCCAGAAGAATTTAATATTTAACAAAAGTGTACGACAGACATCACCTTTTCCATCTTGATGCCCTTGAGATTGATAAGTTGCACTGCTCGATTGTCATGCATGTTTAGAGCGTAAGCCCAAACCATTGTCGTCCAGGAAACCAAGCTGCACATCTTCATGCTCTCAAAATTTTTGAGATTGTCCAAGTTGACATAAACTTGTGTGAAAGCTGTCCAGCAGACAATGGTCTTGCATGGGATCTAGTGAAAGAACCTCATGGCCTCATCAAAATGCCCAATTTGCACTGCATTAGTGAAGGGAAGATGACGGAATGCCCTGTCAATTCTTCGAGGAATCCATTCTGAACGTAGCACAGTAGTAGATTTGTCCATGACACGAGATCCTTGGCATTCGATCAAAGGTCGATTTCACTGCCTCGACTTGCCAAGTGTTGTGATAATTGAGTTCCATGTCACGGCCTCAGAGACACCAGGCAGCAAGTTAGCCTGGCAGTTGCGAATCCAGAATACCGCCACATATCCAATGAGCATCGAGATCTGCGAGACAAGATCGTGAAACTCCACCCAATTAAACGTGTTCTTGGCATAAATGAGCGAGATCCAAGAGACCACATCATGATCCGGCATGGAATCAAAGATCTTCTTCAGATTGGAGCTCTATATGTCAGATTGCACAAATTCCACTGCACAGCGGCTCTTGGCAAATGTGATCACCAATGCATTGATCAAAGAAGAGTCACAAGGCGTAGGCATGGACCATCATGTTCCAGGTCGCAGCATTGCGCTGGGAGATGCAATCGAAGAGCTTAGTAGCACTGGAGGTGTGCCCGACAGCGAGCGGCTGGTTCATATTTTCAAAGAAGCAACAGTCAAATGATTGTAGTAAGAGCTGAGGTACAGCACTGTATATTCGTGTTTTATTTTTAAAGAGAAGTTAATAGCAGAAACTTCCAACTTTCGAGAAAGCATGGTAGAGAATGTCACTTTTTGAGATAGACTTCTGGAGAATCCCTGTTTTTCAAGGCAAGAATCCACCATTCTCTCTTCATTTTCAATGAGAAATTTGTCTAGCATGACTGAGTAACGACTGCTAAAATTTATGTGGAAAACTTTAGAACACAGAAGTTACAAGTTGGTCTTTCATTGAGAATGAGCATGTGCTCTAGTTTTTTGATAGGATGCTGTTGGTTGGACAACAAGGACTTACGACATTGTTCTATTGGTTCTTTGGATGAGCAATGCATCAAGGTTCAAGTATGAAAGTTTTCAATCAGGTCTGAGCCAGTAAGTAGAGTCTCTTGAGGAAATTCTTAAGGAATGTTACAATCAGAATCAAAATTTCCTATAGATTTGGAAATGGAACCTCTGACCAGAGCTCCAGTTTTTCAAGCCTTCTGCCAATTCTCTGGATTGATGAGATCTCATCAATCCAACACGCAGCTTTGGCAGCCACAATTATGTCCAGAGAATTGTTGCTCCTGCCTGTGTCATGAGTCCCTTCAATTCCATGTCTCTGCAATTGAGGCACTTGCAAGCTTGCTCAGTCCTTGATTAAAAATCCATCAATATGACCAAAGCAATACTTGTCTTTCTATTCTGAGCAGAAATGCAAAAGTTAATCCTAAGGACTTAACTATTGCCAAAGCATTATTGAGTTGATGATGTTATATGGGATCACTACTAAAGAAATTTAGAATTGGACAAAGCAGTAAAGTGTAAAAATGTGAGCCATTTCCTTGTAATGGTTTACCTCTTGACAAACTAATTTGTCTTTAGACTCTTAAAGAGAAATTCACATAAGAGCTATAAGAAGTTAGTGTAAGCAAAGCAGGAAGGGAAATAGTAATGGTAATAAAAGAAGGAACTTGGTGCATTGTTCTTTTTAAAAATAAATTTGCAACCATGAACAGTTTGAAATCCAAAAAACATCTTTGAAGACTGAATTTTGTGTAGGCCAGCATAGCTGGATTCATTGCTAGTATATTCTAAATATATCCATTCATTTACAGGTTGTTTGACATGTTGGAGCCCAAAAATGGGCCTAGTATCCAAACAAAGCTTGTGCAAAGTAAGACCAGAACAGATTAGAGAGAGGAAGAAATCAAGATCTTTGCCCTGGTAGATCTTTTGAGATAATTGCCTGAGAACTGAACCGAAGCCCATTGGACCAGGATCTTCCAATCTAACCTTCGCACAAAGCAAAATTAATAAACACACTCTGTTTATTCTAGTCAATATGTTTGACTACTTGCGGAGAAGTGGAACCAATGCAAGTGGACGAGCCCGCATGAGCGTGAACCCGACCCCCTCGCCCACGTCCACCTCTTTACCATCCGGTGTTGTCCAATTGAACCTGTAGAGAAGATTGGCAAGAACGAGATGAACAGCAGTCAACCCCAAGTTCATCCCCGGGCAGGATCGCCGGCCAAAGCCAAACGTCATGAGTTCCACGGCCGCATTGAATTCGCTGCTCATCCTCTCCGGGATGAACTCCAGAGGGTTCTCCCAGATTTTTGGATCCCGGGCGATGGCGTAGAGGTTGATCAACACTTGGGTCTTGGCTGGGATCATGTAGCCAGCTTCTTCAAGCTTTCATACACGTTGATAACAAATTCAGAGATCTAGCGAGGATCAAACCTTTTAGACTACTTACCTTACACTCGGCGGTGGATTCGCGTGGAACCATGAGTGGCGCCGGAGGGTGCTTGCGCAGGGTCTCCTTGACAATCGCGCCGAGGTACTTGAGCTTGGGAATGTCGGCCTCACTCACCATGGCGCTACTAGCAGGGATCACGTCGTCCAATTCCTTCTGGGCTTTTGCCAAGATTTGTGGATGAAGAAGTAGCTCCGTGAGAGCCCATCCTATCGCTGTGGCAGTCGTGTCCAGCCCTGCACTCACAGCATCCTAGCAAGAGCGGCCAGCGAGTTAGTCAACACTCAAGTCAACCCCCAGTCGTACCAGCATGAGGCACCGGATGGTAAGATCTGACATGTTGTCGAGCGAGAGCAAGACGTCCAGGAAGCTCTCGCCGCCATGTCCTTGCTTGGCTATAGAGGATCGGTGCTCTTCAATGTGTGCTTGAAGCAAGGCATGGAATTTGGTTGCTAAGGTTCTCAGCTTGGGCAGCGAGAGATCCATCCATTTAAGCCATGGGACGTAATCGCCGATGTGTAGCCTCCCGCCCAGCTCGTTCCCCTGGTGGACCAAGCGGACGAAATCCTTGGCACCGAAGGTCCGGCTCGTCCCAAACACGAGCGTTTGCATGATCTCCAAGGTGAGGACGGTGACCTCCTGGGTTATGTTCACCGTTCTTCCCAGATTCTGGGAGAGCATCGCCAGGAACTTCTCCATCTCCACTTGCCTCACTGCCGCAAAGCTCCCCACGCGGCGCGCGGTGAAGAGCTCGAGCGTGCAGATCTTGCGGAGCTCCCTCCATCTCGCGCCATAGCGCGCGAAGATGAGATCGTCTGGGAGGATCGCCTCGGCAAACGTGAGCGATGGCCGCGAGGAGAAGGTCCTGTCGTGGGACTTGAGGATCTCTTGGGCGATCTTGGCTGACGAGATGACGATCGTGGGGGTGTAGCCCAGGCGGAGGTAGAAGATCGGGCCGAGCTTCTTGGCGAGATCGAAGAGGATGAGATGCGGCCCGCGGGAATTGCTAGCCAGGAGTGGAATGTGGCCGAGGATTGGAAAGGCCCGGGGGCTTGGAGGCATGACATGGGAGCTGCGTGATTTAGATCGATCATAGTAGAAGATCACCAAGAAGAAAGAAGCCAAGAAGGCGAAAAAAGCTGTGATGTGCTCCATGGAAGTTTGGAAATGTAGTGCGTCCTTATAAACACTTCAAATGGTGAATGACGCATGGAAGCTTCTATAAACTGGAAGCCTTTCGTTGAGAAACAACCTTTCTTACAAATAAACATGTTTATTTTTGCGGTCAGGCCCGCGTGGCGAAAAGAAATTGATGATGTGGCGCCGGTCGCTCAGGGATGGAGATCTTTTCCTTGTCGCCCCGCCCCATAGCGCTTGGCTCTATCACTCCCCAGCCGCCAGCCAAAGCTTCCACGGCACTGAAACCATGGATGATCCCTTGAATCATCCTCACACTTCCATTTTATCCAAGAACGCAGCCAAGGCTTTGCTCAAGCACCATTGAGCAAGATCGATGCCCTTGGGGAGGGAAAATTGCCCTTTCGCGGCAAGCTCTCCAAGAGCTCCCAAAGAACATGTTTTCATACTTGAAATTTCTTTTGGCTCAGCCACGCTGTCTCGCCACAATCCTTTGGCCAAGAGGGCCTCCACGTTGCAAATCAGAACGAGTTTTAACTGGCTACCCCTCATCCAAACATGATCGTGCCCTAGATGCTGGAAAGATGCTTTTGAACCTCTTTGCACTAGTGAACCATCTTGCATCGTAGATTATCACATTAAACTTCAAACTCCCAAATTATATCTTAAATCTATATTGAAAGTAGCCTTTAGTGATTTTACTGTGGTTAGCACTGTCCAATTTTACTGTGACACTTTAGTTAATTGAGGAACATTAATTTAGAGACTGATTTTAGGTTTAGAATTTGTACATTTCACAATTTTCTAATCCACAATATTCAATGGGCCAACTTCTGTGAATTTTGTGATTTATGAGCTGTGAGACTCTTAAATTAGAGAATTCGTAAGAATTCTTTTAAGACGTTCGTCCCTAGACAAATTTCATGCATGAGCACACCTACTTTTATATGTTGTATTTACTTTTAATTGGGAGACTTGAGTAATTTTAGTTGAATTTAAAATCATACTCTGGCATAATTTTAATTGCGTAGCAAAACCAAGTCTCAATAAAAGAAGAAGAGAGAAATGAAAGTTTCCAATCCAACCTTCTTAACATGGGAGCCCATGATCACAGCTTCCCTCAAATCGTTACCGCCATCACCGTTAGCCACAGCAGCCGCCTTGCCAAAGCTCCAGAAAGATCTCCATGGACGAATCCCCGAAACTCTTCGTCCATCTCTCGCAAAGCCTCCCTCGGCCGTTGATTGGCATTGCCATTTTGAGGCTCTTCGTCCAGATGGTCTTCACGAGTTTCTGTGAGTGACGAGCACTCGTCTAGTTGCTGTACCCCTTGATACCTTGAATCCCTGGCACTGCCGTTGGACGCCCGGTCCGGCATGCCTGGCGATTGTGAGACAGTGAATCCCATGAGCGAAGTAGTGGATCGCCTGGACCATCCGGATGCTGGTCTTCCATGTCATCTTCTGCTTCTAAGCCAGCTGATTTGCCTTCTCGTTGTTGTTTGCCTGTGTTACTCCAAGTTCTCTCCCATTTCTTCACTTTCTTCTTCTTCAGCATCTAAGTTCGCCTTCCTAATAACTCATCTGGTGGTGCGCTTTCAGTGCTCACCGGTTGCATATCAGCTTCTTCTCCTTCTTCTGTGCTGGAACTTTGCTCCAAGCATGCATCTTGCTTTAGCTCGCCAGCCTTTGCTTCTTGTTCTTCCAAACCGAGAAGCTCTGGGCTCAAAAACTCCAGCATTCCGGTGTTATTCGGCTCCACCTCCATGACAATCTCTGCGGGGCAGCGAAATTCGGATAGACTCACAATGCCATGCAGTTGATAGATAGATATGGATATGACGATCTTTGAGGAGCCCGCAGGAAAAAAAGTGGGAGAGAAGAAGATCTAGTGCGATGAGCTCCTTCCATGTCTCCAGAAACAAATTTGTTGCACTTAGTTTATATTAATTCAATTTTTAATTATTATGAAATCTTTTTTAAATGTTTAGGAAGGAAATTATAATAATTTGCTACGTGTTATTGGTTTGCTTAAGCAAACCTATAGGGATGGTCGTGAATATACCTAGAATATTCTTGGATATTCTAGGATATTTTACCATCTAATGGTTGTTATTCATTTAGATTAATCTTGTATTTATAATTTATAAACTTTCTTAAACCTTTTCTAGTATATTCTTTTTTATTCTACCATCTAATGGTTGATATGCAATAAAATTAATCTTGTATATATAAATTACAAACATGCTTATAATTATAAACTTTATTTGATCAATTGGATTAATAAGTAATAATAACACTAGTATTAAGCAAACCAAGCGTTGCTACATGCAATGCGTAGAAATTTATTTTTAATTTTTAATAAATTATTTTTATTTATTATTCAATTGATCAAATAAAAGATTATAATTATAAACATGTTCATAATTTATAAACACAAAATTATTTTTATTCCATATCAACAATTAGATGGTAGAATAAAAAAGAATATACTAGAAAGTGTTTAAGAAAGTTTATAAATTATAAATACAAGATTAATCTAAATGAATAACAACCTTTACATGGTAAAATATCTGAGAATATCTAAACATATTTTAGATATATTCACTACCATCTCAGTCCCCTTACAAGTTTGTTTGAGCAAACAAATAAATAAATAAATAATTTAAATGAATAATAACCATTAATTGGTAAAATATCCTAGAATATTCAAATATATTTTAAATATATAGATGTTTACTTAAGCATATGCTAACTGGACTGCAATGGCGAGGAAGAAATCAAGATCTTTGCCCTAATTGCGATTCCATTCCAAAATGGTAGATCTTTTGAGATAATTGCCTGAAAATTGTGAATAGAAGCAGCAGATTGGGAGCTTCCAATCTAACCTTGGCACAAAGTAAGAGCAGCCTAAAGTGTCTTTGTTTATTCCAGTCAATATGTTTCATTACTTGCGGAGAAGTGGAACCAATGCAAGTGGACGAGCCCGCATGAGCGTGAACCCGACCCCCTCGCCCACGTCCACCTCTTTACCATCTGGTGTTGTCCAGTTGAATCTGTAGAGAAGATTGGCAAGAACAAAATGAACAGCAGTCATCCCCAAGTTCATCCCCGGGCAGGATCGCCGGCCAAAGCCAAACGTCATGAGTTCCACGGCCGCATTGAATTCGCTGCTCATCCTCTCCGGGATGAACTCCAGAGGATTCTCCCAGATGCTTGGATCCCGGCCGATGGCGTAGAGGTTGATCAACACTTGGGTCTTGGCTGGGATTGTGTAGCCAGCTTCTTCAAGCTTTCATACATGTCGATAAGAAATTAAGCGATCTAGCGAGGATCAAACCTTTTAAACTACTTACCTTACAGTCGGCAGTGGATTCGCGTGGAACCATGAGTGGCGCCGGAGGGTGCTGGCGCAGTGTCTCCTTGACAATCGCGCCGAGGTACTTGAGCTTGGGAATGTCGGCCTCGCTCACTATGGCGCTACTAGCAGGGATCACGTCGTCCAATTCCTTCTGGGCTTTTGCCAAGATTTGTGGATGAAGAAGTAGCTCCGTGAGAGCCCAGTCTATAGCTGTGGCAGTCGTGTGCAGCCCTGCACTCACAGCATCCTAGCAAGAACGGCCAACGAGTTAGTCAACACTCAAGTCAACCCCCAGTCTTACCAGCATGAGGCACCGGATGGTAAGATCTGACATGTTGTCGAGCGAGAGCAAGACGTCCAGGAAGCTCTCGCCGCCATGGCCTTGCTTGGCTATGGAGGATCGGTGCTCGTCAATGTGTGCTTGAAGCAAGGCATGGAAATTATCTGCTAAGGTCCTCAGCTTGGGCAGCGAGGGATCCATCCATTTTAGCGATGGGATGTAATCGCCGATGTGTAGGCTCCCGCCCAGCTCGTTCCCCTGGCGGATCAAGTGGAGGAAATCTTTGGCATCGAAGGTCCGGCTCGTCCCAAACACGAGCGTTTGCATGATCTCCAAGGTGAGGACGGTGAGCTCCTGCGTCATGTTCACCGTTCTTCCCAGATTCTGGGAGAGCATCGCCAGGAACTTCTCCATCTCCACTTGCCTCACTGCCGCAAAGCTCCCCACGCGGCGCGCGGTGAAGAGCTCGAGCGTGCAGATCTTGCGGAGCTCCCTCCATCTCGCGCCATAGCGCGCGAAGACGAGATCGTCTGGGAGGATCGCCTCGGCAAACGTGAGCGATGGCCGCGAGGAGAAGGTCCTGTCGTGGGACTTGAGGATCTCTTGGGCGATCTTGGCTGACGAGATGACGATCGTGGGGGTGTAGCCCAGGCGGAGGTAGAAGATCGGGCCGAGCTTCTTGGCGAGATCGAAGAGGATGAGATGCGGCCCGCGGGAAGTGCTGGCCAGGAGTGGAATGTGGCCGAGGATTGGAAAGGCCCGGGGGCTTGGAGGCATGACATGGGAGCTGCGTGATTTAGATCGATCATAGTAGAAGATCACCAAGAAGAAAGAAGCCAAGAAGGCGAAAAAAACTGTGATGTGCTCCATGGAAGTTTGGAAATGTAGCGTGTCCTTATAAACACTTGAAAAGGTGGAATGTTTCTATGACGGAAACTTCTATAAGCTGGAAGCGAGAAACAACCCTTCTACGTTTTGAAGTAAAATTAAACACCCTTTTCTGGTTTTATTTCGATCTAAAAAAATGCAAGGTTTCAAAATTGAAGGCCCATCTCGTGCGTCTGTGCCTTATTCAAGTATCATGAGGCTTCACCCCATCTTCCTGCTACTCCTCCTCGTCTTCAATTCTTCGTGTAAATCGTAAATCGCATCATATTCCTCCTAGATTCTGGAAAGATGCTTTTAAACCTTTTTGGACCGGAATAACGTAAAGAGCTAGAGCTATGCTAAATTTTGAGGTCACTTTTATTGAAAGTACATGGTCAACACACCAGTTAATTCAGGAACATCAGTTGTTCAGCATTAGAGACTGATTTTGGTACGCATGATTTGAATTTGTGCATTCCAATCCAGTACCTGATGGGTCAGCTTTTGTAAACTTTGTAATTTAAAGCTGTGAAATAGAGGACGTCCATTCCTAGTCAAATTTTATGACCTGATAGACAAGGTTTTCCCTTTTGTTGTGAAAGACTTCTACCTTTATATGTTGTTGTTTTGGATACGTTCAATTGGGAGACCAATGTACCTATTGTACTAATTTCGTTAAAATCAAGTTCTAGCAAAGCCGAGTCTCAATAAAGGAAGAAGAAAGAAATGAAAGTTCCATCTCTCATCCAATCCAACCTTCTTAACATGGGAGTCCACGATCACAGCTTGGCATGGCTTGCGAGCGCAACGCACAAAGACCATAGCCCATTCCCTCGAATCGTTACCGCCATCACCGTCAGCCACAGCAGCCGCCTTGCCAAAGCTCCAGAAAGATCTCCATGAATGAATCCCCGAAACTCTTCGTCCATCTCTCGCAAAGGATTAGCTCTTCGTCCATCTCTCGCAAAGGATTAGCACTGCCGTTTTGAGCCTGGTCTTCACGAGTTTCTGTGAGTGAGGAGCACTCGTCTGCTTCCTGTACCCCTTGATACCTTGAATCCCTGGCACTGCCGTTGGACGCCCGGTCCGGCACGCCTGGCGATTGTGCGTCTTCTGGACTGATGGAAAGAACTTCATCTCTGGAGTTGGCCTCTGAGAGCTGTTCCGGAGCTGCTGTAGCGTCGGAGAACTCGGTCACGGTTTCACTCAATCGTGAGTTCTCTTCTTTGCTAGCCTGTGAATCCCATGAGTGAAGCAGTGCTTCGCCTGGACCATCCGGATGCTGGTCTTCCATGTCATCTGCTGCTTCTAAGCCAGCTGATTTGCCTTCTCGTTGTTTGCCTGTGTTGTCTATGATCGAAGCAGGCTCCAAGTTCTCTCCCATTTCTTCACTTTCTTCTTCTTCGGCGTCTAAGTTCGCCTTCCCACGAACTGGTTCATCTGGTGCTGCGCTTTCAGTACTCGCCGGTTGGATATCAGCTTCTTCTGTGCTGGAACCTGGCTGCAAGCACGCATCTTTCTTTAGCTCACCAGCCTTTGCTTCTTGTTCTTCCGAACTCTCTGTGCTTGAAGCTGATTCCGAGAAGCTCTGGGCTCTCAAAAACTCCAGCATTCCAGTGTTATTCGGCTCCAGCTCCATGACAATCTCGGCAGCGCGACGAGCTCCTTCCACGTCTCCATGAGTCTTACACGCGCCAAAAAACGCCGTCCACATCGCAGCATCGGCCTGGAACGGCATGGTCTTGATCATCTCTTCTGCCTCACGCAGCCATCCCGCACGGCCTAGGAGATCCACCATGCAACCATAGTGCTGCAAAGTTGGCCTGACCCCGAAATAGTCGTGCATAGTCGCAAAGTTGTTGCATCCTTCCTCCACCAGTCCAGCATGAGCGCAAGCCGATAGTACTCCCACAAGAGTGATGTTGTTCGGCTTCTCCCCAAGCTGCTTCATCCGGTAGAAAAGCTTGAGAGCCTCATCCCAGAGGCCGTGCTGTGCACAAGCTGTGATCATCGCGTTCCACGTACTGGCCTCCCTCACGAGCATCTTGTCAAACATCCTCCCGGCTTCCACCAGTTCTCCACACCTTCCATACATGGTTACGATCGAGTTCGCAACCACGGGATCACTGTCAAACCCACTCTCCACGATCAAAGCGTGAACTGCTCTGCCTTCCTCAAGAGTAGAATAGCTGGCACAAGAGTTCATCACTGTCGCAAATGTCATCTCATTGGGCCTGATGCCTTGTAGCTGCATTGCTCTGAAGAGATGGAGGGCTTCGCTGCGACCGTTTTGTGCGTAAGTTGCCATCATCGCAGTCCAAAAAACGACGCTGGTATGTGAGCTCGAGAACTCGTCGAAGACAGCCTTGGCCTCTTCGACGCTACCGCATTTCCCGTACATGTTGATCAGACTAGTTCCCACCGAAACATCTTCGTAGAAACCACTGCGACGGACACAGCCGTGGATGAACCTTCCTTCGTCCAGCACCATCCCGCTAGCGCAAGCGTTGATGAGAGCAACGCAAGCAATGCAATCGGGCTTGAGTCCTTCCACGAGCATCCTTCTGAAGAGCTTCACGGCCTCTTTTCCCGTCCCATCCTGTCCATGACTCATGATCATCGTCGTCCACGACACCACATCCCGCTGCTTCATAGCCTCAAAGACGGTGCTCGCATCCTCAAGCGATCCACACGCAATGTACATCTTGAGCAAAGCGTTGGCCACTGCTACGTCTGACTCTAGTCCCTGCTCGACTATCCTTTTGTGGACGACCCTCCCATCAGGCAGCTTCTCCCGGCTCGAGCAAGCTCCAAGAAGCGTTAAAAACGTCACCTTGTTTGGCATCACCCCTTCCACTCTCATCCGCTTGTACAGCTCAAGAGCAGCGTCGGACTGTCCCAGTCGCGCGTGAGCACCGATCATCTCCGTCCAAAGTATGACATCCCTGCGTTTCATGCTGAAGAACAGTCTCTTGGCGTCGGCCAGTCCAGAGGCTCCCCTACACCTGAGATACATCCGGATCAAACTATACCGCACGTACAAGTCCTTGTCCATGCCTCTTTTCTCGATGTGTGCGTGGACTCTCCTCCCTTCTTCCAGTGCCTTGAGCTCGCCACAGGCACGCAAGAGCTGTCCGTAGCTAGTGGCGCTCACCGTCTCAGCGAGCTCTAACTTGCTGACTGCCTCGGATAGCTTCCTCTTATCAAAGCTCTCCGGAGAGGTCGAGCTCGTCGAAGCAGACACTACAGAGCATCGGCTGCTCTTCTTGCGGAGTGTCAAAAACTCGTTTCTCAGAGGAGTGCTCGAGATATCCTTACAGCCCAGCTTCTTCCGAGACTGCCCTCTTGACGAAGAACTGCTGCCGGCAACGCTACATTTCCCCCACGTACCTGCGTTGTCCACCGCCATAGCCATGAGCATCCTCTATCTACAAAACCCTACTAAGCTCCTCTAAAACCCCGAAGGCAACAGCATATGCCGTAACGGTCAACTGGTTGTCTTGGAGCCCAGTAAACAAAATCACTGCACACAGCATCAAACGTTACTGCCCAACGAAAGATTTTTACACCGAAAGATTAAGTTACCTGGATTTCTTCAGTGTCAAAATCAGTCTCGCTCCTACATTAAGTAGAATGGTTTAGTATTTGGAGAACAAGGACAAAACGACGATTTTAACTCACCTTAGAACACTTGTCTGATATTTATGTTTATCCGGGACTGTTGAATGTAGTCCAGAATTGCAACGTTTTCTTTGATCTCGCCCATTGCAAGAGCTGAGAAATCTGGCAGGTCGGACTCTTTGCAACCTGTAAATATCCTTGGCACGCCTGCGTGTTAAGTCATAACATCGCGATGGTTTATCTCGAAACACCAAAGAGACTACATACCATGAAAGCAGCGTCTGGAAGGACCAGCCATGAGGACACAGTCTCCACTCCGCAAGAACATTGCCACGGGTGGATCGTCACGAGTTTCGCCTCCAAGCAAGAAGATTGCCTTACAACCCAGGCTATTGAAGCTCAAAGTGTGAGAGTTTTACAAGAAAAAAGGAATAGAGAGAGAGCACCTGATGCTCACGATTGGTTTGCTCCAGTCCGCTTCCATATCGTCTATATGACCTCCCAACATATCATCTAGATCGCACTAAGTCAATATCTCGGATACGCAAAGAAAAGCATACCTGGACCAAAGAAATTAACAATAGCAGCCTCGGCACGAAACTGGTCACCATTCATCGCTGGTGATGCCAACTTAGTTGCCAGTTCTGAAAGCGCCGGTGGAAAACTTCGATATGGAATGGAAATATCGTAAGCTCGCTGCAAGAGCAGAAATAAAAAAGAAAGCTCGTAAGAAGCACGCAAAGAAGATCCTGAAAAGCTCGACTCACTTTGGACCAGTCGAACTGGACTCCCAGAGTTGCCCACCGCAGCTTACGAAGAAGTGCTGTCGCCGAAACCACTCCTTCCTGTTTTCTCTCGTCTCCCGGATCCGCAAACTCCCACTTCCTTACAAACAAATCTCCGTTTTCCTCACGGCTACTTTCGAGCGTGCGAGGCCTGATCGAAGATTCATGCTCGTCATTCTTGTCCTCTCGGCAGGCACTGAGAGATCCCGAGCACAGCTGAGCTGATATGTCCACAGGCCCGGTTGGAGAAAGCACTCTCTTTTTGGTGGCAGAAGACCACAAGCCAAACAAAGGACCATAGTGAGCACTGTGACTTGTCCGATTTGGAGGCTCGGGAAAAACCGTGAGTGCCTCGCGAATCCAGTGGAACTGCTGGTCGTGCGGCACAGCTCGAGGAATAAAGAAGAATCCTATAGAACATAGAACATAGAACATAGAGAAAGAAGTAATCCATAATCACGTACCTGTGTGGCCTTCCAGCGCATAAACAGGAAAATCCGAATGATCGAGTCGCGTAACACCATCGCCATCGCGAATCCTCTCGAAGTCGATGACCTGAGAGAGATCCGTGACTGGGATCTCCATTCTGGATCGACAACTCGTGAAATCGAGCTGGAATTTCTTCGCTAGTCTTACCTGCTGTGCTTGTGCGTCGTGGATTGCTTGTAGAGCTTGTATTTCTTCTCGGCGCGCCGGAACGCCGTGCGCCCGCCATCGCCGGCTTGGGCATCCAGGTAGCCCATTTCTTAGGGCTTTTGCTCGAAAAAGATTCGAGCGAATATGCTACATATGAAAACATGGGGGCTTTCATGCAATTTCTTGTTCGAACAGGTTGTTTGCCTGATTCAACTGTTGCTGGAGTATTTGGAGCTCGCGATTGAGGTGCAAGATTTTCGCATCTTTGTGCTCGAGCGCCGCGCGAATTCGCTGATCCAAAAGATCCATCTCTTTCACCTGGAATCGCAAGCAAGCACTCTAAGCACGCAGCGAATCAATATCCCGGAAGAACTACTCGAACCTTTTGAGCTTTGTACTCCTGGAACTCGGAACTTAGCTGGAGCTTCTCTTCTTTGATCTTCGATCCTTCCTTCTCCATGGATGACTCTGGAAAATGTGAAAGCATCAGTTTCTCTACTTGGTTTGCTGAATCGTAGAAACTCACTCAAGGATTCTAGCTCGCACTCGTGTGACTCGGTGACGCTTTGGATTTTGATGTTCCATTGCTTCTCCTGGAAGAGTAAAGCTATGAAGAAAACTGATCAACGTTTTAAAAGCTTCAGTGAGACCTGTTCGCGGTACATGCGACGAAACTCGTCCTTGGCCGATCTCGATTCCAGCTCCAAAAGCATGATCCGCTCCCTCAGCTGGGAGTTCTCGTCCATTACTCGCTTGAGCTGTTCTTCGATAACTTTCTTGGCCACGCTTTTCTGAAAAGAAGATACAAGTTATTCCCAAGATTTTGTGAGCAAGAGAGAAGTTGATTCACCTCATCGTTGTTTCGTTCCAAGCGAGAAATGGTGGAATCGTAGCTGGCTATAAGATCACGCTCACGCTGGAGCTGCTCCACCTCGAGATCTTTATATCTACTTCTTAGTTTCTCTTGCTCGTCCAAGAAATCCTGCGAGAAAGCTAAGACACACAAATTGAGAGCCGAAGAACACGAAGAACGGAAGGAAAATACCTGCTCAGCAGCAGATACACGCTCGCAGAATTGACATTCCATCCTTCGTACGTTCTCTTTAAGAAGGTAAAAGTTGTCCTCTCCTTTCTTGATCTTCTTCTCGCATTTCGCCCTGAAAACCTCAAGGTGCTTGGATCGCTCCAGCACCCGGCCCTGGAGCCTCAAAAACTCCTCCTGCCTCGCCTGCATTGCAAGTGGAAATCACGCCAAGCCACACACCAACAGAGAGGAGAGAATGCTCTCACACCTCCTCGAGAAGATCAAACTGGAGCTGCAGTAGCTGCATCGAGGCGCTGGGAGGCGCGGCCGCCGGCATTGGAAGAGCCAGGCGCGGCGAAGCTTTAGCTCTCACCTGGGATTTCAGCTCCTGGATGGAGCATTTGAGCTCCTGGTAGCGCTGCGCGTCCACCATTAAGACAGTTACCCTAAAATTCCAACGGTTATACTTTTAAAGGAATTTGGTAAAATTTGACGAAGTAAATTACATTTTTTAAATGACTTTTTACATTTTTATTAATAAATATTTGATTACTTTACAAATATTTCTTGGTGATTAAAAAAAAATATAAAAACAAAATATACTACCGAAATTGACATATATATAATTTTACATGTCAAAAAAAAGAAAAAAACATAACTCACTCCATCGATCTTCCTTGCTGGTTAGGATCGTATGCGTCGGCGGCGGGGTTGTGCCTTCCATACGTGGGTTTTATCATCTCTACATTGCGCTGCTCCACGCTTGGGCTGTACTCCGGGAGCTTTGGACTCAAGAGCGTGTCGTTGGGGAGAGTGAAAACGTTTGGAACCTTTTCGATGTTTCTCATGTATCTGGCTGTTGATCTTACGTGCCTGGCGCCACCCTCGTTTTCTAGCTCGATTTCGGCAATTGGCGGCGGTGGCGGGCTTTCACGGTGGTGGTGGTGGAAGGTCTCCTGACCGTCGTTTGATCCCGCGTGTGAGCTTCCTTCTTTTGCTCGGTGTTTCGCAACTTTCTTCCAGTGGTGGAGGGATTCCACGACGTTGTCTTGGAAGATCGCCTTCTTGTAGTTAGATCCCATCTGGAAAACCGTAGAAAAGATTGAGGTTTTGTTTCTCTTCGTCTCCGTAAAGAGAGAGTACCTGAGTGACAAGAGCGTAGAGTGGCAAGGTGCTGTAGCTACAAAGAACTTGGACCAAGAATCTAGCAAAGTTACCGAGTATGAAAACAAAGTTCGTGAAACAACTCTAGAAACTTTACCCCGTGATGACACGAATGTAAGCAAATGATTTCTTGCTCATAAAGCATGAATCCCATCCGAATTGCCACTGGAATCACTCACACCCCGAGCGTTGAACAATGTCTTGAGAAAAAAACAGGACTTACCCAGATCCAGAAGAAAGTTGCGAGCTCGAAAGCATCTTGGAAGAGGATGAAGTGGATCAAATGCATCATCAACTGTGGCCTTCTAAACCAAAAGAGTGAATCGCGCGGTCTCAGATGAACACCATCCAAAGGTCCCGAGAGTCCCGAGTTTTCGAGAGCGAGCTGGGCGATAATTCGCTGGAGTTTAGCTCCGACAATCAACACCATCTGGATCAAGGAAAAAAAAAATCAGTCTTTTAAGATTTACTGGAGCTTCCATCCATGGAGAGGATCTTACCACTATCGGAAGAAACGACATCCAAAAGTATAAGTTGGATCCATCGACGTTGAAGAGCATGAAGAGAACAACGAAGACCCAGAACAAAGGACTGCATCGTTCATCATGTAAACAACTTCAGTTTACGATCAAAAAGTGTCAAATGCTTACCTTATTCCCACGATTTCCTTGAACTCGTCCTCCATCGATCGAATCATGTAGCTGTGAAAATCATATTTTGGTCCCGTGGAGTGTTTCTGCGAGGCAAGTCAGTGTGATTTAGTTTGAAGATCTTCCAAGAGTTTTACTAGGCTCGTTCAACTTACAGTGACGAATCCCAGCCTCAGCGCGAGGTAATCCGGGCGAGTAACAGACTGCCCGAACTGGCGGAAGAAACAAATCTGCGCAGTCACGCGAATAACTTAGATCCTGACGAAGTTTTGGAAACTAGCTACGAAGGATATAATATGCTCACCACCCAGATGATGACGGGATTGCGACTACCAGGTGTTGATGCGTGGTGTTGGACGAAAGTCGATTGCCTTTTCATTGTCAAGTTCCTGCAAAATTCTGGGTGGCAAAAACAGAAGGAGAAGTTTGTAAGCCTTTGTGATCACTCTCGGTCGGTCAAAACAAGAATTACCTGCCATGTTTTGCTGGTTGTCGACATGACTATGGGCTTCGTCTTCCCAGCGCCTCCAGCTATAAACCTGCTCGCGAGAATTCAAAGAGATTTAGAAGTTTCTGATGAGATCATGCAATTTCTCTGTCAAAGCGTTTTGGAACACCAACCTTGACAACTGCGAGAAGCATGGTGAGACACGAGTAGAAGACGTGTGTGCATCCCATCACGAAGAGAAAACGGTGCAGCTGCTCGAGGCCAAGAAAAGAGATGAATGGCTCTTTTCCCTGTAGCAAGGAAGAACTAAGCACAAAAACCAACAAGAAAAAAATGTTCTTGGGATCGTACCTCTGCGCAGGAGTTCCCTGCGCCAGCCAATGATCGTCGTGGCAACCCGACTTGATCCATAAAGTACTCGGACAATTTCCTGTTGATAAGAAAGTGCTCGGGTTCAGTGGTTCCTGCAGCTTCTGCTGCGCTGCAAGGCATGAGATGCCCATCGAAGAAGGTCGTCCTGACACAGACTTTGCTGATCGATTCCGCCGTGACAGTGATGAGCAGAGATATGAATCCCAGCAGCATAAGCTCTGGCACAAATCCAAGTTTTTAGTGTCTCTTCAGAGGGAAAAATCCTTCTTTTACCTTCTTTCATCTTCTCTAGAGCCTCGTAAAGAGGCTTTCTCTTTGTCTTTGACAGCCACTATGAAACGAACACAAAAGTAAATAAATCGGGGCTAGAGCTTATCCTGAAAGAGCAGAGAGAGAGACTTACATGGCCAAGGTAGTGAAGAGTTCTCTCGCCAATTAGCGAGACAACCACAAACATCGTGCAAATGACCGCCACAGCCCATGTCGGAGTTTGCTCTAGTGTTCTTCCCGCTGGAGCACCGCCTGCCATATCTCTAGATCGATTTCTAGCTATCCAACCATACAATTAGGAGTGTAGTCCCGGCAAAGCTCAACGTTGCTTCCCGACACTCGTGTTCTTCGCTTGTTCTTCTTCACAATCCCAATTTCTAAAGTTGAAACTACTTATATCGAGGCCCCTTCGTCGGCGAATCCATGGACTCTGCTCAAGCGTGATGCGCGTATGATGGGGTCAGTATTTCCCCCGAAAGAACGCGTAAGAAGACCAAACCTTTTTGCAAAGACTCTAGCAAACCTCTACCGCTTTGCTGTGATCGCAGACAAAAGGAAAAGAGTGAAGCGCATTGAATGCACAAGAACTCTCTCTCACTGGTGTTAAGGCTTTGACGTAAAAATCGTAAAAAATGATTTTTAGTCCAGTCCAGTAAGGGAGCTTCACTGCAAATGGGAGGAAAAGTTCCTCGCGATCTGGCTTTCTTCGTTTTTAATCTGTGGTCAGCGAAGAAAAGCGTGCCTTCCTCGCAGTCAATAGTTCTCTTTCTATGTGATCGACGATGATGTTCTATCGATCTTCAATTAGTTTCAATTAACTTAGCCGAAAAAAAAAGTCCCAAAAAAAATTAAAACTTGGAGTTCTTTGGTTGCTTGTCAACTGTTATGAGATGCCAGTCACGGGAAAAAAACAGAGCAGCCATCGTGGAGAATTTCATCTCCATATCCGTGGAAATAAAATTGTGTCTGAATCCATCCATCGTTTTCTTACAGAAATCCGCTTTACCGAAACGTCATCCCCCTTTTTTCTTTACTGGCGTTAAGTTCTAATTTGATGCTTCTTTGCAAACCCTAGGCCGCGCGTGGAGCGAGGAGGACGCCGATCTGGGGGCGCCATCGCGGCATCGCGCTGGGCAGCGCATTTTTCTTCCAGGTATGTCGCGGCGGATTTCCGGCGGGGGGATCTGTAGCGCTAGAGATCTCTCCCCGGAGCTACATTGGTGTGGAAATCAAGCAGGAGGGATTTCGTAGCTAGGAGCTGAGACGATCCTTCCTCTGGGAGAGAGCTGGGGGTTTTGGGGGATTTGATGGTCGCTGTAGGTGGAGATGAGTTGAGGAGGATGGCACAGAAGAGGTTGCGAGCTTGGTGCCACAGCTCCGTGTTTATAATTTTTTGGCCGCGAGGGAGACCGCAAAAGGGCTTCCAGGAAAGATGTTTTTTGGGAGGAACAGTTTCTTATCGTCCCAGGAGGAACAGCCACGAACAGAGAATGGAGAGCGAATTGGTCACGGGCCCTCTCGATCAAGCACAGGGAGCCGGTCGGATGGATCGGCACATCTAGACGTGTCCGACCCTTCGTTCGAATCTTTCAGGGAGTTAGTTTCTGGAAGCGCTCTCCAGAGCGAAGTTTTCGGAGCTCCAGGATCCATGCAGAGTGAGAATGCTCCGGCCACAGCTCGCTCTCGGCTTTTCTCGGTGATTTCTTCCAAAGGACTACAAGCTCACGATCGCCATCCTTCTTCTTCCTCGGGTGCTGGTGGTCCTCCTCCAGCAGCTCGCACTGATGCAAGGAAGGAAAGAGTAGTATACGTCGACAATCCTGGCAGGACTAATGAAAACTTCGAGTTCTCCGGGAACAAGGTCCGCACCAGCAAATATACGCTTATCTCGTTCCTTCCCAGGAATCTGTTTGAGCAGTTTCATCGGGTTGCCTACATCTACTTTCTCCTGATAGTGATACTCAACCAGATTCCTCAGCTCGCGGTTTTTGGGAGGTTGGCTTCGCTGTTTCCTCTCCTCTTCGTGCTGGTTGTGACGGCTATCAAGGACGGTTACGAGGACTGGGGTCGTCACAGGTCGGACAGGGAAGAAAACAACAGGCTGTCTTGGGTGTTCCAGAATGGCCGGTTTGAGCCAAAGAGGTGGAAGAAAATTGAAGCCGGGGAAGTAGTGAAGATTTTCCAGGACGAGTCCATTCCGTGTGATATAGTTTTACTGGGAACGAGCGATGCAAACGGAGTAGCTTACGTCCAGACCATCAATTTAGACGGAGAGACGAACTTAAAGACGAGATATGCGCGGCAGGAGAGTGCAAGCAAGCATCCGGGCCTGGCTCCCATCACCGGCAAAGTCGTCTGCGAGCCTCCAAACAGGAATATCTACGACTTTGTGGCGTACTTGGAGATCGATGACACTCAAGCTCCGCTCGGGCCAAACAACATCATACTCCGCGGGTGTGTGCTCAAAAACACCGCATGGATCGTGGGAGTTGTGGTTTATGCGGGAAAGGAGACGAAGGCAATGCTCAACAGCTCTGGTGCGCAGTCCAAACGAAGCAGGCTGGAGCAGCATATGAACAAGGAAACACTGTGGCTCTCGTTTTTCTTGCTGATCATCTGTATTGCCGGCGGTGTTGGGATGGGAAAATGGGTTCACGATCACGACAGCGATCTAAACAACTTTCCTTACTACAAGAAGCGTGACACAGCGGACAAGAAGTTCATGTATTATGGACCTTTAGGAGAGGGGGTGTTTGCTTTTCTCAGCTTCATCATCATGTTCCAGATCATGATCCCGATTTCCTTGTACATCTCCATGGAGCTTGTTCGTCTCGGCCAGAGTTACTTCATGGTGAGAGACGTTGAGATGTTTCACGCGCCGTCAAACTCGAGACTCCAGTGCCGAGCTCTAAACATCAACGAAGACTTGGGACAGGTGAAATACATATTCTCAGATAAAACTGGCACACTAACCGAGAATAAGATGGAATTCCACTCAGCCAGCATTGGAGGGGTTGATTATAGCAACGTTCTTGCAGCTAAAATTTCTGGTACTTCTGATTCCTCGGATGGCATGCAAGTCGAAGGTAACTCTTTTTTCTGTTTAAGGTATTTGTTTCATGTTTATGATCGTTTCTATGTTTGTGTTGTAGGTAGCCATCTCAAGCCTGGCGTTCGTCTTGACCCCAACTTATTAGAACTTCTTCAAACGGAGGTCACGTCCTCGGAAGCAACTTTTGTTCACCGTTACATGCTGGTGCTTGCGGCCTGCAATACAGTGGTTCCGACTCGCCACAGTGGACCGCTGCAATATCAGGCTGAATCTCCAGACGAGCAGGCTTTAGTTTTTGCGGCGTCTGCTTACGGCTATACACTTTTAGACCGAACTACTTCAACGATAGTACTGGATGTTCTTGGAGAGCAGAAAAGGTGACAAGTCTTCGTGCTGAAATGTTTGCTCTAACACTCAGTTACGTGGAACCATTTGCTGCAGCTACAAAATTGTAGGAATTCACGAGTTCGACAGTGTACGCAAGCGCATGTCGATCGTTGTGGAGTGCCCCGATAACACGTACAAGCTGCTAGTGAAAGGAGCGGACACAGCAGTGATGGATATCATTGCCAGGCCATCCGAGCAAGTAGAGTCAGGCTCAGGTTCCCTTGCAGACGGTCATTTGCAAGCAGGGGTGCTGTTTGCAACACAGAGGCACTTGGACTTCTATTCTACGCAAGGATTGCGCACTTTGGTCGTTGCTTTCAAGGATTTGGAGCAGCCCGAGTTTGAAGAGTGGCACGAAAAGTACAAGATAGCTAGCACGGCACTGGTGGACAGGGTGAAGTTGCTCCGAGAGGCGGCTAGTTTAATAGAAAGAAATCTGGCCTTGCTGGGAGCTACTGCAATTGAGGACAGGTTGCAAGATGGAGTACCCGAAACAATCTCGTCCCTGCGAAATTCGGGCATCAAAGTTTGGGTCTTGACAGGAGACAAGCAGGAGACTGCGATTTCTATTGGCTTTTCTTGCGCTCTTCTCACTCCGGACATGGAAAAAGTAATTGTCAACGCTAACACGAAAGAGCTCTGCGTCGAGAAACTCAAAGCCGCTATCAGAGAGCATGGGATTGCTGAGACCAAGGACGTGCACATTGGAGAGAAGAACTTGAAGGCTGTTAAAGGTGATTCTACCCGCAAGAAACAACTGGCTCTTATTATCGATGGGAACAGTCTCGTGCACGCTCTTTCGCCGGACGTAGAAGAACTCGTAAGTGATATTCTCTTTTTTAAGTTTCTTTTACCTTAAACATTTTCTCGGTGTGTTTTCTCGCAGCTCTTTGACTTAGCCGTAGCATGCAGAATCGTTATTTGCTGTCGCGTCGCGCCGCTGCAAAAAGCCGGGATTGTCTCGTTGATGAAACGAAGAACAAAGGACATGACTCTCGCTATTGGAGATGGTGAGTGATTTTTTTTCTTTTTGACTTTTGTGGCCTAGAAGTGGTTTTCATTTCCCGAAGTTGTGCTCAGGAGCCAATGATGTCTCCATGATACAGACAGCAGATGTTGGAATTGGATTGAGTGGCCAGGAAGGTCGGCAAGCAGTCATGGCATCTGACTTTGCATTGGGCCAGTTTCGATTCTTGAAACGGCTTCTCCTCGTCCACGGTCACTGGAACTACCAGCGTCTCGCGTATATGGTGCTCTACAACTTTTACAGGAATGCCGTGTTCGTGATGATGCTCTTCTGGTAAGCTCACTCTCGTTTTTCTTCTCACTTTTCTTCCTTTATCGTTGACATCTGCCTATAGGTACATTTTGCACACAGCCTTCTCCGCACAGACAGCGCTTTTCGACTGGAACTTGATGTTCTACTCGCTGATATACACCTCCGTGCCAACGATCGTCGTCGGGATTCTAGACAAGGACTTGAGTCACAAAACTCTACTCGGACTTCCTCCACTCTACGGTGTCGGACAGAGAAACGAGAGCTACAACTCGGTGCTCTTCTGGGCGACGATGCTGGACACGCTGTGGCAGAGCTTGGTTCTCTTCTACGTACCGTTTTTTACGTTCCAGGGAACGACCATCGATATCTGGGGGATGGGCTGCTTATGGGCCGCAGCAGTGGTGGTGTTGGTCAACTTACACCTCGCTATGGACGTCCTACACTGGACTTGGATCACTCACGCGGCGATCTGGGGATCCATCGTCGTCTCCTTTGCGTGTTTCTTCGTGCTGGACGCCTTGACAGACAAAGGATTCATCGCACACTACAGGTACTCACTCACTCTTTAGTTTTCCTTGTTTTGATCTCTAGTGGTGTTCTTCTCTCGCAGAGTTATGTTTCATATGGCATCGACTGCGGTGTTTTGGCTAAACATCTTACTCGTAATCGTCGTCGCGTTGCTTCCCCGATTCTGTGCAAAGGTACTGATGCAAAAGTTTTGGCCGTCTGACCTTCACATTGCTAGGGAGCTCGAGCTAAAAAATCGAGCCGCCATTTCGGAGTTTGTGAAATCGTCCGCCCCTTCTCCCAGAATGGTGGAGCTCGACGATGTTCCTTACTCTGACAAAGAGAGTAAAGAAGACGAATAGAAAGGCAACTTTGCATAAAAATTCTTAGATCTGGACCGTCGGCTCAAAACGAATTTGGACCGTCGGTTTCCTGGCATATTCGTCAGGATTTTTGGGATGAGCCCTAAACCCTGGCGCGCGGAATGGTCCAGTGTTTGTATTCCTCTTCCGCCGCTGCCGCCCCCAATCTCTGCTTCTCTTTGCGATGCTCGCGTTGGATCTTCAGCAGAAGCGCCAAATCGGCCGCGGCGAGGAGGAATTCCGCCGCATTCACCAGTGTAAGAGCAGAGAAGGAGAACGATCGCGATGGGAGGACGTTTGTGGTGACGACGCCGCTGTATTACGTGAATGCGGCGCCACATATGGGCAGCGCCTATCCCACCATCGCCGCGGACGCATTCGCGAGGTTCCAGGTATGGATTTTGCGGCATATGCCCAGGCTGGGTATAACTTTTGGGTGGTTTTAGAGGCTCCAAGGAAGGAATGTCGTGTTTGTGACCGGCACGGACGAGCACGGCGAGAAGATTGCCACTGCTGCCGCTGCGAAAGGCCGGAAACCAAAGGAACATTGCGATTTGATTGCTAACGAGTACGCAAGTCTTTGGAAGGATGTAAATTTTCTAACTTGCATCCTTGCATCCATTTAGCTTTCTTTTCTTCGACTCGCTTAACTCCTTTTCTCTGCGTTTCAGCTCAATATATCTTACGACAAGTTCATTCGTACCACAGACGAAGCCCACGAGCGCGCGGTGGAACAGTTTTACAAAAGAGTTTATGACAAAGAGGATATCTACTGTGCCAACTATGAGGGACTATACTGTGTAAATTGCGAGGAGTATAAGGTACAAAGTTCTGATAGCTATTCTGCCTTTGAGAACAGCTGCGATGGAATTGCAGGATGCCAAGGATTTGATCGAAGAACACTGCTGTCCTATCCACAGAAAGCCTTGCGTAGAGCGCAAGGAGAAAAATTACTTCTTTGCTCTATCGAAGTATCAGTCACGACTGGAGGAGCTCTTGTCTACCAGGCCTGCCTTTGTGAGGCCTCCATTTCGGATGAATGAGGTACTTGGAGGAACAATTAGTGGCTTCTTGGAAATCTTACACCCCACTGTTTAGTTCTACAGGTGTTGGGATGGGTGAAGGAAGGTCTTCACGACTTTTCTATCTCCAGGGAAGCCGTAGAATGGGGAATCCCTGTACCGACGGACAAGAAGCAGACCATTTACGTGTGGTTCGATGCACTACTCGGGTATTTCGCATGTTTTCTACGTGTAGATATGGTGAACATTGATTGTGCGCGCAGGTATATTTCAGCTCTACTCGATGGAAAAGAAGTGACACCTGAAAATGCAGCCGCTTCTGGCTGGCCAGCTTCAGTTCATATCATTGGAAAGGTTCGTTCGAGTAGCCGGTTTATTTCTCCTAAAGTTTTTTCTTTTTCTTCCAACTTTGACAGGACATATTACGCTTTCATGCCGTTTATTGGCCTGCAATGCTTTGGTCAGCGGGGTTTGCAATACCAGAAACAGTGTTCGGCCATGGATTTCTCACAAAGGTATCCATGGGTTCTTTTTTTTTTTTTTGTTGACTCGTTATTGTGCTTTCCAGGATGGCTTGAAGATGGGAAAGTCTCTAGGCAACACAATCGAGCCACAGGAGCTGGTCTCGAGATTTGGAGTTGATTCTGTGAGATACTTCTTTCTGAACGAGATGGAATTTGGCAGAGACGGCGATTATTCAGAGGAGCGGTTTATAACCATCGTGAATGCACATCTAGCCAACACAATCGGTATATATTTTCACAAAGTCTTCTCTGACCCACACATCCATCGTTGTGCAGGAAATCTTCTCAACAGAACGCTTGGTCTTTTGAAAAAGAACTGTGCGTCAACAATATCAGTCGACTCGGAGTCCATCCCGGAAGAAAATCCCGTGCGGGTATTTGCTGAGGCAGCTGTAAGCTTACAGATTCTTGCTGCGCATAGTCATGAGCAATTTTTGTTTCTGATCAACAGGTTGCACGCGCGAAGAGACGCTACTCTGAGCTTCATTTCTCGTCGGCCTGTGAGGCTCTACTATCCTTAGCGAACACGGGAAACGCTTACTTGGAAGAGCGCGCTCCATGGACGGGCTTCAAACAAAAAGCAACTCCAGCAGCGGAGGCAGCGGCAAAGGTTCGTGCTAAAAACATCTATCAAACATCGTTGCTCACCACATAGCTTTCCCAGGACTTGGCCGTGATCTTGGAGTCCGTGAGAATTCTCTCGGTGGCACTCTCGCCAGTGGTACCAGATCTTTGCAAAAGAATGTGGCTACAGCTCGGTTATCAAGACGAGCATTTCAACCAAATCTCTTGGGTATGTCGCTACTAGAATTTTTTGCTTCCAAAACTTATGGATTTTTCTTCTTTTACTCCCAGGACGATACAAGATGGGGTGGTCTCAAAGCTGGCCAGCTCGTCGCTACTCCATCGCCAGTATTCCCAAAGATCGAAGCCGAAGTGGCCGATAGTAGCCTCGCAAAGGCTGCCGTCTAGATTGTAAGCTGAATATCCTCTCGAGCAGAATATTCTCTTGCGGCTCTTAAGCAGAATATCCGCCTTTATATCCGTTTATTATCTGCGGCGCAGGTTAGGGTTTTTGTGTTCTTCCCAGGGTCTTCGCGATGAACGACTACAATGTCGCCGGCATGCCCGCGCGCCCCAAGGCTGCGCAGAACCGGGCCACTGTCCAGCAGCTCAAACTGGTAAGTCTCGTCTCGCCTCTTCTCTTTGATCGGCTTCTCAGCCCTTTTCTTTCAGATCGGCCAGAGCCATCCCACCGGATTGACTGCGAATCTTTTGAAGCTCTTCGAGCCGCGGCCTCCTCTCGAGTACAAGCCGCCGCCGGAGAAGCGGAATCTTCCACCGTATCATGGTAAGAAAGGATTGCTCGTGGGACTGGTTTCTTAAGCTCTACCAGGTATTTCACAATTTGTCCAACACTTTGCGGAGCCGGGTGATCCGGAGTACAGTCCTCCAATTGTGAAAGCTGAAACTCCGGTATGACAATCGGAGTCTCTTTTTTCCTTGTTTCTAAACTTGTGATTTTCAGTCTCAAAGACGAGCAAGGATCCATAGCGTTCGTCTGGAGAAGGGGGCGGAGAAGGCAACTGAGGATCTGGAAAAATGTGAGTCGTCATGGATTCTCATCTTTCGATGCTCATTTTGTTTCTTTCAGATGACCCTCAAACCGATTCCAACATTGAGGGCGATCCATACAAAACACTATTTGTCGCGAGGATTGTAAGTTTCTTTTCTCCTCTATGTCCTGGCAAGGCTTCATCTTGTCCTTTGTTCTTTTTTTTTTCTTTCCATAGAGTTACGAGACAACGGAACACAAAATTAAAAGGGAGTTTGAGGCATATGGTCCAATAAAAAGGGTAGGTATCCAACTGTGGTGGTCAAGGAGCTTACAACTCCTCGACTGTGGTAAGATATCCTGTTGTGAGTTCACTCTTATCCTTACCATTTTCCCGTTTATTTTTCTCATCACATTTTAGCTGCATCGAAAGCACATACTTGTCTAAGCTGCAGATATGTTTCCATGGCTTTCTTCTACTCCACTGCATGAGTTTTGTTTCTGAAGACTGAGAAGTAAGTGTGTTCATCAGGTATAAGCCCTTTTCTTCTTTTTTCTTTTACTTCATCGGATTGACAAATATCCAAGACTTGGAGCGCATGTTTGTTTGTTTGCAGATTAGCAACACACCGAAATTATCTGGCTAGAACAAGAGTCTAGACAGGCAATCTCAAACCTTTTCCTAGTTTAGAGTCAGCCATGCTAGTTTGCTTTCGCCCCTGGTAAGAGGGTTTTACTGGTAAGCCAACAAAGTTTGAAACTCGTTACTCTCGACGCGTATCTTATGTCTTTGAAGCTGGGCACGGCGAGTGAGGCTTAATGCCTTCATGTCTGCCGTGTGGAATAGCGTGCATTTTAATAGTCCGCTTGGTTTGTGCTCTTCAGAGCGCGAGAATCGTCTTACTTAATGCTCTTTTCGTTCTCCAGGTTCGCCTTGTCCATGACAAGGACAGTAATAAGCCTCGCGGGTATGCTTTCATCGAGTACTTCCATACACGCGACATGAAAGGTACGTGGTTTCCTTTTGCAAGCTTTGCTGATATGAATTTGTTTGTTCTGCTTGTAGCTGCTTACAAACAAGCCGATGGACGGAAAATTGATAACCGGAGAGTTTTAGTTGATGTCGAGCGTGGTCGGACGGTGCCGAACTGGAGACCCCGGAGGCTTGGCGGTGGTCTGGGGTCTACTCGTGTCGGTGGCGACGAAGTGAATCAAAAGTACTCCGGCCGGTATGCTCCTATCTCTTTCGTTTGTGCTCTTGAAAATCCTTTTTTTTTTCCTCAGAGAACCACAAGTAGGGGGCGCTAGAACTGAGGAGAAGCCCAGGGACGAGAGAAGCCCGGACGAAAGGTTTGTGTTTCCTTTGTGTATAGTTTTGAGCTGTCTAAAAGTTTTTTCATTTTGCAGAGACCGAGAAAGAGATCGCGATCGAGAGAGAGACCGTGATAGAGATCACAAAGATCGAGACAGGCCGAGAGACCGGGAGAGGCACCGAGAGAGGGACCGAGACCGGGATAGGGAGCCCCGTGGAGATAGAGAAAGAAGCCGTGGAAGAGAGAGGGACCGAGAAAGAGGAGGCCGCCGAGATCATCACGAACGAGGGGAGCGCGAGAGAGACCGAGAGCGTGATAGAGATCGAGAGCGCGATAGAGGCTACGAGCGAGAGAGAGACAAAGATCGCGATAGAAGTGAGAAGTCTCGTTCTAGAGAGCCTATGGAGATGGACTAGAATACGTTTATCTATTTGTCCTTGTATACTTTCTTTCAACGGCTTTAGTTTGATTTACTTGCGAAGATTCTATGAAAGATTCTTTAGGGTTTATGGGAGGTAATGCTGGTGGTGGAGGATGATCGACCGTGGCGGCAACTGCTTCTCGGCTGGATTATGAGCGATTGAAGCGTAGGAGGTGCCGGATTAGCTAGGATGATCGTCGCCAGTATCTGGCAGCAGGCAATCTACTACACCGCGAATAATCTCTTGCCGGACGCGGCGTGTGTGCTGAATCGCAAGCGTCAGCAGTGGCGGAGCGCGAATTTCCAGCGATGGAGCGCCAAATCGAGCGGATTGAGAGCAATCCCGGTGACGGACAAGGCTTCTTGGATAGAGGTACATGAATTTCTTCTTGCGCTAGAGTCGGATTCACGATAAAGCTTACAGGAGGAGGAGGAAGTCCAGGAATTCTCCCTCGGGCCACTATCGGGCGATCTTGCGGAGATAGAAGCCTTCTGTCGAATCCAGCGCCTTGCCGAGCAGCTCCACAGGACCGTGATGGAATCTCTACGTCGGTTAGAGAGCGCCGACGAGAACGTTGGTGCTCGAGGTGTGTTTAGTTCGTCCTTGGAGGAGAAAGTGGTGGCTGGGCTGGGGTGCATTGGAGCTACTCTCCATCAGGGAAGGCTGGACATTCTAGGTGGCTACTCGAACGAGGAGGAAGAAAGGCTTCCTCGCCTCGCTCGGTTTCGATCCAAGCTTAGAGGGTGTTGCTCGTCGTTACGTACCTCTCTCCAGTCCTTGTTACCGGCGAAAGGAGACCAGAATCTAGCGGTTTACAGGATCTTACACAGGCTGACCAACGTTTGCCTCGACGCTGGGTTTCCTCGTCCCGATGGAGCACCGTGCTATGGACACATTCCAAACTTCGCGACTGTCAAGCTCCAGAAAGGTGACGAGAATTTGGTGGAGTTTTGGAGGGGTGGGAACATCAATGAGGAAGGCTTGGAGTGGTTGCTACAGCGGGAGTTTAAGACGATTGTGGATTTGAGAGATGAAGATCCTCAGAACGAACTGGCCGAAGCAGCGCTCATGAAAGCCGAAGCGTCTGGGAGAATAAGGCGAGTAAGAATTCCCGTGTCAGTGCAGACAGCGCCGACGATGGAACAAGTGCGCGAGTTTGCGGATATCGTCTCGGATGCTGCGAATCGGCCGGTTTTCCTGCAAAGCTATGCCGGCGTGGTGAGAGCATCAGCGATGGTATCCAGGTGGCGGGAGTTTGTGCTTCGTGGAGGCTTGGATCGTAACTGTAGCGAGCCGATGTGCACAGTCGAAGACATATTTCTGGAGGAGACACCTGACAAAGCCTCTGAAAGCTCCAAGGTTGCAGCCAACATGTTAAGAACAACGAGTCCCTTCGAGGCTCAAATGCCGGGGCCGGATGTCTTCTCTCGCATGTCTATGGCAAGATTTTTCAAGAGGAAACGTACGCTGCCAGGCTCCGCCCGGCGGCAAAGAAGGACTATCTACTCTCGTTTGGATCCAGACGAGAACGCACAAAATGGACGCTTCAATGCCAAGGTTGAGGTGCCTAGCAAACCATCTGGAGGTAGCACGAATGGACGAGCTGGTGGCCGAGCAAAGGAAGAAGATGATAACGGCGCTGTCCAAGGTGATATGTGCGCTTCGAAAACCGGTGTCGTCAGGCTCCAGTCGAGGAAGAAGGCCGAGATGTATCTCGTGAGAACAGATGGTTATAGTTGCACCAGGGAGAGAGTGACGGAGTCGACGCTGGCATTCACGCATCCCAGTACACAACAGCAGATGCTCATGTGGAAGACTGCACCAAAAACGGTTTTGTTGCTAAAGAAGCTGGGAGAGGAGCTCATGGAAGAGGCGAAACAGGTGAGAGCTTGGTATGTCTCTGGTTACGATGACTTAGTTTTCGTGGTTTCTCTGTGACCAGGTGGCTTCGTTTCTGTACAATCACGAAGGCATGAATGTTATGGTTGAACCTGACGTACACGATCGATTTGCCAGATTTCCGGGTTTCGGATTCATCCAGACTTTCTACAATCACGATATTGGGTGATTTCTTCTCAGACGATTTATTATTGTCTGTTTTTTCTGTTTTAGTCTGTTTCTTGGCTAAAATCTTTTTGTTTTTGACTTGGCAGCGAGCTCCATGAAAGAGTTGATTTTGTGGTGTGCCTCGGTGGAGATGGAGTCATCTTGCATGCATCCAATTTGTTTAGGAGTGCTGTTCCTCCCGTGGTTTCTTTCAATCTTGGCTCCCTCGGATTCTTAACTGCTCATCCCGTAAGTGTTCGTTCTTGCTGATTGCAAAGGTTCTAACACAAGCCCATGCTTTTAGTTTGAGGACTTCAAACAAGACTTACGCGCGGTCATACACGGAAATAGAATAGAAGGGGTGTATGTTACTTTGCGTATGCGCTTGAGGTGTGAAATCGTCAGAGATGGACAACCGGTTTCAGGGAAGGTCTTTGAAGTTCTTAATGAAGTTGTCGTGGACAGAGGATCGAATCCTTATCTCTGCAAGATCGAATGTTACGAAAGGAACCGGCTCATCACAAAGGTAAGCTTTTTTTCCGTGGACAATGGAGGTTTTGTGACAACTCTCTTCACAGGTTCAAGCGGACGGGGTGTTAGTAGCCACACCGACTGGTAGCACAGCTTACTCCACTGCTGCTGGAGGATCAATGGTTAGTAATAGATTGGTTTGAAAACTTTATCTAACTGGCTTATTCTATGATCTCAGGTTCATCCGAATGTGCCTTGTATGCTGTTCACGCCCATCTGTCCTCATTCGTTATCGTTTCGTCCAGTGATCCTACCCGACTCTGCTATTCTTGAACTGAAGGTACGCTAACTTTTCTGTTCACTTCTGGACTTTTGGCGTGGTTCATGCACCCTCGCTTGAGTTTCGTGACGCCCTGAGACTAGCTAGAGCTATGGCACCATTACAGTTTTTACTTTGCAGGTTCCCAGTGACTCAAGAAGCAATGCTTGGGTCTCGTTTGACGGGAAAAAGAGGCAGCAGCTCACCAAAGGCGATTTGGTGCGAATTCATATGGGCAGGAATCCAATGCCTACAGTTAACAAATCCGACCAGACGTCCGATTGGTTTCGGAGCCTAGACAGATGCTTTAACTGGAGTGCTCGTAAAGAACAGATGGCTCTACTTCACTGACTAACAGGTTATTCATTGTAGGTTGCCTAAAGATACATGTCTTTCTTGCATGAAGTTTGTGTTTTCATCATCATATTGACGCTTGTTCTAACTGTTGCTGCTTTCACAGGTTCCAGAAGACGCGAGGAGCTCGGCATTTGTTTCTTTCGACGGGAAGCGAAAGCATCCCCTCAAAATGGGTGAATCCATCCGAATCAGCATGAGCAAGCATCCCATGTCGACGGTAAATAAGCGGGATCAAACAGATGATTGGTTTGCCAGTTTGTCTCGATGCTTTGGCTGGAACCAACGAGCCGAGCAAAAGTCGATCACAGGTGCACACGCCAGGATTTGTTTTCCCATAAACTAGTGCTCTTCTTTCGCAGGTTAACGACGTAGCTAAGTTGGCACTGCTGGGACATGAAAAAAAGCGTAAACTCCAAATTTAAGTGTTCGCCACCTTCGCCCCGACGATGATGCCGCATTGGTGAAGTAGACCTCCTTGCGGATCAGGCTGAAGAAAATATGCGCAGCCGGGCGCGGTCGGTACCATGGGCTTACTCATGTTAATAAACCACTAATGATAATTCAACCACTAGAATGATCTTTTCTTGATCAGGTATATACTTATATATTAAGTTATTGTGATTAAAACATGTCACTAATTTCTATACATATAGAATACAGTTATTAACCACATATCGATATATTCGATCCAACTTGGATATACATGATAGATTTTAAGAGCTTTTTGAGTTAGTGTAAAATAATTATCTACAAATATGCACTTGAAAATCTTATATAAATATAACTTGTCTGGCAAATTGGCGATGCAGTTGTTTAAGCATAAGTCTTGATTGCCATAGGTTTGAATCACAAAGCTATTGAAGTCATCTGAAAGAGTTGCCTATAGAGGCAAGGTTTTGCTTGTTTAAGATTATATACATCACAAAAACAAATTGCCTAATTCCATCATTGTTATTAAATGATAAATTTCATTATCAATCAAACATTAATAATTTAGTAAGAAAGGTAAGTGGCTGGTACCACCAGACTGAACGTTTGCCGCTGCTAATTTCGTTGAATATCCTCCTAGCATATCGATTCCTGCAACAGCTCCCTCCCCATTTGTCACGGCTCTTGCCATTTCTTTGACATTGTTTATGTATTGTTTATATATTTCCTTTTTGTCGCTTGATATTTAGTCAAATTGCAAGAATATTTGTATTATTTTATTGGAAACACGTGTTGCATACAGCCTAGCTATATTTTAGCATGATAATATTATTACCAATTGTTTTTAATAGAAAAATTATGTTTATTCATATCCTTCTATTTCTTTGGATTTTTCAAGAGTAGAAAAACTATATTAGATACATTTATAATTATATTTATATTATTTTATTGAAAGTACAGACTTATCTTATATAATCTAATGTTAACATGTGAAAACCCGGCAAGAAAAAACATGAATTTGTGGTTTCTAGAGTTTATTATGCACAAAAACATAAATTAAATTATATATTGATTTTTATAAATTTAATTTTGTGATTAATATAGGTTTGCTGAAGTTGCTGAATAAACTTTTATTGAAAGTTTCCCAAAAAAGTTTTTAAACTTATCAAATGTATCAGGCTATCCAGAATAAATATTGAGTTTCACTTCAAATCATTTGTTATTCAATTGTGTTGGTAACTTTCTTATGTAGCTTGAATTGTGAAAATTATCTATTGAATTTTGAAATATTGAAAAAAAATTATAATATGAAATACGTATTGTGGCC
This sequence comes from Selaginella moellendorffii, assembly GCF_000143415.4. NCBI lineage: Eukaryota > Viridiplantae > Streptophyta > Lycopodiopsida > Selaginellales > Selaginellaceae > Selaginella > Selaginella moellendorffii. The sequence goes on from NW_003314308.1 coordinate 596,867, forward strand.
AGAACAAAATGGCAAAAGCTAGGGCCCTGTAGAATTAGACTTTTCCCTAGTAGAAAGATATGGTGATGATTGCTATCAGAAAAAAGCCAATAATAGTTGCAGTTGGGCTAAAAACATGTAAAAATGATCCATATAATACATAAATCTTCTATAAGCTCTTCACCATCGGTACCTTGGAATCAACAGACCTCATCTCCTTCAATGACATGTGGAGGAACATTCATCACAATCTTTGATTAACTTCCAAGGAGATAAGCACAAAGTGGCAGAAGAGGTGTTCAAGCAGGGAATTATAGAAACACCTGGCTGTCGTAGGTTTGAATTTGAAGAGTATCACAAAGCTATTGTGAAATCTGAGAGAGTTGCCGGTGGGGGCAAGGTTTTACTTGTTTAAGATATATATAGACACATATTATATTTTGGTTTCATCCTTTGTAGCTCTGTAGGAGTAGAGGAAGTAAGTTACAAAGTTACAAATGCAATAGCTAATGCTTTTCTCTTGCATTTTGAAACTTAGCACGACAATCATCTAATTGTCCATCCAAAAAAGAGTGTTTCTACTCTGCTGGCGGCGCCTCTTCACCCTCGCCTTCTACCTTCACAGGCTCTGGCGGCTTAGGAATGGGAGGAAGATCACGCCTTTCCGGTCCGAGCCCTTCGAATTCCTTCATCACAGGTGGTGGTAATGGTGGGACGTAGTGTCTCAGCTTCCTTCCCCAGCCGATGTAGACGTTGCTAAAGCCAGTCGGAGTCACCACTGTGAAAGCACCAGGCCAGAGTATAGACCGCAACCCGATCACCTGGTGCTTGAGGTTCTTGTGAGTCGAGCTGGTTATAAACGACCACTGCTTCCATCCTTCCATCAGCTCGGCGTCCGTGTCCACCGAAGTTAGCCGCTCCGGGATCACTTCGGTCTCCTCGGGACTGGGAGGCTTCTCTTCTTTCTCCTCGCCGCCACCTTCTTCGCCCTCTTCCTCCTTTTTCTCGGGAACGTAGAGAGTCGTCCGGCCTTGCAGGTTGAGGTACTGGTTCTTGTGTACCCAGTTTTCCAGTGTTTTCAGCTCGGCAAATCCTAGCGGGGCGTATTCCTCACTCTTTTCAAGGTTCCCACCGCCGGCTCCTCCCTCTTCAGCCTCAGCAACCTTCGCAACGAGGACCAAACCATCAGAGGTAAAACAGGTAGAAAGAAACTCCAACCTTGTAAAATCCTTTGATAGCAAGTTCTGTTGTGGCTGATATTCTTGCGATCTGTGCTCTCAGATAGTTCTCCTCGAGTCCAGGGAACACTGGAAACGCCGAAACTTCAGCCTGGATGCGTCACGGCGGAGTTTTCTCAAGAGCTCATGAAATCCAAGTAAGCAAATTTGCGAACTCTACAATATACCTTCAAGTCTCCAGTCAAGAACTTTTTTATCTGCCTCGCGGTCTTGATTTGCAGCGGTGTCACGTCTGGAAGCCTGTAAAACTCGGCGCCTGGCCGGCTACAAACCCAGTACGTGTGCGCATTCGGTCCAATTCCATTTTCTTTTGGAATCGCTTCAACGCCATAGGAAGGGAGCTTTGCAGCTTCTTCCGGAGGTACGGGTTTACTAGTTGTCTCAAACACGTAGTAGTTGCTGCCAGATAAAAACTTCGCATCAACAGTTGGATAGAAAAGCGAGTGGAAATTCTTACCTCTTGATCCCGAAGAACTTGCCGAAGAACCTCATCTTTAGCACCATCTTCGTGCTCGCGAGCTGTCTCATCGCCAAGACAACTTGGTAGTTCTCGGCTCGGCCCAGCCCCATTCCAACGGCCTCGAAGAAGATCGAGTCGTAGAGGTAATTCTCTGCGCTATAGGCAGGATCATTTTCTTCTTTCGTTTCTTCTTCGTCACCATTTTGTTCCTCGGATTCCAGGGGGGGAGGCTTTCGATCCGGGTGACTGGAAAATCGAAAAGAGAAGTTTCACTCCTTGGAATCAAGGGAAAAAAAAGAAGAAAAACTTTACCAAGGATTTTGGTTTTGTAGTTGCCCCGGGAAGGATACCTCTGGAGGCTGATGAACTGCTTGACGAACTTCTCCTTTGCGTGGAATTTCCACGAGCGTGGAACTTTGGGGCCTTCCTCTGGAATAAATCTGGTCTGTTTGAGAAGCAAACTCAACTCCAAGAGATCCACAGCGCTATCCGGCTTTGTGGCAACAAGCTGCGCAAAGATAGATAACATTTGAAACTTCAACGAATGCTTGCTTGCTTACGAATTGGATGAGTTGCGATAGATGCGAGAACACCGAATCGCCATTCGTGGTGGATTTCTTCTGCAAGAACGCGACGCATTGTTCCGTCGTCATGTTTCCCATCGCCAAGAACCCTAAGAAACAGTTTTCCCCTAAACCTCTTTATCCTCTTCCAGATCCAACGGCGGCAATTCCACGCGGCAAAAACCAACGGCCCAGATCCGACTAGACGAGCGAATATTTTTATTTTTGACGTGTAAGCGTGGGAGACAAGGAAGAGAACCGCGAAGAGAATCCATCGATAGATCGATCAATCCCTCTTCACACTGATCTGCTTGTTGGTCTTCTCCAGATCCACAAGGATGTGCGTGACGCGGTACGAGAACCAATAGAGCAGAATCGCGAAAACCCCAAGTATGCCATTGCGCTGGCTCTTCATCACCGATTTGGCGTAGTGCTCGCGATCCATCGCCGTGCAGCTCCCCGCCTGGCACTGGATCCTATTCTCATACTTCATGTAGACGTCGAGGAGGAGGAATCCTGCGAAGGGAAGAACCGCCAATAGAGGGCGGAGGATGCTGCTCGAGACGCCGATGATGCTACTCCGGAATTTCGCCGGCCATGGGAACGTCAAGAAGAGCAGCAGTAGCGACTCCGCGGCCACGACAATCATCAATCCCGCCCATTCCAGCGCCATCGAAGAAACCCTAGCTCTCACTCCAGCCAAGAACCCTAGATTTAAACAGCAGCAAGGATATACCTCGCTTTGCTAACGGTATCAAAGAGCGGACGGCCCGGATCGCGCCACGTGAAATCATTATCTTTTGTCAATGCGAGCTTCGCGAGGGAAAGAGAAAGAGAGAGAGATGCCAAGGTTTTCTTTCCTCCTCGTTTTCTCTGCGATGGTAATCGATTAGCGGCAATGGCGATGGCGATGGAGCGCCTGGGCACGCTCAACACGACGGCTCCCACAGGGTGCGTTGCCCTCTTCTCGGATGCCTCGATTAGGTCACGCAGGTCCTCCATCACCAAATCTTCGCGGTGTAGGGGAATTAGGCTAGAATGTGGCAGGCTGCGAATCGGGAGGAGGAATTTTCACGTAGTCAAGTGTGAGAGTGGTCCAGACGATGGAGAAAAGGATGGAAAGAATGGAAAATCGTCGGCTTCCACTGCTACTGAAGATGGAGAGGACGAGACCAAGCCAAGTTCTTCGTCACATCAACCGGTAAGCCTTCCAATCATTTTTTCTTTCGAAAGTTCCTGCTAGCTCGCTTGGCTGGTCTTAGAAGAATTTTCTTGTCGATGAGATTCTTTGCTCCTTTCGTTTTTCTTCTTTCTTCTTTGATCTTTGCGTTCTTTCTTTCTTTTTCAGTTTGCACCAGCTAGCGAGCTTCTTCTGAATGAATTTTCTTGTTTTGTGTGCATGCCATAGCCACAAAATGGCTTCCAACAAGCAGGGCCTAAGACTGTTCAGCTTGATGCCTTCAGATTCATGGAGCTGGTCGGTCCAGAGAAAGTCGATCCAGAAGACGTGAAGCTGCTCAAAGACAAGGTTTTTGGCTACACGACCTTCTGGGTGACGGGCCAGGAGCCTTTCGGAGTTCTTGGCGAAGGCATTCTCTTCCTCGGAAACCTTCGAGGACAGCGAGAAGAGGTCTTTGCGAAGCTCCAAAAGGGTGTCCGTGAGCTGATCGGCAACAAGTACGATCTCTTCATGGTTGAAGAGCCAAACTCTGAAGAACCAGATCCTCGGGGAGGTCCTCGAGTGAGTTTTCTACTGCTTAGGAAGGAGGCCTCGGATGCCGGACGGACGGGCCTCTGGCAGTACGTCGTCGCTGCGGTCCTCTTTTTTATCACGGCTGGTGCTTGTCTTCAGCTTGGATTTGCCACACAGGTACTTTTCATCTCTCCTGGAAGTTATTCATACCTTTTTTTTTTCTTCTTCTTTTTGCAGTTGCAGGTTTCAAAGCTTCCACCCGAGATAGTCCAGTACTTCACAAATCCTGAATCCACGGAGCCACCGGATTTAGATCTTCTAGTGCCTTATGTGGAGTCAGCTCTTCCGCTCGCATATGGAGTTTTTGGCGTGCAACTGTTTCATGTAAGCTCCTCGGAATCCGAGTTATCTGCTCTTTCTAATGTTTTTGTTTCAGGAGATTGGACATAGATTAGCTGCAGCACCTTTAGGTGTGAAGCTGGGAATTCCTTACTTCATTCCAAATATTACTCTTGGCAGCTTCGGTGCTATCACGCAGGTTAGCACCACAAAAAAAACTGAAAAATCCAGTGCTTGGAGAAGTAACCTTTTCTTTTCCTGCATCATGCAGTTCAAATCTATATGCCCAGACCGGAAAGCAAAATTTGACGTTTCCATGGCAGGCCCATTGGCTGGAGGATTTCTCTCGGTTGCAATGGTGGGAGTCGGCCTTTTGCTCTCGGCAAAAGGAGCGCCTGAAGGTACACTTGTGCAAGTTCCCAGTGTTGTCTTCCAAGGCTCTTTTCTCTTGGGACTCGTCGCCAGGGCCGCTCTAGGATACGAGTAAGCTTTTGGTCTTCGTAATCTGTGCGTTTGTTTTGATGAAGCTCTGTGTGGAATTTTCCAATGCAGTGTATTGCACGCGGGAACTGTTGCAGTGCATCCGCTGGTAATAGCTGGCTGGTAAGAGGATGTCACCATTGTCTTTGAAAAGCTCTTAGAAGTTCCGTGTGCTTGTTTCCTCCCAGGTGTGGGCTAACGACGACAGCATTCAACTTGCTTCCAGTGGGATGTATCGACGGAGGAAGAGCACTCCAGGTTTGTAATTCACTCAAAATCGAACTCTTGACCATGACTCTGAGTGAGTGCATACAGGCCGCATTCGGGAGTAAGGTGTTGAATATCACTGGCTTGATCACTTATGTGCTACTCGGACTGGGAGTGGTAATCATAGAAACGTTTAAGACTTTCTTTTCACTAAACTTTCACGCAGTTGGGAGGTCCACTGTCTTTGCCGTGGGGTTTGTACATTATCATCGTCCAGGTATGTCGGTTCTTTCGTTTCTTAGAGAGTTCTTACTGTGTGTTTTCTGATACAGAGATCGTCCGAGAAGGCCTGCCTCAACGACGTTACTGGTGTTGGCACTTGGAGGCAAATCGTCTATGCTGTGGCACTAGTGTTTGTCGTTTTGACGCTCTTGCCGTTGTGGGATGGCTTGGCCACCCAGCTTGGCATTGGCATTGGAACCCCAGACTCACTCGATCTATTTATGTGAAAGCTTCCAGGAGAAACGATGGTTTTTTTTTTCTTTCCATTTCGCGGCAGGAAACAATTTTTCTAACATTCGTTGACAGAGACCTGTGTGACGAGATTGTGGTACAAGAAAATGACGTGCTTGCAACTCTGGACCTGCCGATTTTGAACTCTTTTTTGGAAATCAAAACAATTTCCATTCCTATTGTCACCTTGTATGTTTTTCCATTGTTGTTTAGGAAAACATCCTCCTTTCAGAATTCTTGCCTTCATCAAAATAGCACTCTGCAACCTTTTCTGAATGTGAAAAGAGAAACCTTCCTTGGCTGAACTCTTATCCCATTATGTGGGCTGTAGGGCTGTTGGACACGAAAAACCCTTGCATCATGAATGTCCATGATAAAGTATGTGGAGCATGAGTGGTTTAAAGGAATGTTAGGACATTGTTAGAAACGTGGATATCACTCCTTAGCAGAATGTGTCTGAAACACTCGAGAGTATAAACTACTGCCATTGCCTCTTTTTCCACCTTGAGAAACTAGACTATTTGAACGAGTGAGAGGTGAAGTATCTTATGTGTGGAGGCTCAATTCGATCTTGATGTTTGGCAAAAGAGCATTGTTGAATCATCACATCTTTTGCTTCACTATTTCTTGATGAAGTTACACGCTAGAGATCTATCACATGCTGCCATAAGTCATGGAGGTTGTCCCTATGAACCTGGTAGATGCCATTAAGTTGCCAGACCACTAATTGAGAATCCCCACAAAGGAAACTTGTTAGATTTGGTGAGGGAGCTCCATTGCTGTGATTGCAGCCAAGTACTCTTGCATTATTAGCAATGTTGCTGGTAATATGGTGGCAATGTGAGTAACATTTTTGTCTTCTGCATCATGTATCCAAACACCAACCCCCACAACTTGGTTCTTGGGGCAGAATGCACCATCAAAGTAAGCTGTGAACTCAGGCATATCCTGGCCCTCAAATAAAGGGGTCAGGACCTTGGTTCACATTCAGTAAAAGTAGGGGATGTGAATGAGGTGGTGTCTCTCTTTGCTTCTTCCCTCATTGCATGCAGGATGTCCAATTGATGGTAGATCCTCAGTGTACACCTCATTCTTGGAATTGACAAAGATTTGAGCCCATTTTGTTGTCTTTGTAGCTAGTGGACTCATGTTTTCTGATCATCCACGTCCTGATTCACGTGCAGTGCATCTAGAGACTGGATCAGGGTTGTAGAAAGTGCAGTGGGAGTCTCCTCAAATGATGGAGTGATTGACAAAACAGTAGAAGAAGTTGCCACTGTTTTGGCTTCATCATTGCACTGCTCCAGCAAAGGTGGCGAGCCAGATGCACTGATTTCCCAAAGCTTATAAGGTTCTGAACCTGTGGTGGAGAAGTCTAGTGTAGTGGTGGTCCAGTCTGCATGAAAGAATCCACCATATTGCACTCGACCACCCTGATTTCTGATAGCAACTCATCTTCATTAAGCTTTAGGAAAAGAACCTTCAAAGCTTGATTGAGCTCAGAGTTGCAGGTGACAGCCACTTTAGATGAAGATAGAAGCAAGGACTTGCCATGACCATCAAGCAAAGTTGCTTTTTGAATGTTGTTAGTGATTGTTGACTTGTTTTTAGACCATGTTGTCATGCAAGTAGCTGTAATGTGCCATGGCCCATCCTAGAATGGAGTCCTTCAAGATTCTATATCCTAGCTACTAGAAATCCACCATAAGAAAATCGAGCATTGAAACCACTTCTTACACCAAGATCTTGACATTGTACTAAATGCTCACAGGAACCATTAAGTGATGGGCAAATGTTTTGAGGATGATGGTTGTGTTACTATCCATTTCCAAGCCATTAGAGTGTGCCAAGTCAAGAGAGATGATATTGCTCTAAAATCCTGAATCAAGTATCACTTGGAAGAGTTTTTTATCTGGACCTCTACAAAGAATGCCCCTGGATTGTGAGTAGTCTAAGTGTTGACTATTTGCACATCATGCTGAGATGCCATAGGGAAGCCTGTGGACCTTGCAAATGCCTCCAGCTGGGAGCCAAAACTAGGAATGCATCATGCAAGTTCACTAAGTGTTATCTTGACTGATGTACTAGCAAATTTGAAATTGTGGCCAAGGATGTGGGTGGATCACAAGTACTGAAACATGCGATCCACATGAGTAACTTGCACACCACAAGAGATGGTGAAGTTTTGAAATTGGTGCTAGATCCTATTTATCACTAATGTTTGGGGTAGAAAACTTTCTTGCACCTTCTAGTCATAGCAGGCATCTTATAGCCATTTTTAGCAATGTAAACTAGGTGTCTTCTTGTGGCTCAATAAAGGAGTGTTTTTTATTGCTTTCTACTCTAGTTATTACTGATATCTTGGTCTCTTGGCCTATTATAAGTGGTATGCTCTAAACTCCTCAAGTAGCTTTTCTTGCATTTATTGTTGGTGCTAAATGATCTCCTTATATCCCATAAGCTTTAGCAACACCTTCTTGATTGCTAGAGGAACTTTATCATCATTGGGCAGGGCTAGAGAAGAATGGCCCACAATAGTTTATAAGCTTTCTTTAATCACACTCTAGAGTCTTTATTGCAATGAATGCCTTACATTACATTTGAATATCTTGCTTAAGCATTTTATATTAAAGATTTCCTTTGAGGCCAAAGATGAACAAGGTGATGCTATGAGGCTCATTTGTGATGACTTTGTTTTGGACACACTCTTTCCCATAAAATCTAAATTGCATCACATACTCTAGCACAAATTTGCATACTCCTTACCAAAAAGTGAATAAATCTATGAGTAAGCGATTCACTAGTTGAAGTGACCTTAGAAAGATGCCTTAAACATGTATTAGTCAGCCATATTTGCCTTCAAAAGAGTCTCTAACTATGTTGCTACTTGGTTAGTGAGTGATCTTGAGAAGTTATGAAGCTTATGATCATCCTTGACAATACCATTTGACACACAATATTGCTCGAAATGATTGACATATTGTGATATACAAGTCCCTAAGCCCCAAAGTGGAGTAAAAAGGGTGCCACGTGGTAGTAGCTGAAGTGGAAGTCAAACGAGCATAACATATTTGGATTAAAAGCTCCGTTTTGGACAGTCGAGAGTGGGAGTGAAACTCCCAACGAAGTATTCAAAGAATAAGCACGAAGTAAGCAGTAAGTGAGTCTTTAGAAAAGGGACACAAGAGGACCAATACATGACATATGGAAGTGTTGAGATGGAATCTAAGATGGAGTCCGATAAGGAGTCCAAGATGAACCCAAGATAGAGTCTGAGATGGAGTCCGAAATGGTGTCCGAGAAGGAGTTCGATATGGACCTGAGATGGAGTTTGATATGAACCTGAGATGGACCCGAGATAGAGTCCAAGATGTAATCTAAAATAGAGTCTGAGATAGAGCTGAGATGGAGTCTAAGATGGACTCGAGATGGAGTCTGAGATGGACCTGAGATAGAGCCCGAGATGGAGCCCAAGGTCGATGTGAGACACAAAATCCCTAGGCCCCAAAGTGGAGCCGGAAGGGCGCCACATGGTAGTGGCCGAAGTGAGAGCCAAACGAGCGTAACACGTTTGGACCAAAAGTTCCGACTTGAAAAGTCAAGAGTGGGAGTGGAACTCCCAACGAAGTGCTCGAGGAACGAGCACGAAGCGAGCAAAAGGCGAGGCTCCAAAAAGGGACCCGAGTTGGAGTCCGAAGTGGAGTCAGAGGTGGACCCGAGATGGACCCAAGTTGGAGTCCGAAGTGGAGTCCGAGATGGACCCGAGATGGAGTCCGAGATGGAGTCCGAGGTGGACCCAAGATGGACCCGACATGGAGTCCGAGATGGAGTCCGAGATGGACCCGAGATGGAGTCCGAGATGGAGTCCGAGATGGACCTGAGATGGAGTCCGAGATGGAGTCCGAGATGGAGTCCGAGATGGAGTCCGAGGTGGACCCGAGGTGGACCCGAAATGGAGTCCGAGATGGACCCGAGATGGAGTCCGAGATGGAGTCCGAGATGGAGTCCGAGATGGAGTCCGAAGTCGAGACCGAGACCGGGACCGAGACCGAGACCGAGATCGAGACCGAGATCGGGACCGAGACCGAGACCGAGGCCGAGGCCGAGACCGAGCCCGAGCCCGAGTCCGAGTCCGAATCCGAATCCGAGTCCGAGTCCGAGTCCGGAGCCTGAGAGGGTGAAAGCCCAAAGCATTCGTCTCCCAGACCCTGGGGGGTTTGGTGAGCTCCAAAAGTATAGTAGGGGGAGGACTGCAGTGGAGCCAGTTTGGCCAGGAAAGGCCAGTTTGGCCCAGGAAGGCCGGACCCAGTGTTGGGTGATGAGCTGCCCACTGGGAAGTCCAAGACTAGAGTGAACACGGACCGACAAGTGGGGTAGCTTGGTGAAGTGTTCAAGAGCCGGCTCTAGTTCCCCCGGGAGATCGACTGGCCGATGCTCCCAGTCCAAGTGTGGGTGGCACTACCTACTTGGATACCTGGTGTGGCTCAACGGAACCTCGCTCTAAGCCCATGGCTAGAGCACCTAAAGACGAAAGGCGGGGAGAGTACCCACGAGGCTTGCGTAAGGCCACGGTGTTTCGAAATGGTGTCCCAAAGTCCCAGACTGTGGAAAGGAAGAGGGGTAGCCCTCCGGTGTGGTGACCAAGGACACAGTCACATAGTGAGGAAGTCCTAGAGGATAGTGGGACTTAGTGGTCGGGCCGGTGGGCCTCGATCTAGTGGCAGTGTTGGCGAACACAGCCAAGGACAGAAAGGGACTTGGTGGGGACCGGAACAGAGATATTGGGGAAGGCTATTCCCCATGTCTGTAGGTATCCTAAGGATGTTAAGGAGTGGATCTGGGATGACCACTCATGGACGGATGACCCAGTCTTTGAGAGACGGGATTGGAATGTAGGTGGTGTTGGACCACCAGTGTGACCAAGGTAAATGGGCATGGCCTTAGCGTAACGGGCCGATATGTCGGTGGCACCTTGGGGTGTCGATCATGGGATCGGACACGTGGAGCACTTGGACCAAGTGCTAAGGTTGAGTGGCATGGATGCCATTCTCGGGGCTAGCAAGCCCCAAGTCCTGAGTTGGGCTTATGGAGGTTGTGAATGAGACTCCTCCAAGTGGTCGGAGGTGTGGTTAAGTGACTAAAGTAGAATGGAAAAATTTAGTCGCTTACAATTTGGTATCGGAGCTGTTCCTTAGTCTAACTTTTATTGGTGCTCAAGTATATCACCACTGGTGTTGGCAACGGAAGGTCTGAGAAGTGGGCCTACCCTTGAGGAGTAGCAGGTCGGGAAGATATGGCTCTCCATTACAGTTCATGTGTGAACTTGTAGACAAGGTGGTGGATAGAAAAGGGCCAATAATAGAACGACTTTGGGATCTTGGGAACAGTATATGGTTTTCCTCAAAGAGTTGAGGATGTGATCCAGATGAGCGTTTGACTTAGCAAACTGGCTAATGTAGTTGTGGTAAACAACTACAGTTGGGATCACGGGAAAGATAAAGACTCCAAAGCAATAAAGGAGTCACAAGATTTTCCTCATATAGTTGAGGTTGGTCCTCATGAATGTGAGACCAGAAGTAATGACCGTGGGAGGTCAAATACAGAAGAGGACTCAAGTCCTTGAAAAGGTGGCCGGGGCTACCTCTAATAAATGCTGGAACAACCCAAGGAGTTGGGGGTGTATTAAGTGGATGAGTTAGTGTTCTCATCACATGGACAAGTAGTCCTAAGGGGCAAAGGTTGCCCCCAGAGAACAAAATCAAGTGTCGGAATAACACTTGTGAAAATAGTCCTTTTGAGTAGGACAGGAATGCAAGAAGTGTATTCCAGTGAGCTAGTGCCTCACAAGTAGGACCTTACGGGTCTGTGGATTAACCAAGTCCAAAACTGCTGGATGACTCAAGTAGAGTCAACGGATGGTCCTAAAAGGACTGATGGAAGCATTTGGACTGAGGTGTGTTGTACCCCACAAAGGATGGGGGGGGATCATAGGATCCAAGGATGAGAACAGAGGGTATCTCATCGATGGCAAAATGTGCCATGCTAAAGTTATAGGAAAGGTGTTCCCAGAAGAAAACAACTTTGACATAAAGTTGTGTGTGACCTCTATGGTGTAGTGCTAACGGATGGTTGGCATGAGAAAGAGCGGTGTTGGTCTTGGCAAAGACTTAGACACGAAGGGGAAATGTCATAGAGGTAGGCTCGTGGAGCCGATGGTGTGGAGACACCAAATGTGCCAAGGTGTGATACCTTGAGGCTATGTTGGTGGGTTCATGAGAACCCCTTGCCAAAGGAATCCCAATGGAAATGGGAATAGCATAGCCTAAGCTGCAGAGCATGCAGTTGGAGTGTGGTGACCCAGATAATGATGGAGGTGTGAAAGCACCAAGCAATGAGTTGTAGGACTTGACAACTATGAGGCAACTAAGCAAGAGGTGCAAAATAACTGGTTAAACGGGTAGAAGGTAGCTACCCAAGACTTTTTAATAGCATAGGGAAGTTGGATATACCTTTACGGGGGATAAGTTGCTTGTGTTGCGATATAGTAAGTCAATGTCATAAAAGGAAATACTCATTGTCAAGAAAGCCATCATTGGGACACCCGAACACTCTAGAACACCAGAAGGTGGTGTTTGACGTCGCGAAGGCAATGGATAAAGCCCAAGGGACTAAGTCCCTAGCGAATGATGGATAGAAGGTGCTATCCAAATGTCCAAGGTTGCGGAGACAGGAGAGGACTGTTTACCCGAGTTGGACAAAGCCAAAAATGGAATTTTGGCAAGGCTAGTGATGGGCATATAAAGGCCCATAAGCAACAATGTAATCCCAGTGTGTGGGATTATAAGGTGAGCATATCCGGATTGAGGAACCACTCCCTAGGCTATTGGGTAGGTTCATCCCTAAGAATACTTGCTAAAGCATGATAGAAAGTGCAAAGCTATCCTCCTGGTCTGGAGGAGAATGACTAAAGGAAAGGTGTGAAGCCAAAAAGCAAGAAGTAAGGGGATAGAACCGAACCGTAGGAATCAAAGGGCATAACCAAGGTTGGTTATGCCAGCTGGGAGTGGAGAATCAAGTGGGGGCTTGAGGGTGTTGCCGCTAGCAACCGTGATGCCATGGAGAGTCTAAAATATGGAATTGTCCATGTTAGACTATGTGGCATTTGGAAGGCTTGCAAAAAGGGAGGCCTTAGCAAGCTGAGGGACAGAGTTCCTTCAAGGTTCCCAAAGACGATTCTAGGTAGCTTAGTACCTAGAAAGGCCAAGTGTAAATGGTTCATGGAACGCGCGAAATCAGAGTGGCGCAGCAGAAGCGTGGTCTTGAAGCTTGCCATGAGGCAAGGCTATCAAGGTTAGGGAAGTAGTTCCCGAGTGTTCAAGGAGAGGGCTTTGAACGAAAGTCGATGGTCAAGGACTTTCACGCTTATGCAGGAACCATGTTACAGTGGTCGGAGGACTTGCCAAGCGAGATTGGCACGTCGGGGGAACAAATACCCTAGTTGAAGGTGATAACTTCAAAAAGGGTGGGCCATGGGGCCGAGCATGGAGGAGTCCATGCATAATCACAGACTTGTCAAGTGAGAGGACTTGGCAGTGTGGAGGAACTAGGTTCCTAAGCTGTGATCTGTAGCGCGCTTTAAAAATAAGTTGGTGCACCGGCGTGGGGAGTCACGCCAGGCATCTTGTGTGATGCCGTCCGTAGATGCATATACGGAGGTTGGGTTCGAGTCCCGACCCTCTAGTGCTTGGGTTCGAGTCCCAAATCACTAGGGCGTGGTGATGGTTTGGAATATGAGGACACTCATATTTTGGTGGTCATGGACTCTCAGTGGGGAGACTGGTTTGGGCACACCGCCAAGCGAGGGATGCCTCGGAGTCGTGATGCACGGTTAGATTGCTTAGTGTGAAAGCTCAGCATATCTAACTTGAACACTTTGGTGCAAGTGGCACCAAGGTCGTGGTGAGTGAGATGGGGACACCTAATCTCAGTTGCTATGAACCCTTGGCCGTAAGGGCTAGCTTGGGTGCACCGCCAAGTGTGGGGGATGCCCTCGGGGTTATAAGCAACAACTTGGAGGTCTAGAAGACCAAGTACCTCTTGGCAACTCTGTTAAGGTGCCAAGGTGAAATCACTAGGTGATCTTATGGCCAGATAAGGACAAGGTCCTTGGTTCGCTAAGGAATGAAGTTCCTGGTTCAAAATGTTGAAATTGAACTGTTTAAGGTGGTGTGGCTTGGTCGTGATGACCAAGTGGGAAGAGCACCTAAGGGAAATAAACTATGTCCGTGCGATGGCATAGTGAGTCCGAGGAAAGTAGTCTTTATAAAAGACCCATGGGAGGGTCACGAAGTTGGGCCGTGGATAGAGCCCATAACAGAAGATGCTAAAGAGACGTACTAGGGGTGAACATCCTCCGGACTTGGCAAAGAAGAGTCTTTGCTATGGAACCGAAACAATACCTCAAGGAGGGAGGTAGAGATTCGATGTTGCTTGGTGCAACAATCAACGGATAGGAGCAAAAGATGAGTGGCCAAGATAGGGCCGTGGAATCCCTTGGAAGGAATCCAAGTGACAAAGTTAGGCGAGGAACACTAATGTGTTGGACGCTAACAAGTTGCGGGAAAGGAAGTGTGTTTCCAAGGAGGGATTCCGAAATGCTCCGATTTGGCGAAAGTGGAAGCTCCAAGGGAGGGAGCGGTAAGGTAGCCAAATGATAGGGCCATGAACAGCCCTAGCACAAAGTATGATAACTGGAACTTTGGCACGAAATAGAAGAGAGGATGATGGTGCCCTCGAGTAGAGAACTTCCTAGGATGGGAAGTGGAGTTGCACAAAAGGTGCAAGGCAAGGTGTCGGAGACACCTAGAAAATTGACTCCAAGAAGTCAAAATTCAAAGTTCCAAAGTGCAAAGGTTATATCGATGGAAATTGAGACTACTCGAGAAGGAGTAGTGGGATTGACTTAGAGAAGGGTCTCTAAGAGGTTTAGCGAGAACTAAACCAAAAAAAAAAAAAAAAAAAAAAAAAAAAAGGAGAGAACCACTATATGTGGTCCAATCAGTCTCTAAGTTGGAGAGACTACCTCCTTAGAGGATATGCAAAAGGCATGGTGAGCCTTCAATGTCCAACCATTGACGAATATGGAGAAGGCATGGTGAGCCTTCAATGTCACACCATTGACAAATATTGGCTACGCGCCAAGGATGGAAATGGTAACACATGCGGGTGTTACTTTATAAAATGGTTCACCGTTCGATGAGGACATCGAACTTCGTCTATGGGTGGTGGAGTTGTGAGACACAAAATCCCTAGGCCCCAAAGTGGAGCCGGAAGGGCGCCACATGGTAGTGGCCGAAGTGAGAGCCAAACGAGCGTAACACGTTTGGACCAAAAGTTCCGACTTGAAAAGTCAAGAGTGGGAGTGGAACTCCCAACGAAGTGCTCGAGGAACGAGCACGAAGCGAGCAAAAGGCGAGGCTCCAAAAAGGGACCCGAGTTGGAGTCCGAAGTGGAGTCAGAGGTGGACCCGAGATGGACCCAAGTTGGAGTCCGAAGTGGAGTCCGAGATGGACCCGAGATGGAGTCCGAGATGGAGTCCGAGGTGGACCCAAGATGGACCCGACATGGAGTCCGAGATGGAGTCCGAGATGGACCCGAGATGGAGTCCGAGATGGAGTCCGAGATGGACCTGAGATGGAGTCCGAGATGGAGTCCGAGATGGAGTCCGAGATGGAGTCCGAGGTGGACCCGAGGTGGACCCGAAATGGAGTCCGAGATGGACCCGAGATGGAGTCCGAGATGGAGTCCGAGATGGAGTCCGAGATGGAGTCCGAGATGGAGTCCGAAGTCGAGACCGAGACCGGGACCGAGACCGAGACCGAGATCGAGACCGAGATCGGGACCGAGACCGAGACCGAGGCCGAGGCCGAGACCGAGCCCGAGCCCGAGTCCGAGTCCGAATCCGAATCCGAGTCCGAGTCCGAGTCCGGAGCCTGAGAGGGTGAAAGCCCAAAGCATTCGTCTCCCAGACCCTGGGGGGTTTGGTGAGCTCCAAAAGTATAGTAGGGGGAGGACTGCAGTGGAGCCAGTTTGGCCAGGAAAGGCCAGTTTGGCCCAGGAAGGCCGGACCCAGTGTTGGGTGATGAGCTGCCCACTGGGAAGTCCAAGACTAGAGTGAACACGGACCGACAAGTGGGGTAGCTTGGTGAAGTGTTCAAGAGCCGGCTCTAGTTCCCCCGGGAGATCGACTGGCCGATGCTCCCAGTCCAAGTGTGGGTGGCACTACCTACTTGGATACCTGGTGTGGCTCAACGGAACCTCGCTCTAAGCCCATGGCTAGAGCACCTAAAGACGAAAGGCGGGGAGAGTACCCACGAGGCTTGCGTAAGGCCACGGTGTTTCGAAATGGTGTCCCAAAGTCCCAGACTGTGGAAAGGAAGAGGGGTAGCCCTCCGGTGTGGTGACCAAGGACACAGTCACATAGTGAGGAAGTCCTAGAGGATAGTGGGACTTAGTGGTCGGGCCGGTGGGCCTCGATCTAGTGGCAGTGTTGGCGAACACAGCCAAGGACAGAAAGGGACTTGGTGGGGACCGGAACAGAGATATTGGGGAAGGCTATTCCCCATGTCTGTAGGTATCCTAAGGATGTTAAGGAGTGGATCTGGGATGACCACTCATGGACGGATGACCCAGTCTTTGAGAGACGGGATTGGAATGTAGGTGGTGTTGGACCACCAGTGTGACCAAGGTAAATGGGCATGGCCTTAGCGTAACGGGCCGATATGTCGGTGGCACCTTGGGGTGTCGATCATGGGATCGGACACGTGGAGCACTTGGACCAAGTGCTAAGGTTGAGTGGCATGGATGCCATTCTCGGGGCTAGCAAGCCCCAAGTCTTGAGTTGGGCTTATGGAGGTTGTGAATGAGACTCCTCCAAGTGGTCGGAGGTGTGGTTAAGTGACTAAAGTAGAATGGAAAAATTTAGTCGCTTACAATTTGGTATCGGAGCTGTTCCTTAGTCTAACTTTTATTGGTGCTCAAGTATATCACCACTGGTGTTGGCAACGGAAGGTCTGAGAAGTGGGCCTACCCTTGAGGAGTAGCAGGTCGGGAAGATATGGCTCTCCATTACAGTTCATGTGTGAACTTGTAGACAAGGTGGTGGATAGAAAAGGGCCAATAATAGAACGACTTTGGGATCTTGGGAACAGTATATGGTTTTCCTCAAAGAGTTGAGGATGTGATCCAGATGAGCGTTTGACTTAGCAAACTGGCTAATGTAGTTGTGGTAAACAACTACAGTTGGGATCACGGGAAAGATAAAGACTCCAAAGCAATAAAGGAGTCACAAGATTTTCCTCATATAGTTGAGGTTGGTCCTCATGAATGTGAGACCAGAAGTAATGACCGTGGGAGGTCAAATACAGAAGAGGACTCAAGTCCTTGAAAAGGTGGCCGGGGCTACCTCTAATAAATGCTGGAACAACCCAAGGAGTTGGGGGTGTATTAAGTGGATGAGTTAGTGTTCTCATCACATGGACAAGTAGTCCTAAGGGGCAAAGGTTGCCCCCAGAGAACAAAATCAAGTGTCGGAATAACACTTGTGAAAATAGTCCTTTTGAGTAGGACAGGAATGCAAGAAGTGTATTCCAGTGAGCTAGTGCCTCACAAGTAGGACCTTACGGGTCTGTGGATTAACCAAGTCCAAAACTGCTGGATGACTCAAGTAGAGTCAACGGATGGTCCTAAAAGGACTGATGGAAGCATTTGGACTGAGGTGTGTTGTACCCCACAAAGGATGGGGGGGGATCATAGGATCCAAGGATGAGAACAGAGGGTATCTCATCGATGGCAAAATGTGCCATGCTAAAGTTATAGGAAAGGTGTTCCCAGAAGAAAACAACTTTGACATAAAGTTGTGTGTGACCTCTATGGTGTAGTGCTAACGGATGGTTGGCATGAGAAAGAGCGGTGTTGGTCTTGGCAAAGACTTAGACACGAAGGGGAAATGTCATAGAGGTAGGCTCGTGGAGCCGATGGTGTGGAGACACCAAATGTGCCAAGGTGTGATACCTTGAGGCTATGTTGGTGGGTTCATGAGAACCCCTTGCCAAAGGAATCCCAATGGAAATGGGAATAGCATAGCCTAAGCTGCAGAGCATGCAGTTGGAGTGTGGTGACCCAGATAATGATGGAGGTGTGAAAGCACCAAGCAATGAGTTGTAGGACTTGACAACTATGAGGCAACTAAGCAAGAGATGCAAAATAACTGGTTAAACGGGTAAAAGGTAGCTACCCAAGACTTTTTAATAGCATAGGGAAGTTGGATATACCCTTACGGGGGATAAGTTGCTTGTGTTGCGATATAGTAAGTCAATGTCATAAAAGGAAATACTCATTGTCAAGAAAGCCATCATTGGGACACCCGAACACTCTAGGACACCAGAAGGTGGTGTTTGATGTCGCGAGGGCAATGGATAAAGCCCAAGGGACTAAGTCCCTAGCGAATGATGGATAGAAGGTGCTATCCAAATGTCCAAGGTTGCGGAGACAGGAGAGGACTGTTTACCCAAGTTGGACAAAGCCAAAAATGGAATTTTGGCAAAGGCTAGGGATGGGCATATAAAGGCCCATAAGCAACAATGTAATCCCAGTGTGTGGGATTATAAGGTGAGCATACCCGGATTGAGGAACCACTCCCTAGGCTATTGGGTAGGTTCATCCCTAAGAATACTTGCTAAAGCATGATAGAAAGTGCAAAGCTATCCTCCTGGTCTGGAGGAGAATGACTAAAGGAAAGGTGTGAAGCCAAAAAGCAAGAAGTAAGGGGATAGAACCGAACCGTAGGAATCAAAGGGCATAACCAAGGTTGGTTATGCCAGCTGGGAGTGGAGAATCAAGTGGGGGCTCGAGGGTGTTGCCGCTAGCAACCGTGATGCCATGGAGAGTCTAAAATATGGAATTGTCCATGTTAGACTATGTGGCATTTGGAAGGCTTGCAAAAAGGGAGGCCTTAGCAAGCTGAGGGACAGAGTTCCTTCAAGGTTCCCAAAGACGATTCTAGGTAGCTTAGTACCTAGAAAGGCCAAGTGTAAATGGTTCATGGAACGCGCGAAATCAGAGTGGCGCAGCAGAAGCGTGGTCTTGAAGCTTGCCATGAGGCAAGGCTATCAAGGTTAGGGAAGTAGTTCCCGAGTGTTCAAGGAGAGGGCTTTGAACGAAAGTCGATGGTCAAGGACTTTCACGCTTATGCAGGAACCATGTTACAGTGGTCGGAGGACTTGCCAAGCGAGATTGGCACGTCGGGGGAACAAATACCCTAGTTGAAGGTGATAACTTCAAAAAGGGTGGGCCATGGGGCCGAGCATGGAGGAGTCCATGCATAATCACAGACTTGTCAAGTGAGAGGACTTGGCAGTGTGGAGGAACTAGGTTCCTAAGCTGTGATCTGTAGCGCGCTTTAAAAATAAGTTGGTGCACCGGCGTGGGGAGTCACGCCAGGCATCTTGTGTGATGCCGTCCGTAGATGCATATACGGAGGTTGGGTTCGAGTCCCGACCCTCTAGTGCTTGGGTTCGAGTCCCAAATCACTAGGGCGTGGTGATGGTTTGGAATATGAGGACACTCATATTTTGGTGGTCATGGACTCTCAGTGGGGAGACTGGTTTGGGCACACCGCCAAGCGAGGGATGCCTCGGAGTCGTGATGCACGGTTAGATTGCTTAGTGTGAAAGCTCGGCATATCTAACTTGAACGCTTTGGTGCGAGTGGCACCAAGGTCGTGGTGAGTGAGATGGGGACACCTAATCTCAGTTGCTATGGACCCTTGGCCGTAAGGGCTAGCTTGGGTGCACCGCCAAGTGTGGGGGATGCCCTCGGGGTTATAAGCAACAACTTGGAGGTCTAGAAGACCAAGTACCTCTTGGCAACTCTGTTAAGGTGCCAAGGTGAAATCACTAGGTGATCTTATGGCCAGATAAGGACAAGGTCCTTGGTTCGCTAAGGAATGAAGTTCCTGGTTCAAAATGTTGAAATTGAACTGTTTAAGGTGGTGTGGCTTGGTCGTGATGACCAAGTGGGAAGAGCACCTAAGGGAAATAAACTATGTCCGTGCGATGGCATAGTGAGTCCGAGGAAAGTAGTCTTTATAAAAGACCCATGGGAGGGTCACGAAGTTGGGCCGTGGATAGAGCCCATAACAGAAGATGCTAAAGAGACGTACTAGGGGTGAACATCCTCCGGACTTGGCAAAGAAGAGTCTTTGCTATGGAACCGAAACAATACCTCAAGGAGGGAGGTAGAGATTCGATGTTGCTTGGTGCAACAATCAACGGATAGGAGCAAAAGATGAGTGGCCAAGATAGGGCCGTGGAATCCCTTGGAAGGAATCCAAGTGACAAAGTTAGGCGAGGAACACTAATGTGTTGGACGCTAACAAGTTGCGGGAAAGGAAGTGTGTTTCCAAGGAGGGATTCCGAAATGCTCCGATTTGGCGAAAGTGGAAGCTCCAAAGGAGGGAGCGGTAAGGTAGCCAAATGATAGGGCCATGAACAGCCCTAGCACAAAGTATGATAACTGGAACTTTGGCACAAAATAGAAGAGAGGATGATGGTGCCCTCGAGTAGAGAACTTCCTAGGATGGGAAGTGGAGTTGCACAAAAGGTGCAAGGCAAGGTGTCGGAGACACCTAGGAAATTGACTCCAAGAAGTCAAAATTCAAAGTTCCAAAGTGCAAAGGTTATATCGATGGAAATTGAGACTACTCGAGAAGGAGTAGTGGGATTGACTTAGAGAAGGGTCTCTAAGAGGTTTAGCGAGAACTAAACCAAAAAAAAAAAAAAAAAAAAAAAAAAAAAGGAGAGAACCACTATATGTGGTCCAATCAGTCTCTAAGTTGGAGAGACTACCTCCTTAGAGGATATGCAAAAGGCATGGTGAGCCTTCAATGTCCAACCATTGACGAATATGGAGAAGGCATGGTGAGCCTTCAATGTCACACCATTGACAAATATTGGCTACGCGCCAAGGATGGAAATGGTAACACATGCGGGTGTTACTTTATAAAATGGTTCACCGTTCGATGAGGACATCGAACTTCGTCTATGGGTGGTGGAGTTGTGAGACACAAAATCCCTAGGCCCCAAAGTGGAGCCGGAAGGGCGCCACATGGTAGTGGCCGAAGTGAGAGCCAAACGAGCGTAACACGTTTGGACCAAAAGTTCCGACTTGAAAAGTCAAGAGTGGGAGTGGAACTCCCAACGAAGTGCTCGAGGAACGAGCACGAAGCGAGCAAAAGGCGAGGCTCCAAAAAGGGACCCGAGTTGGAGTCCGAAGTGGAGTCAGAGGTGGACCCGAGATGGACCCAAGTTGGAGTCCGAAGTGGAGTCCGAGATGGACCCGAGATGGAGTCCGAGATGGAGTCCGAGGTGGACCCAAGATGGACCCGACATGGAGTCCGAGATGGAGTCCGAGATGGACCCGAGATGGAGTCCGAGATGGAGTCCGAGATGGACCTGAGATGGAGTCCGAGATGGAGTCCGAGATGGAGTCCGAGATGGAGTCCGAGGTGGACCCGAGGTGGACCCGAAATGGAGTCCGAGATGGACCCGAGATGGAGTCCGAGATGGAGTCCGAGATGGAGTCCGAGATGGAGTCCGAAGTCGAGACCGAGACCGGGACCGAGACCGAGACCGAGATCGAGACCGAGATCGGGACCGAGACCGAGACCGAGGCCGAGGCCGAGACCGAGCCCGAGCCCGAGTCCGAGTCCGAATCCGAATCCGAGTCCGAGTCCGAGTCCGGAGCCTGAGAGGGTGAAAGCCCAAAGCATTCGTCTCCCAGACCCTGGGGGGTTTGGTGAGCTCCAAAAGTATAGTAGGGGGAGGACTGCAGTGGAGCCAGTTTGGCCAGGAAAGGCCAGTTTGGCCCAGGAAGGCCGGACCCAGTGTTGGGTGATGAGCTGCCCACTGGGAAGTCCAAGACTAGAGTGAACACGGACCGACAAGTGGGGTAGCTTGGTGAAGTGTTCAAGAGCCGGCTCTAGTTCCCCCGGGAGATCGACTGGCCGATGCTCCCAGTCCAAGTGTGGGTGGCACTACCTACTTGGATACCTGGTGTGGCTCAACGGAACCTCGCTCTAAGCCCATGGCTAGAGCACCTAAAGACGAAAGGCGGGGAGAGTACCCACGAGGCTTGCGTAAGGCCACGGTGTTTCGAAATGGTGTCCCAAAGTCCCAGACTGTGGAAAGGAAGAGGGGTAGCCCTCCGGTGTGGTGACCAAGGACACAGTCACATAGTGAGGAAGTCCTAGAGGATAGTGGGACTTAGTGGTCGGGCCGGTGGGCCTCGATCTAGTGGCAGTGTTGGCGAACACAGCCAAGGACAGAAAGGGACTTGGTGGGGACCGGAACAGAGATATTGGGGAAGGCTATTCCCCATGTCTGTAGGTATCCTAAGGATGTTAAGGAGTGGATCTGGGATGACCACTCATGGACGGATGACCCAGTCTTTGAGAGACGGGATTGGAATGTAGGTGGTGTTGGACCACCAGTGTGACCAAGGTAAATGGGCATGGCCTTAGCGTAACGGGCCGATATGTCGGTGGCACCTTGGGGTGTCGATCATGGGATCGGACACGTGGAGCACTTGGACCAAGTGCTAAGGTTGAGTGGCATGGATGCCATTCTCGGGGCTAGCAAGCCCCAAGTCTTGAGTTGGGCTTATGGAGGTTGTGAATGAGACTCCTCCAAGTGGTCGGAGGTGTGGTTAAGTGACTAAAGTAGAATGGAAAAATTTAGTCGCTTACAGTCGAGTCCAAGATGGACCTGAGATAGAGTCTAAGGTCGAGGCTGAGAAAGAGACCGAGACCAAGACCAAGACCAAGAGTGAGATGAGATAGAGACAGAGACCAAGACCGAGATCAAGACCAAGTCTGAGTCCAAATTTGAGTCCGAGTCCGAACTCAAGTCTGAGTCTGAGGGTAAAAGCCCAAAGCGTTCATCTCCCAAACCTTGGGGGGTTTGGTGAGCTCCAAAAGTATAGTAAGGGGAGGACTCTAATGGAGCTAATTTGGCCAGGAAAGGCTAGTGTGACCAAGGAAGGCTATACCCATGTGTTGGGTGATGATATATCCACTGAGTCCAAGGCTAAAGTGAATACAAATAGATAAATAAGGTAGTTTGGTGAAGTGTTCAAAAACTAACTTTAGCTCTCTTAAAAGATTAAATGGTTGATGCTCCTAGTCCAAGTGTGGGTGGCACTACTTACTTAGATACCTGGTGTGGCTCAACGAAATCTTTCTCTAGCCCCATGGCTATAGTGTAAGCTCATGAGTTTGGACTTCCCGGGAGGTCACCCAGCCCAGTACTATTCAAACCCAAGGATGCTTAACCCCAAATATCCCAAGACCCTTAACCAATTGGAAAAAGGGGGTGCACTCTTGTTCATGGGCCCTTTCCCTCTATATTTGAACCCCATGGACCGTCTCTCGAATCGTTCCCTTTGGTTGCTTACAATCCACCACGCTTCCCTGCAAGTTCACGCCCTCGTGAACGGAAGCTGAGAGCCGCAGCTCTCCCGAGAGCCTTGCTCTCTTGACACTCTACCCCTTGGGTCGAGCCCAGCAGGAGCAAATTGGACCAGCCAGATGTCAATCAACATGTGGTGCAATTCCCCTAGCCAACCAGCAGAGTCGGACCCGAGACCGCTCTGATACCAAATGTAAGCTCCTGAGTTTGGACTTCCCGGGAGGTCACCCAGCCCAGTACTATTCAAACCCAAGGACGCTTAACCCCAAATATCCCAAGACCCTTAACCAATTGGAAAAGGGGGTGCACTTTTGTTCATGGGCCCTTTCCCTCTATATTTGAACCCCATGGACCGTCTCTCGAATTGTTCCCTTTGGTTGCTTACATATAGCACCTAAAGGTGAAAGTGGGGAGAGTACCCATGAGGCTCGTGTAGGGCCATGGTGTTTCGAAATATCGTCTCAAAATCCCAGACTGTGGAAAGGAAGAGAAGCAATCCTCTAGTATAGTGACCAAAGGTACGGTCACATGATAAGAAAGTCTTAGAAAATAGTGGGACTTAGTGGTTAGGCCTTTGGACCTTGGCCCAGTGGCAGTGTTGGCGAGTATGGTTATGGATGAAGAAGGACTTGGTGGGGACAGAAGAAGGGACATTGGGGAAGGGTGTTCCTTATGTCTCTGGGCATCCTAAGGGTTCTTGTAAGCAACCAAAAGGAACGATTTGAGAAATAATCCATAAGGTTCAAATATAAAAGGAACGGCCTATTTAAAAGAATGCACCCCGTTTTCCAATCGGTTAAAGGTCTTGGGATATTTAGGGTTAAACATCCTTAGGTTTGAATAGTATTGGGCTGGGTGACCTCTCGGGAAATTCAAATTCAGGAGTTTACATTTGGTATCAGAGGGGTCTTGGGTCCGACTTTATTGGTTGGTTAGGGGAATTGCACCACATATTGATTGACATTTGGCAGGTCCAATTTACTCTTGCTGGGCTCGACCCAAGGGGTAGGGTGTCAAGAGAGCGGGGCTCTTAGGAGAATTGTGGCTCTTAGCTTCTGTTCACAAAGGCATAAACTTGTAAAGAAACATAATGGATTGTAAGCAACCAAAGGAAACGACTTGAGAGATGATCCATAAGGTTTAAATATAGAGGGAAACGGCCCATGAAAAGAAGTGCACCCCCTTTTCCAATCAGTTAAAGGTTTTGGGATATTTAGGGTTAAACATTCTCAAGAGATGATCCATAGGTTTCAAATATAAAGGGAAAGGGTTAAGCGTCCTTGGGTTTAAATAGTACTGGGCTGGATGACCTCCCGAGAAGTTCAAATTCAAAAGCTTATAATTCTAAGGTGTGGTCAAAAGGATGATCATTTATACATGAATGACTCAATCTTTGAGAGACAAAATTATGATGCAGGTGGTCTTGGACTACCAATATAACAAGGGTGAATAAATATAGCTTTAGTGTAATGGGCCAATATGTCGATAGTACCTTTAAGTGTCAATTATGGGATTAGATATGTGAAGTATTTGGACCAAATGCAAAGGGTAATCCAATATAACAAGGGTGAATGAGCATGGCTTTAGTGTAATGGGCCAATATGTTAATAGTATTTTTAGGTGTCAATTATGGAATTGGATATGTGGAGTATTTAGACCAAATGCAAAGGTTGATGCTATTCACGGGGACTTGCTAGCCCCCAAATCTAGAATAAAACTTATGGTGAAATTCCTCCAAGGAATCACTTATACACAGATAGCTCAATCTTTGAGAGACAAAATTATGATGCAGGTGGTCTTGGACTACTGATATAACAAGGGTGAATGAGCATGGCCTTAGTGTAACAGGCCAATATGTTGATAGTACCTTTAGGTGTTAGTTATGGGATTGGATATGCAAAGTATTTGGACCAAATGCAAAGGTTGATGCTATTCACTGGGACTTACTAGCCCCCAAGTCCAGAATAAGACTTATGGAAATTGTGAGTGAGATTCCTCCAAGTGGTCAGAGGTATGGTTAAATGACTAAACTAAAATGGAAAATTTAATCGGTTACACATATATCTTAGCAAAGATATTGTCATTATTAAAGAAGTATGGCAAATCAGTACTTCACTATAAAATATGGATTTGCCAAACTCCCTGACTTAGTATTTATGCTAAATAATGAAAGACTAGTTTGGTAATCTAGCTTGCATGGGTGCTGTAAAAAATATCCTTGTACTTTAGGTATTATATGAAAGATTTTTGGTTGCCATCTATAGCTAAAACAAGTGTGAATTATCATAAAATGTCCAAATGCCAAATAATGGAAAATACAATATACTAAAAACTCCAATCTATGTGAGAAGAAAGTGTCCAATTTAGGATAGTTCCAAATAAAAGAGTATTCTTAATATGGATTTCCCCAACCAAGATCATTGTCCCTTAGTAAATCCTAATTCTTTATAAAGAAAAGAGAAATCTAGCCAATAAAAGGGAAAAAGATATAAAATATATCATGGAAATCCTTTGAGAGAATGTGAATATATATTATCACTAAAAAACAATGGAAAAACAAAGAAAGAAAATTATAACTCTTAGAATGCCTCAAAAAGAAAACATTTCAATAGATATTTCTTAACTTTGGCCACAAAACTAAACATGCATAGACTTGTTAAAAATACTAGACTTTAAAAAAAATCATACTAAAATGACATGTTAAAACACCAAAATACCCAAGAAAAACATACTCAAATATTAAATTCTTGGTAAAGAGAAGGATAACAAAAGAAAATACTAAGTCATGAATGTGAAAATGAGGTGGTGATGAGTTAGTGCCATAACATAACCACTCTATTACACTAAGATTATATTCATTCTTAGTGTATTATTAGTGGTTTAAGACCATTTTTACTATAAATTTGTTCACTCGAGACAAGACTATCCATTCCATGAGTGATGATCTTATGATCAATTCTTAGCATTTTTAGAATGCCTCAAGATCTAAAGGAACACTATTTTATAATATTCTTTCTTAAATCCTTATCAAGTTCCTCTTTAATTGTGGCAGTGTTTGCCACTAAAATGTCTTTATTAACTATACTTTTAATTACTAAATAAAACAACCACTTCTCTTCTTATATTATGGACTTTGATTTTGAAACATTATAGCCTAATGTAAATATTATAGATACATATGCTTTATACATATGGTTAGAATAAGGCTCTAATAAGCCATACAATGTATTTAAGGAGTTAATGTCATCCACACTTAAATTAGGAGTATTGACCATTTAATTTTTTGGAGGAGCTAGGATTAGTTTTTAAACATTTCATTAGATCACCCCATTTGTCCATTTATATTTGCTTTAGATTTGGACTCCTTAGTGTTTGTATCATCACCCTCCACGTAGGTTTAACTTTCATTGGTAACATTAGTTCTTTTGGAATACTCCCTTTATTATCCCATAGAAATTTATTAAACTATTATTTATTAAATTAGGATATAATTGCTTTAGGCTTTCACCCCACGTTTGAATATATCTGGCTCTAGATATATTCACATATCTATAGATATAGTTCACATATTTCCCTTTCTAGAGATTCATTTTTCAATTGCTTTTTACATATTTCTCAAATGCTTTAATAAGAGTTTTACTCTCACTCTAAGCTTTTCAAGTTGAAACTTTTGGTCTAAATATGTTACACTTTTTAGACTTCATTTTGGCCATTAGTATGTCATACTTTCGACTCCATTTTAGAACTTAGGAATTTGTGTTTTATAAATGATGCATCTATGACTCCCTAGATTTTAGATTTGGAGAGCTAATCAGAATTATATGTAACAAGAAAAGCAAAGATTCACTAAGTTATTTCCATTTCTAGATAATAGATAGCATTTTCTACAATCTACCCAACTAGAGAATATATGAAGCACTAGCTCATCTATACTATTAGTCCTCTCAACTATAGGCTCTTGTGAGCTTGGTTAGAAATATACAATTTGAATATAACCTATATGTAAACAGTCAAGAAAAATAATTTGAGAGATGGTTCTTTGAGATTCAAATATAAAAGAAAAACCCTATAAACAAGAGTGCAACCCCTTTTTCAATTACTTAAATTTTTGGAGATACTTTAGGCTTAATTAGTAATGATGACCTCTTTATAGTTCTTAACTTTTAGTGTTTTGGGTTTAAAAGTTAATTTAAAACCCTTCACTATTACACACACACATACACACACACACATATATATATATAAGTAAATGCCCATATTAGGCATTTTTTTTTTTCAATTTCTTCTTTTATCAAAGAGGGATACAATTGCTAGCATTGGCAATAAATATTATAGAAGGGTATTATTGTTGCAAGAGCAACACACTTTTGGATAATATGGTTCATCCTCTTCAACAATCATATAACCTTTATACTCTACATTGTTCTCCTGATTTTTTTTTGCTTTTTATATTTGTTTTTTGGAAGTTTGGACAGATTATTATGAATGCCAACCACAATTTCAATAACCTTTGGGCACTTTAGATAGAACTACAGGCCCATTGCTTTTATGTAGCCAGATTTTTGCTTCATATGTAGAGTAAAAACCCTCTATTGAGGCTTGCTCTCTAGGAAACCCTTTACCTATTCCATGGAGTGAGTGCAAGGGAAGTATGTAAGAGAAGGATTAATACAAACAAAAATAAGGAGAGAATAAATTTTGCATACTAGGGGTGCCACTACACTTCAATCTTTGCATATATTAGTCCAATCTCCCACACTAAATTTGTTACATCCATCTTTGCTCACCTAAAACCCTACCTTTGAATTTGTACTATTTTATTTTATCTATCACAATAATGAGTTGCCAAACTTTCTGGGCCGCCAGATCCAGCCAATTGCAGCCATCCGATGGGGGGTAACTGTAAAGGGGTTATTTCTTTAACCACGCTGATGTTTGCTCCCGGCCAATGGGAGGTGGCCAAACCACATGGGGTGGGAGAGGAAGGTGCAGTGACGTATGTCACATGCATGTGTTCTATAGCAGATTGTGCTGGAGTTCCAGAGCTTGCGGAGAAAATCCAGTGCCAATCAATGCAACCTGGGATTGTGGGTGATGCCAGTGATCACTGCTGTCCAGGAGACTAGATTTGGATCTGGCATGGTGCAGAAGATCACGATCGCAAGGCCAAGATGGCCGAATTGGATGTAGCTCATGAAGGACACTGCGTTGCTCTCACTCACCATGGAGAGGAGGATCTTTGCCTTGCGCAAATGCCCATAATCCCGATCATCGATGTGTATGCCCAGATTGTGGATGTTGCAGAGGTGTGGCGGATCTTCTCCCAAATCGCAGTGAAACCCATCTTAGCGATGGCCGAGGGGGATATGTTGAGTTCACGTATCTCGAAGCTTTCCACAAGGCAAACCGGTCGCTAAACCAGAGGGGAAAAACCGAGAAAAAGATCTGCAGGAAAAGCATGAGGAAACAGAAGAGGAGAAGTACGAGGAAAAGTCTTGGAGTGTTAGCACACTCCGGATTCTGATCAGACTCACTGAGCAGCTTTACGAGGGGCTCAACGGCAAATCCAGTGACTGAGAGAGGATTAAGCGAGCGCAGAAGATGATGAGGCTCCAGAAAATGCTGGATAGGATCCCGAGTGAGAGGAAACCGTGGAAGAAGCTTCAGTCCAGCGAGGTGGTCTTCGTGAAGGAGGCAAAAGAACTATATGATCGTGCGGGGAGAGATTTTGTTGCCGAATTCAAGAGGAGACAGGTAAGGTTGATATACCTTCCAGATTCCAGATGGCCGTTTGCTAATAACTTCCGTGTTTGTTGTAGAGAGCTGGAGTAACGATGAGTGTTTGTTTTGTCGGAACCATGATGGCAAGAAGATGATCGGCCGGGCTGGAGCGAACTCTAACACGACTAGACCCTTGGTTTACCTGAGAAGAGAACACGAGCAAACTGTTCTAAGCACGTTGAAGAAACGAGAAATGAAGTTGGCTCTGAGCTCAAGAAGTTGGCTGCAAGGATTGGTCAACTGGAGGCCAGTGCTCGGACTCTAGCATCGGAGAAGCCAATTCTCAAGAGTCAAATCCAGAAGTTGGATCCAGTAAGGCTGTCCATGATAGTAGTGAGGAACGACGTAAACCAGTGCTAGATGGCTGCAAGATGGCGAGAAGACAATATAGCTGAAGCTGCTCATGACCGGGGTTTCAGATGGCTGCAGAGACTATAAGACAGACTATGCTAGACGTTCTCTGTCATCTGGTGGAATGAGGGAAGTGTTCGGACAGGAGCCCCAGGGGATAATGGCTGACGGAGTCGAATCCGCTGCACGAGGTGGAGCTCTCGGCCAGGAGCACGTCGAGAAGAGGATGGCAGAGTTTGGAAGCGCAAAGGCAAGCCTGGAGAAGCAAGTAACTGGCAGCTGATGGAGAGGATCACGGGGCTCGAGGCACTCAAGGAGAGAGAGACGTGCCAGATGCAAAGGAAAGCTTTGGGGAGACTGAACGAGGAGCTCCAAAGGATAAAGGCTGAGGCACCGAGAGATCAGAGAGCACAGTTGGACAGGTCAGTTTCCATGGAGCACCGAGCTCTAGAGGTTTGACGGATCAAATGGACGCTACATGCGACAAGAAGGAGGCTTTGCAAGTCACTCCTCAAGCTCTGTTTTTGTGTGCTCCCACTCGAGCTTCTCAGCACGATCAAGGCCTGAAGTGGCAGAAGCATTTGTCAGAGACGTCAAAGAGACGAGAATTGGAAGATCGAGAAATCAGCTGCAAGGATTGGTCATGTCGAGGCCAGTACTCGGACTCTAGCATCGGAGAAGCCAGAGTCAAATCCAGAACAGAGCTCCAAGTGTATTGAAATCTCCAACAACACAGGAAAGCAGTAGCAGGCTTCCAAAGCGCCAGAGACCAGCCTCCACACTCTTCTAAGTCAGCAGAAGATCAACCTTATCGAGGAGATATCCTCCCTTGACTCCAAAGTTTTGGAGCTGTCCAAGACGGTGGCCAGAATGAAGCAGCTCAAGCAGTTGAAAGCGGCAGTGGACGACCGTGTCTCGGTGCAGTTGGCCAGCTGGGATCTGGAAGTGGAGCAGAGTCCATCAAATTTAATTTTGATATTATTTCAATTTAATTTTCAAAGAAATAATGATAATTAAAATAGTGTTTGCTAACTGGGCAATCCATTGCCTCCCAAATCGTCCGAGGACCTTCTCAGACACTGAGACATCCCATTGTTCATCTGAAAAGCGGCATGATTTTGAGAAGAATTCCAATAATCCCATTAGGGCCCAATAGAATGTTCCTGGGGGGGCAAATCGAAGAATGCAGGTGAGATCTGACCCTCCTAAGCATCAAATCACACAAAACAAGCACCGAAGCTCACAGAATCACAGCATCAATGCAGCAATCCCGTGAAACAATGCAAGAAATTGCAAGGATTCCGTCCAGAAATCCATACTCTAGGCAGATCGATCGCGATCTCCAATCCAAAACCCCGCCGCCTGGAGCACCAAACCATTGCCCTTGCTCTGGACTGTGTGGAGGTCCAAATAGCTAAACTTTTGTCTGTAGAGCACCGTTTGGATCTCATACCAGCTGGCAAGCCAATCAAACAGACTTCCTTTTCCCCCTGTCCCTATGTCTCTCTCTTGCTTGCTCGATCCAAGAATTGATTCTAACGGTATTCTTATGTTGATTTAAGCCTTTGGTTTGATAGTCTATGATTGTAGCTTAAATTGGCTTCTTTGAAAATTTGGTGCCAAGAACATCTGAGTAGTTATTGACAAATCATGTCAGGAGAGGGTTTGTTATGGGTTTTTGTGAGAATCTTTTATAGCACATAAGGATATTCTGAAGGGAGCATATTCTTCTCCATTGTGAGAATATTCTAGAATTCTGAGAAACTCAAATCAATCTGTATTTTTAATGCTTTATGAATAAAACAATCAACTTTACCTACTTATTCTGTTTTATAAAGTATTAGAATCTTTGAATATTTTAGGTCAAAATTAACTTTTATAATTTAAGTTAACAGTATTTACAAATATAATAAGAAAATTATATTCTATACAAATGGTCTATCTAAATATCACTAAAATATATAGAACCCAATACAAGGTGATGGTATATCAAATGTGGGTTGACTTAGTTTTATGAATGTGTAGAACTATGATCAAAGCTTCAATTGTTAATACAAAAAATTTAAATAACTTTAACAATCAGAGTATATATTATATTTTTTATATGTAGCCTTAGTTACTTATAATTTAACTCATTATAAAAAAAAAAACTAAGATAATGTATGCAGTATTTGATTAGACAGTAATATTTTAAAATCTTTTTCCTAACTACAAATATAGTTTATTAGTGCATAATACTATGGAATATAATATTTAAATTTATAGTTTCTATAACATATATATTTACAAATGTGAGGGCCAAGTGTACGGCTACGATGCCGTATATTAATATTAGCGTAGTTAGATTTTGGTAGCCGTCAGATTGGTTTCAATCCGGACCACTCGCTCTTGTATATAAGCTAGGGTTTTTGGGCTAATTGATATGCACATTTCTATATTCCCTTTCTATATTCCATGCACTCACATTGGTGGAGGTGAGGGGGACTTTTGATTGTCCATGGGGAGTGCTTGAATTTGGGATTTCGGTTTAGATCTAGCTTTTGCATTGTCTAGATCTAGCTTTTTCCATTTCTTTTCTTCTGTTCTTTCCTTTCAGGATTTTGGTTTACATCTAGCTTTTTGCATTGTCTAGATCTACCATTTCTTTCCAGCTTTTTGTCATTTCTCTTCCTTTGCTCTTTCTTTTTTCATTCATCTTC
This sequence comes from Selaginella moellendorffii, assembly GCF_000143415.4. Taxonomy (NCBI): domain Eukaryota; kingdom Viridiplantae; phylum Streptophyta; class Lycopodiopsida; order Selaginellales; family Selaginellaceae; genus Selaginella; species Selaginella moellendorffii. The sequence goes on from NW_003314308.1 coordinate 628,695, forward strand.
ATGGCCGATCCGCAATCTCCTCCTTTGACTCTAGAGCAGCAGTTGGTTCAATTGCTTGATGCTATGCGCTTGCAATTGAACAACCAAACTCAGTTGATGGCGGCGTTCATGGCACATGGTACAACTCCTCCTGTTCTTGGTGACAATCCTCGCGTTCGGCTGGAGTTCTTTCGTGGGAATCCTGGGGATAATGTGTACCATTGATTTAATCACTTCACGGTGATTGCCATATATCATTCTTGGGATGATGCTCGACGCTTGCGTGAGTTCCCCACATGTCTCCAAGGGACGGCATTGCAGTGGTATAATGGATTGAGCGCAGCCACTCGTGGCAATTGGAGTGTTCTTCCGAACGTCTTCAAATGCGCCTTCGGACACGCCGACGATTGTGATGATGCCTTCCAACAATTGTATCGTCTTTGCCAAGGGCCATCTGAGTCGGTGATGCAATTTGGCGTTCGTTTCCGAAGTTTTTTGCTTCGTGCGGAGCCAAATATGTCGGAGCGGATCAAGTTAAGAATGTTGTGGCCAGCACTTTGTCAAGATCTTGTCGGACTTGTGCATGCACTTGCTCCTGCCACTCTTGATGATGTTCTTCGCTTGGCACAACGTTATGAGACGTCGCCTCTTCCACTTCTTGCTACATGTCCTTCAGCTCCACTTCCTATGAGTGATGGTCCTATTCCCATGGAGGTTGATGCTACTGCTACTCGAGTCCAAGGACAAGGGCGAGGACGTGGTCGTGGCCGTGATGTTCGTTGCTGGGCGTGTGATGAAGTTGGTCATACTTATCGGCGTTGTCGGCGTTTTCCGGATTGGCGACCTCCATTTCCTGGGTGGAGACCTTGGCGTCAGCAACGTCCCGTTGGTGCTGCTGCAGTGGAAGGTTTGGATACCAAGGTGCATTCGGGAAATGAAGAGTCGCGCGAGTAATGGAGGGACCTTGCGCGAATAAGTTAGTGACCCCTCCATCTTTCTTTCGGGAGTATCATCAAGGGGTTCACTCGGCACCGGTTCATCCAGTGTTTACTTTCCAAGCTCGTTTTTATAACAAGAGGTCTCCTATTCTTCTCTCCGTGTTGGTTGATACAGGTTTGAGTTTATTTTCTATTGCTCAACCTGTTACCACACGTTATCGTTTACACTTGCGTCGTGCGGCGGATCCAGTTTTTATTCTTTATGGCAACGGCCATACACATGCATGTGCACGAGATGAGGCAGACCTGGTTGTGCGTGTGGGCGATCTCGAGCTTGAGTTACAGTCGTTGCGGGTGGTGCCGAGTCAAGCTTTTGACCTCATTCTTGGTATGGATTGGTTGCAACGCAATCATGCCAAGTGCGACTTTGAGGCTTCTCCCCCTTGTCTTATACTTCCTTATGTTTCATCCATTCCTCTCACTTCCATACCTCTTCGTCCCTTTACTTCTACCTCTGCTTCCATTACTTTTGTTTCCCCACTCTTTCCTTCTGTGTTTCCATCTTATTCTGCTTTTCCCTTTTCCGATCCCTCCGATGATCTTTGTGTTGTAGCTGTTGACCAGCTCATGAAGGAGTATTTTGATCTCTTTGAATTTGACCTATCGTCTGGGGCCAAGATTGCCACACGTCATCCCATTCCAACCGGGGATGCTCGTCTAATCAAGGTTCCTGTTCGTCGTCGGTCACCCAAGGAGATCAAGATTTTACGTGCAAATGTCAAGGAGATATTGGAGAAGGGTGTTATTCGGAAGTCGCGGAGTCCTTGGGCATGTGAACCTCATCTTGTGACGAAGCCTGATGGGAGTATTCGTTTCTGCATCGACTATCGTCCGTTAAATGAAGTGACGATCCCGAATGTGTACCCTCTTCCTCACACTGCTAATCTCTTAGATCGTCTGGGGCGAAGTTGTTGGTTCACCAAGCTAGATCTTGCTTCTGGGTATTGGCAAGTACCGATGGCCGAAAAAGATATTCCTAAAACTGCTTTTCGTACACCATTTGGTTTGTACGAGTTCTTGGTGATGCCGTTTGGTTTGAACAATGCTCCGGCAACTTTCTAGCGGATGATGGACGAGGTTCTTTGGGATATGCTGGAGGTGACAGCTGACTTCATTGATGATGTTTTGATCCACTCGGAGGGGATGTGGGAGGAGCACGTTCGTGATGTTTGTAAAGTGTTGGATCGGCTACGCGACGTTGGTTTAAAGCTGAAGCGGTCAAAGTGCGTATTTGGGTCCAAGGACACAACTTATCTTGGGTACCGTATTTCTCGTGAGGGTTTGCAAGTTGATCCTGATAAACTTGTGGCTGTTCTAAAGTTCCTTACTCTGAAGTGTGTGAATGATGTGCAACGCTTTTTGGGTAAGGTGCAGTATCTCGATTGTTTTGTGGATCATCTTTCCGATCGCACTACACCATTGCGAGCGTTGCTGAAGTCATCAACGTCATCTTTCATCTGGTCTCCAGATTGTGAGCAGGCGTTCGTGCATCTCAAAGAGCTATTGACGACTCCTCCGGTTTTGGCATATCCTGACTACACTCGACCTTTTATTTTGCGCGTGGATGCTTCTGACATTGGTCTTGGAGGTGTGTTGATGCAAAAGAGCTTGAGTGTGCCTGGTCAGCGCCATCCCATTGCATACATAAGCCATACATTACAACCAGCGGAGATGAACTACTCCACGACGGAGAAGGAGTGTTTAGCAGCAGTCTGGGGTTTCGAGAAACTTCATGCATATCTACATGGTTTTCAGACGTTACTTGAAGGTGATCATGCTACTGTTACTTCATTATTGAAGCGGAAGAACCTAGTTGGTCGTACGGCTCGATGGGCTTTGAAGCTTCAAATATATGATTTCGATGTTATTCATCGCCCAGGGAGTTCTATAGCTGATGCTGATGCCCTTTCTCGAGCTCCTCTTCCTTCTCCACTCACTTCTCATGTTTTTGACGAACCTGTTGTTCCAGCATTTGTGGATTTTCTAGATGAGGATTCTGTGCCGTCGGCGGTTGCTGTCCTTGACGTTCAGTGTCCACAAGGCGCAGAGCAAGATCTACCTTCTCTTGATGAGGTTCGCGAGGCTCAAAAGATTGAGCCGTGGATTCGAAGGCTTCGAGATGGGTTTGAGAATCCTGCATCACTTACTGATGACTTGCCTTTCCGGCATTTACATTCTCAATATCGCCTTGAAGATAGCCTTTTTTATTTTGTGGGGACGGATCCTGATGATCATTTACGGCTGGTGGTGCCTTTGGTGTTTATTCCGCGGTTTCTCCATGCCTACCATGATTCTCCTGTTCTAGGTGGGCATATGGGACACCGTCGTGTCACCGAGAAGCTGCGCAGATCTTTCTATTGGCCAGAGATGCAATGTGATATTATCCAGTATGTGCGTAGCTGCGTTTGGTGCCAAGCTCGTAATTGTAAGGAACCAACTCGCCGAGGTGTCGTAGGCTAAAGGAACCCCGAAAGCATGACCAAAATGACAAAGAGTTCATCGGATGGGACCAAGTCAAAGATCGAGTCCAAGACCGACTCTAGGACCGAGTTCGAGATAGGGTCCGGAATCGAGTCCAAGACCGACTCGGGGACCGAGTTCGAGTCCGAGTTCGAGACCGAGTTCGAGACGGAGTCCGAGATCCGAAATCGGGTCCGAGACCGAGTCCGAAGTCGAGTCCGAGGTCGGGCCCGAGATCGGGTCCGAGATCGAGTTCGCGATCGAGTCCGAGACCGAATCCGAAGTCGGATCCGAAATCGGATCCGAGATCGAGCCAGAGTCTAAGTCCAAATACTAATACGGGTCAAGGGGTGAAAGCCCAAAGCGTGCGTCCCCCAGGGGGGGGGGGGGCTGCAGGGGGTTCCAAAAGTACAGTAGGGATAGTGAGGTCCAGGAACCAGTTTTGAAGGGACTCTCCAGTTGGGCTTCCAAACCGACTTGAGGTTGGGACTGGGACTAAGGGGCCTTGGGTGGGAGTGAGCATGGACTTGGCTGGTGCCGGAGGGGCCATCCAAGGAAGTGCTCAAGAGCAGCTCCCACTCCCGAAAGGGAAACCGATTGCGGTGCTCCCGGCTCATGTGGAGTGGTGCCCCACTTGAGTACCATGCGGCTCATTGGTCCTCGCCCTGCCTAGGGGCTTGGGCCTTCCTTCGGGATGGAAGTGGGGGGTGAGAGGTACCCATACCGGGCCGCTAGGCCACGGTGTTTCGCCCCGGCGTCCCGAAGCAAGTGTTGCACTCAAGACTTGGGATTTAGAGGGTCCTATGATCAAGTCTTGTGGTACCAAAGGATGTTAGGAACCTGGAAGCTTGGTGTGCTTGGCTGCTTGTGCTTGCGGGGAGTGTAGCCGAACCTTAAGTCCAGTCTAACCCGGGGAGGGGGATTGGGAGTGATTTGGGAATCCGTGGATGGTGGCTAACACTCCGTTGCTCGTGCAGTGAGTAGCTGAGACCAAATAGGAGCTGGTACCATAGGCGAGAACCTTGGCAAGGGAACTTAGCAAAAGCCAAGGCGGTGTTGGACGGATAGGCGAGGTAAGCTGGCAAATTGGAAAGGAAAAATTTGTGGCTTACAGTAATACTCCCCCTTGTGCTGCGGAAGGACGGTTGGAGTCAATTGCAGTTTCTCGTCCGTTTGAGTTGGTGGCGTTTGATCTTATGGGACCTTTTCCACGATTGACTGTTGGTAATGAGTATGTTATTATTGCTTCTGACTACTTGACTCGTTAGGTGGAAGTTGGTGCTCTTGCTAGTGCCTCTGCAACTGCTGTTGGATACTTCCTCCTCAATCGAGTGGTGTTCCAGCATTCTTGTCCAGAGCGGATTCTTTCGGATAATGGTCCTGCATTTATGGCTGAGGTATTTCATATTTTGACATCTCGGTTGGGGATACGCCACACTTTTACGAGTGCTTATTATCCACAATCAGACGGTCTGGTGGAACGGCTCGTTCGGACATTCAAAGGGATGATTGCGAAGTATGTGAACTTTCAGCTTTCGGATTGGGATGGTTATTTGCCGTCTCTTCGGTATGCTTATGTCACAGGGGTGCAGAGTTCTGTTGGTGCTTCACCATATAAACTTCTATATGGTCATGATCCAATATTACCAACGGAGCTGGGTTTACCTTCGCAATTGCCACGAGCTCCTGATGCTAGGTCATGGGATCAATATTTGACAAGCATTCTTCCACTTGTCCGAGCAGAGTCTACTGAACACTTAGGCCACGTACAAGTGGGACAACAACGGCGCTACAATTCCCATCATCGTCCACCTGCGGAGTACAAAGTGGATGATTTGGTGTTAGTCCGTTTTCCCCATCTTACGGTACATGGTTTATCTAAGGGGCTCCTTGTGCAGTGGAAAGGACCGTATCGGGTGTTGCGGCAAGTTGGACCACAAGTTTATGAGGTTCGGCATGACGTTCAGCAAGCCGATCCTCCGGAGATTGTGCATGTGCAGCGGTTAAAACGCTTCATACAAAGGGATCAGGAGCAGTTAATACCGTCTACAGATTCACCGATGTCTCCTCTTGACGTTCCTTCAGATCCTGGCCCATCTACAAGAGAACCTTAACGGCCTTCCATTATTCCGAGAGGAGGGGATGATGTGAGGGCCAAGTGTATAGCTACGATGCCGTATACTAATATTAGCATAGTGGGATTTTGGTAGCTGTCGGATTGGTTTTAATCCGGACCACTCGCTCCTGTATATAAGCTAGGGTTTTTAGGCTAATTGATATGCACATTTCTGTATTCCCTTTCCATATTCCATGCACTCACACAAATAATTATATTCATTAAGTATATTCATATTTCCAAATAATAATTTTTATTTAATATTTTTATTAATGAATACTTATTCTTACTTATGCCTAGGAATATATTTTGTTCTAAATATTTATATTATCAAGTTTACATTTTGTATTCATCTAGCATTTTTTCAGCATAATTCCCTCAATTCTTGATACTATTTCAATTTAATTTTTAATATATTAAAAAATCAAAACAGTTGGCCAGGATACTAAGTGAAACAGTGAGTAGATGATGATGGTGTGGGCCCGCGCGCACCAAATGCTCCGGAACACGGGAACTGAATCATATTACGCTCATCCCTACGAGAATAAAAAATTTCATAGCGCTGCCGTCGTCTTTGTGCTCGTTGTCGTGTCTGGAGGCATGACACGTGGCCGAGGACTGGATACGAGAGGGACATATAGTAAGAAGCAGTAAGAAGAAGAAAGACATATGGTACTGATGTTGACTTTATATGTCGTTATCTATCAGGGACTCGCAGCGAAACATGACTTTGATTTCTCATGACGTGATATGTCCTTATCAGGACGATTGCACTACATGTGTGGCATTTTACTGTTTGTTTTGTCTGTTCTACATATACCTGAAGGAGAAGTACCGTCTGCGCGCGGGCCCACACCATCATCATCTAGTCACTGTTTCATTTGTCTCCCCATCCGCAGTCTAGAAGTGTCAGTTTTCAAGCCGACAAAAGGACGAGAGCTTCTTTTAATTCCACTGCATTCCTGTGCTGCTGCTAGCCGAAAGATCTAACTCATCTGCGGCCCGTTCTCCCCGGCTGAGGACGAGGAGGAGGAAGCCCGCAGATCTTATACGCCTATGTGCTTAGTGGAATATTTTATTCTCATAGTTTACATTTTTGAGGACTTTTGGTGCGCGCGGGCCCACACCATCATCTGCTGCTAGTGTTGCCGGTGTTGGGTGGAAAAGAGAGATTTCTTAGCACAATTCGGTTCCAGCTTTTTCTTGTAGATCCGCCATTCCCTGCCTTCTGGCGACCTCGTAGCAAGTTTGCGGCGCCCTCAGTCTCCACGGTCTCCAGTATATCGCCGTTTGCAATGGGTGGCTCATTGTCACAAGCTCGTGGTGAGTGGAGGAAGTGCCGTTGCATCCAAATCAGCTCGAAGCTCCCATCCGGCACAGCACTGCAGGACCAGCTGTCACTTGATCTTCCCAATGGCATGCCCAAGAGCCAGCAGCTCATGGATGTCTCGATGGCGATTGTCCCATCTCTACGGAAAACCTGCGCCAACACTGAAGTGGCTCTGGAGATCAAGAACTTCCTTCTCGGTGTGGATGACGACGAGGTAATCATCAACACCAAGGCTCTAGGATTTTACCCATACCGCTTCAAATTCCATATTAGTCCACAGCTTGGCGAGATGGAAAATTCTGCCATTGCTATATATGACTACAATTTCCATGACGGCGCTCGTGCTAATGCCAACTCCAGCACTCTCACCACTCTCACCAAGAACAGCGAAGGTGAGCTTGGAGCTCGACTTGATTTACGGGCAGTAAAGTTCATAGTAAAGAAGACGTGGGGGCAGTCACTCCAAGAGCCAATGGACTACGAGTCCATCAGTATTGGAGCTCCAGGGAACATGGCAGAGCTTGAGTGGAAATTACTTCGCTGGAATCGCAACGGGACGGAGTATAATCCATCCAATCCACACTCTGGGCTAAGTTCCCTCGAGGTATGCTTTATTCCTTTGGATTCCTTTCACTTCGTTTTCTTTGTAGCCGCCTTTCCGAGGAGGACGAACAAAAATCAACGTGGAAGACTTTCCTGTTATTGTGTGGCATCTGCCCGCGAGCACGGCGTCCAAGTTTCAGCTCGGGTTCAATATTCGTCTGGAGGCGGACATGCATCTCCTCTGGTACCGGAGAAGCAAATGGATGCGCCGAAGAGTCAAGGAGTACATTAGCAAGAAAGTCGAATTTTCCCATGAGTTTGTGGTCACCGATGGTAAAGGAGAACTGTCATATACTTTTGATATCGAATTTTGATAGAGAATGAAAACAGAAGGTCAGGGTTACTCCTTTTATCCTTTTAAGACGAGAGGTTGACTCAAAATTTGGCGCGAAATGTGTACACCCCTGGTTAGGGTTAGGGCTAGGGCATCCCAGGCAGGCGCGGTTCAGGCGCTTCCTCCGCACAGGCGTGCGCAGGTCTTGCTCCAGGACATGGCGGGTCTCACAGTGCGCCTTCTCGAGCTAGCGGGTAAGCACGCGTCTTGCTTCTCTTTCCTCTCCAGATCGAGACTTGGTCAATGCAGGCAACAAATCGTGGCAAGGTAGCCATCTCAAGAGCGTGGAGCAGGCATCGTGGAGGCGGTGGCGGCCAAGGACGAGGTCCTGGAGCTCACGCTGGAGGTATTCAGGCGGCCATCCAAGGAGAGGAAAACAATGGACGCCGAGGTGGACGAGCGCGTTTCCTACGCTCAAAGGATCAGCTACACCCGATTATCTTCTCGGTCAGCCCCCTCAGGAGCAGCAACGCAGCCCTACCACTACAGCGACATGGATCTGGGCGTCTTGAAAGCTCCGGAAACCGCACCGCCACCAGCGCCATTCCTGCCGTCGCCAACAGTGAAAAAATCACCACCAAGAGAAGCAGCAGCAGGAAAGCTCACGCCCTCTCCACTCCGGTTACACTTCCCGGACTGCCTCCCGGATGGAAGCGCGGAGATCCGGTTCCACTGCCGGAAGTGGCACCGCCAGCTCTAATTCCAACAGCACGCGCTCCAGGAGTAATCCAGGTGCCGTTCGTGCAGCTGGATCTAAACCCGGAGCTCGAGGACGACTACGCCTTGGACTCGGAGCAAAGCTCCGAGGAAGAGTGAGGAACCAAGTAAGTTGGCATTCTTTCTAAGTTCTTTGAGACTTACTTGCTAACGACGATCAAAATCAAGAAGTCTCATGTCCTACCAGGAAGGAGAACTCGATATTGCAAGTTAAAATCGAAACTTTGGGGGGAACAAATACTCGATTCAAATCCGGGGGTAAGAACAGCCTTTTCCACTTACACCAGGTCTACTTCTTAACCTTGAGCTACAGAAGCACGGACTTCACGAACGCGAAGAAAAAGCTCTCGGTTCTGCCAGAAGAGAAGATCTACCGGAAGGGGAACTGCTGCCTCAGCGGTCTCAGTCGTTCTAAAACATCCGACATGATTCAAGCACATCGTCGCGATCCTGCCGAGCTCCCGCGGCACCTTGACGTGATCCGGCAGTAGCCGGGGATCCACGACGGGGAGGACATGGTTCGTCCTCCCAGCGCGACCAACCAGGTACGTTCCCAACTACCTGAACTTTGCTGTTACTGATGATCTCCTCTAGCAGAAGACGTCCATGGCGGAGATGGTGGCGGCGCGATCGTCCAGGGGGAGACCCTCCTCGTGCTGCAAATACCGGGCGTCCTCCACCGTGGCGACCCGGTGGCGCTGCGCATCCACCTCGCCTTCACTGCCGCCAAGTGCGTCAAGACGCTCCACTACGGCCACGAGATCGTCCCCCGCTCCACAAACTTTTGTGTCGAGCGCGACTGGATCGTCACCACTTCCCCGGTCGAACGGGTCTCTGGCAGTACATCGTCTCTTTTTTTATCACGACTGGTGGATGTCTTCAGCTTGGATTTGCCACACAGGTACATACACCGTTTTTCACCTCTCCTGAAACTCAATTCTTACCGTTTCTTGTTTTTTTGCTGTGGTTGCAAGTTTCAAAGCTTCCACCCGAGATCGTCCAGTTCCACAGAGCCACCGGATTTAGATTTTGTAGTGCCTTATGTGGAGTCAGCGCTTCCGCTCGCATATGGAGCTGTTTCATGTAAGTTCCTGGGACTCCGTGTTATCTTTCTAATGTTTTTGTTCCAGGAAATTGGACATAGATCACTTTAGGTGTGTAAGTGACTCTATCACGCAAGTTAACTGAAAAATCCAGTGCTTGGAGAAGTAACCTTTTCTTTTCATGCACCCAAACTTTGACGTTTCCATGGCAGGCCCATTGGCTGGAGGTGTCTCTCGGTTGCAATGGTGGGAGTCGGCCTTTTGCTCTCGGCAAAAGGAGCACCTGAAGGGACACTTGTCCAAGTTCCCAGTGTTGTCTTCCAAGGCTCTTTTCTCTTGGGACTCGTCAACAGGGCCGCTCTAGGATACGAGTAAGCTCTTGGTCTTTGTAATCTGTGCGTTTGAAGTTCTGTGTGGAAATTTGCAATGCTTGCACGTGGGAACTGTTGCAGTGCATCCGCTGGTAATAGCTGGCTGGTAAGAGGATGTCACCATTGTCTTTGAAAAGCTCTTAGAAGTTCCGTGTGCTTGTTTCCTCCCAGGTGTGGACTAACGACGACTCCATTTAACTTGCTTCCAGTGGGATGTATCGACGGAGGAAGAGCTCTCCAGGTTCGTAATTCACTCAAAATCCAACTCTTGATCATGACTCTGAGTGAGTGCATACAGGCCGCATTCGGGAGCAAGGTGTTGAATATCGCTGGCTTGATCACTTACGTGCTACTAGGACTGGGAGTGGTAATCTTAGAAACGTTTAAGCCTTTCTTCTCACTCAACGTTCACGCAGTTGGGAGGTCCACTGTCTTTGCCGTGGGGTTTGTACATTATCATCGTCCAGGTACGTCGGTTCTTTCCTTTCTTAGAGAGTTCTTACTGTCTGTTTTCCGATACAGAGATCGTCTGGGAAGGCCTGCCTCAAGGACGTTACTGGTGTTGGCACTTGGAGGCAAATCGTCTATGCTGTGACGCTAGTGTTGGTCGTTTTGACGCTCTTGCCGTTGTGGGATGGCCTGGCCACCCAGCTTGGCATTGGCATTGGAACCCCAGACTCACTCGATCTATTTATGTGAAAGCTTCCAGGAGAAACGATGGGTTTTTTTTCTTTCCATTTCGCGGCAAGAAACAATTTTGCACGCATTCGTTGACAGAGAACCTGTGTGACGAGATTGTGGTACAAGAAAATGATGTGCTTGCAACTCTGCCGATTTTGAATTCCTTTTTGGAAATCAAAACAATTTACATTCCTATTGTCACCTTGTAATGAGTGACGCGTTTCAAGTGGAACTGGCGTCTGGCCTGCCTCAAGGTAACTTCCTCCCTTTGTGGAGACATGGACACTGTGGTTGTAGACAAGGAGCTTAATCTCAACCAGAGTTGGGACTACACAGACGCGCACGACAACATTTTCTTTCCCAGCTTTGTGAGAAACTGTCGCGGTCCCTCGCCAACAATTTACGTGTGGGGACTCCCTTCAGGTGTCACCGATGCAGAGCTCATCACTCACTTTTCCCCGCATGGCGAGATAGCTGCCACTGAGGTGTTTGCATCCGAGGAAGGGAAGCCGCGAGCACGAGTTCGATTTGCTACCAAAGAACAAGCAACCGAAGCTGTCGCTTGCAAGCAGTACAGCGTCGTCAATGGCTCCACAATCCGGCTCGCCTTTGCGATCAATGGGAAACCAAAGAAAACGTCCAGCAGCAACGCAGCGGAGGCTGGAGACTAGCCGAAAGAGAAAGAGGTACTTCCAAGCTTTCATAAATTCAACGTGTGGACTAAACCATACCAATGACCATTTCTCCTTGGTTGCAGATGTCAACGTTTCTCTCTTGTCTCAAACAGAGAAGCTGCGAATTGGAACTTTCTACGATTATGCATCAGTGTGATGTCCATCATTTTTGACTTCGCGCAGATTAAAAGGTGTATGTTTCGTCGCACAGCCATCCGAGAGTTTGCCATGGAGGGACAATCATCAAAGTATCTGATGGCTTGGCTTTTGATAGTAACGATCGAGCTCCACTTCTTGGCAGCGGGGTGTCGGCTGCTAGAGCACGAGATCACGTCTCGGACAGTCGTGGAAGCTTCGGTCTATTGCGAGATTTGCCACGAAGGGCGCAGCATCAAGAACATAGCACTGCCTGGTCCGTACTATCTCCATCTCTATAAGTTCCTGTCGATGATCACCAGTTCTAGTGGAGTTTACATTCTCGGCATGGTTTGATCCAGGTGTTGTTGCGTTCCTGGAGTGCAATGGTGCTCGTGTCAGTGGCAGTAGCACCACGGACTCGTCCGGAAAATGATCGGTGGATGTTCCCAGCGGCTACAACTTGGAGAGGGATTGCCGAGTGTCCGTGCTCGTAAATCCGCGCTGTTTGCAATGGGTGGTTCATTGTCACAAGCTCGTGGGGAGTGGAGGAAGTGCCGTTGCATACAAATAAGCTCAAAGCTCCCATCCGGAACATCACTGCTCGACCAGCTGTCCCTTGATCTTCCCAACGAACCCAAGAGCCAGCAGCACGTGGATGTTTCGATGGCGATCCTCCCATTCCTACGGGAAAGCTGCGCCAACACCGAAGTGGCTCTGGAGATCAAGAACTTCTGTCTTGGTGTGGATGACAACGAGGTAATCATCAACACCAAGGCTCTTGGATTCTACCCATACCGCTTCGAACTCCATATTAATCCACAGCTTGGCGAGATGGAAAATTCTCCCATTGCTATCTATGACTACAATTTCCATGACGGTGCTCGTGCTAATGCCAACTCCAGCACTCTCACCACTCTCACCAAGAACAGCGAAGGTGAGCTTGGAGCTCGACTTGATTTACAGGCAGTAAAGTTCATAGTAAAGAAGTCGTGGGGGCAGTCACTCCAAGAGCCAATGGACTACGAGTCCATCAGTGTTGGAGCTCCAGGGAACATGGCAGAGCTTGAGTGGAAATTACTTCGCTGGAATTGCAACGGGACGGAGTATAATCCATCCAATCCACACTCTGGGCTAAGTTCCCTCGAGGTACATGTTATTCCTTTGGATTCCTTTCACTTCGTTTTCTTTGTAGGCGCCTTTCCGAGGACGACGAACAAAAATCAGCGTGGAAGACTTTCCTGTTATTGTGTGGCATCTGCCTGCGAGCACGGCGTCCAAGTTTCAGCTCAAGTTCAACATTCGTCTGGAGGCCGACATGCATCTCCTCTGGTACCAGAGAAGCAGCTGGATGTGCCCAAGAGCCAAGGAGTATATCAGCAAGAGAGTCGAATTTTCTCGTGAGTTTGCGGTTACCGATGGTAATAAAAAACGAAAGTTCTTTTTCCCTTTGTCATTTAGACTAAAAGTTTGGCGCGAAATGTGTACACCCCTGGTTAGGGTTAGGGCATCCCTGGCAGAGGGAGGCGCGGTTCAAGCGCTTCCTCCGCACAGGCGCGCGCAGGTCTTGCTTCGAGACCAGACATGGCGGGCCTCACAGTGCGCCTTCTCGAGCTAGCGGGTAAGCAAGCGTCTTGATTCTCTTTCCTCTCAAGATCGAGACTTGGTCAATGCAGAAGGCAGCCATGTCAAGAGCCTGGAGCAGGCATCACGGATGCGGTGGCGGCCAAGGACGCGGTGATCCGCGATTTTGCCAAGCGCGCACGCTGGAGGAATTCGAGGAGTACAGGCGGCCATCCAAGGAGAGGAAGACAATGGACGCCGAGGTGGACGTGTCCGAGCGCGTCTCCTACGCTCACAGGATAAGCTACACCCGATTATCTTCTCGGTCAGCCCCCTCAGGAGCAGCAACGCAGCCCTACCACTACAGCGACATGGATCTGGGCGTCTTGAAAGCTCCGGAAACCGCACCGCCACCAGCGCCATTCCTGCCGTCGCCAACTGTGAAAAAATCACCACCAAAAGAAGCAGCAGCAGGAAAGCTCACGCCCTCTCCACTCCGGTTACACTTCCCGGACTGCCTCCCGGATGGAAGCCCGGAGATCCGGTTCCACTGCCGGAAGTGGCACCGCCAGCACCAATTCCAACAGCGTGCGCTCCAGGAGTAATCAAGGTGCCGTTCGTGCAGCTGGATTTAAACCCGGAGCTCGAGGACGACTACGCCTTGGACGAGGAGCAAAGCTCCGAGGAAGAGTGAGGAACCAAGTAAGTTGGCATTCTTTCTAAGTTCTTTGAGACTTCCTTTGTACCCTCAGGCTAACCACGATCAAAATCAAGAAGTCTCATGTCCTACCAGGAAGGAGAACTCGATATTGCAAGTTAAAATCAAAACTTTGGGGGGAACAAATACTCAATTCAAATCCGGGGGTAAGAACAGCCTTTTCCACTTACACCAGGTCTTGCGTAACCGACTTCTTAACCTTGAGCTACAGAAGCACGGACTTCACGAACGCGAAGAAAAAGCTCTCGGTTCTGCCAGAAGAGAAGATCTACCGGAAGGGGAACTGCTGCATCAGCGGTCTCAGTCGTTCTAAAACATCCGACATGATTCAAGCACATCGTCGCGATCATGCCGAGCTCCCGCGGCACCTTGACGTGATCCGGCAGTAGCCTCAGCCGGGATCCACGATGGGGAGGACATGGTTCGCCCTCCCAGCGCGACCAACCAGGTACGTTCCCAACTACCTGAACTTTCCTGTTACTGATGATCTCCGCCAGCAGAAGACGTCCATGGCGGCGATGGTGGCGGCGCGATCGTCCAGGGGGAAACCCTCCTCGTGCTGCAAATACCGGGCGTCCTCCACCGTGTCGACCCGGTGGCGCCGCCGCTGTGCCTGGCGCTGCGCATCTACCTCGCCTTCGCCGCCGCCAAGTGCGTCAAGACGCTCCACTACGGCCACGAGATCGTCCCCCGCGATCCCCGCTCCACAAACTTGTGTATCGAGCGCGACTGGATCGTCCCCACTTCCCCGGTCGAACGGGTCTCTGGCAGTACGTCGTCTCTTTTTTATCACGGCTGGTGGAAGTCTTCAGCTTGGATTTGCCACACAGGTACATACACCGTTTTTCATCTCTCCTGAAACTCATTCTTACCTGGTTTCTTGTTTTTTTGCTGTGGTTGCAAGTTTCAAAGCTTCCACCCGAAATCGTCCAGTTCCACAGAGCCACCGGATTTAGATCTTGTAGTGCCTTATGTGGAGTCAGCTCTTCGGCTCGCATATGGAGTGCAACTGGTTCATGTAAGTAATCTTTCTAATGTTTTTGTTCCAGGAAATTGGACATAGATCACCTTTAGATGTGTAAGGACTCTTGGTAGTTTCGGTGCTATCACGCAAGTTACAACCACGGTGCTTGGAGAAGTTACCTTTTCTTTTCATGCACCCAAACTTTATGGCAGGCCCATTGGCTGGAGAATTTCTGTCGGTTGCAATGGTGGGAGTGGGCCTTTTGCCTTCGGCAAAAGGAGCACCTGAAGGGACACTTGTGCAAGTTCCCAGTGTTGTCTTCCAAGGCTCTTTTCTCTTGGGACTGGTCGCCAGGGCCGCTCTAGGATACGAGTAAGCTTTTGGTCTTTGTAATCTGGGCGTTTGTTTTGATGAAGCTCTGTGTGGAATTTTCCAATGCAGTGTATTGCACGCGGGAACTGTTGCAGTGCATCCGCTGGTAATAGCTGGCTGGTAAGAGGATGTCACCATTGTCTTTGAAAAGCTCTTAGAAGTTCCGTGTGCTTATTTCCTCTCAGGTGTGGACTAACGACGACGGCTTTCAACTTGCTTCCAGTGGGATGTATCGACGGAGGAAGATCCAGGTTCGTAATTCACTCAAAATCGAACTCTTGATCATGACTCCGAGTGAGTGCATACAGGCCGCATTCGGGAGTAAGGTGTTGAATATCACTGGCTTGATCACTTATGTGCTACTCGGACTGGGAGTGGTAATCTTAGAAACGTTTAAGACTTTCTTTTCACTAAACTTTCACGCAGTTGGGAGGTCCGCTGTCTTTGCCGTGGGGTTTGTACATTATCATCGTCCAGGTATGTCGGTTCTTTCGTTTCTTAGAGAGTTCTTACTATGTGTTTTCCGATACAGAGATCGTCCGAGAAGGCCTGCCTCAACGACGTTACTGGTGTTGGCACTTGGAGGCAAATCGTCTATGCTGTGGCGCTAGTGTTGGTCGTTTTGACGCTCTTGCCTTTGTGGGATGGCTTGGCCACCCAGCTTGGCATTGGCATTGGAACCCCGGACTCGCTCGATTTATTTATGTGAAAGCTTCCAGGAGAAACGATGGTCTTTCCATTTCGCAGCAAGAAACAATTTTGCACGCATTCGTCAACAGAGAACTTGTCTGACGAGATTGTGGTACAAGATAATGATGTACTTGCAAGTTTGGATCTGCTGATTTTGAACTCTTTTAATCAAGACAATTGCACATAGGTGCCATTTCTATTGTCACTTGTATATTTTTCCATTGTTATGTAGGAAAACATCCTCCTCTCCATTGTTGTAGCTGTTCAGATTTAGAATTCTTGCCTTCATCAAAATTGCACTCTACAACCTTTTTTGAACGTGCGAAGAGAAGACCTTCCTTGTATCCCATGATGTGTCTATGGGCTGCGGGGCTGTTGGACACGAAAAACTCGAATCACAAAAAGTATGTGGAGCATTAGTGGTTTTTTGTAAAGGAATGTTAGAAACGTGGAAAAGGATATCACTCCCTAGTAGAATGTGTCTTAACCATATTGCACTCGACCACCCTGATTTCTGGTAGCAACTCATCTTCATTAATCTTTAGGAAAAGAACCTTCAAAGCAAGTGATAGCCACTTGTGATGAAGACAGAAGCAGGGATAGGGACCTGTTATGAGCATTAAGCAAAGTTGCTTTGTGAACACTGTCAGTGATTGTTAACTTCCCTTTGGACCATGTTGTTATGCAAGTGGCCACAATGTGCCATGGCCATCCTAGGATAATGGAGTCTTTCAAAATTCCAGATCCTAGCTGTTAGTAATTCACCATAAGAAAATTGAGCATTGAAACCACTTTTATACTGAGATCTTGACATTGAGGAATTGGCAAATGTTTTGAGGATGATGGCTGTGTTGCCGGGTTGGAAACTCCACCCAGAGCTTTAGCCACTTTTGGTTTAGTGTGTTCAGCAGTAGCCTTTGGCAGAGAACATGTTGCTCCCACAGTCAGCAAATAGATATTAGCAACAACTGGAGTAAGAAAGTAATAAAAAATGCCCCTTCATTGAGCCATAAGAAGACACCCAATTTACATTGCTAAAAATGGCTATAAGATGGTTGTTATATGAAGAAAGTTTTCTCTCCAAACATTGCACCAATTTCCAAATCTTCTCTTTTGTGGTGTGCAAACTACCCCATATTTCAGTATTTGCCACCCACATCCTTGGCTACAACTTTGGATTTGTTGGTACATCAATCAAGATAACATTCAGTGAACTTGCATGATGCATTCATGGTTTTGGGTGGCATTTGCAAGCTATAGGCTTCCCTATGGCATCTCAACATGACATGCAGATAGTCAACACTTATACTACTCACAATCTAGGGCACTTTTTGCAGAGGTCTGGATAAAACTCTCTTTCTCAAAGGCACAAGCAATACTTGATTTAGGATCCTAGAGCAATATCATCTTTCTTGACATAGCACACTCTAGTAGCTTAGAAGTCTCTTTGGCATCATGGATATATGGCACAATAGGTGACTGAAATCACATCAACAAAGTTGAGACCAGGGCAAAAATTTAATGCTCTTTTTTGGCCATTTTACCCTACAAAATGGGTGATCTTCAAACTGCCCTTTAAATGTTAGGTAGAAATTATTAGAATTTCAAATAGAATATTCTTTTGAAATATTTCTTTTCTTTCCTAAAGGATTAATGAATATTCCAAATTTAATGAGTGGGGCACTTTTCTAGATTACTGCCTTGTTTAGGCTACACGTTTTCAAAACTTGTTTAGCTCACACTTTCTTAGCTCTTGCTGCACGTGTTTATCACCATTACCCTGGATCCTAAAGACTTTGATTTTTCATGACTCCTTATCAGGACACCGCATGTTTGATTTTTCATGATGTGATATGTCAACGATTGCACTACATGCGTCAGCAGCAAGAGTAGCCGTTGGTTGTGGGGCCTCGAGAGGAAGGGTCTGATATCAAGCATTTTACCGTTTGTTTTGTAATACGTGGTTTCCTTCCTGGAGAATGTAAAATCGTCAAAGCCTAAGACTTCTTTGGTGTGCGCGGGCCCACACCATCATCATCTAGTCACACGAAACCCAGCTTGGCCGATGACATCAGTTGGCAGAGTGATCAACGAGTCCTGCCTCCGGACTCGCTACAGTTTGGACAGCGAGCACGAAGATGACGGTTAGACACAATGTGCAAGCCAGCGCTTTTCCTGATTCTTGAACTGGGGAATCCATGCTAGTGAAAGAGGAGGAAAGAACACTACGAGAATAAAATATTCCACTCGGGAAAGTCGCACAGCACTCGGTACAACCCATCTGCGGGTGTCTTACTCCTCGTCCTCGGCCCTTCTTCGCTTGTCCTCGTCCTCCGCCGCGCCCGGCCTTCTCGACCTCGTAGCGAGTTTGCGGCGACAGCAGTAGGCCATCGGCGCGCTACCTTTCTTTCTCACTTTCCACTGTCTCCAGTACATCGCCGCTTGCAATGGGTGGTTCATTGTCACAAGCTCGTGGGGAGTGGAGGAACTGCCGTTGCATCAAAATCAGCTCAAAGCTCCCATCCGGCACATCACTGCTCGACCAGCTGTCCCTTGATCTTCCCAACGGACTGCCCAAGAGCCAGCAGCTCGTGGATGTTTCGATGGCGATCCTCCCATCCCTACGGGAAAGCTGCGCCAACACCGAAGTGGCTCTGGAGATCAAGAACTTCCTTCTCGGTGTGGACGACAGTGATGTAATCATCAACACCAAGGCTCTAGGATTCTACCCATACCGCTTCAAACTCCATATTAATCCACAGCTTGGCGTGATGAAAAACTCTACCATTGCTACCTATGACTACAACCTCCGTGACGGTAGCCGTGTTAATGCCAATTCCAGCACCAAGAACAGCGAAGGTGAGATTGGAGCTCAACTTAATTTATGGCCAGTATCGTTAAAATTAAAGAAGAAGTGGGGGCAGTCACTCCAAGAGCTAATGGAGTACGAGTCCATTCGTGTTGGAGCTCCAGGGAACACCGCAGAGCTCGAGTGGAAATTACTTCGCTGGAATCACAACGGGACGGAGTATAATCCATCCAAACCACACTCTGGGCTAAGTTCCCTCGAGGTACATGCTTTACGCCTTTGGATTCCTTTCAGTTCGTTTTCTTTCTAGCCGCCATTGCGAGGAGGACGAACAAAAATCAGCGTGGAAGACTTTCCTGTTATTGTGTGGCATCTGCCCGCGAGCACGGCGTCCAAGTTTCAGCTCGGGTTCAATATTCGTCTGGAGGCCGACATGCATCTCCTCTGGTACCGGAGAAGCAAATGGATGCGCCGAAGAGTCAAGGAGTACATCAGCAAGAGAGTTGAATTTTCCCATGAGTTTGTGGTCACCGATGGTAAAGGAGAACTGTCATATGCTTTTGATATCGAATTTTGATAGAGAATGAAAAAAAAGAGTTATTTTTCTCTCTGTCATTTAGACTCAAAACTTGGCGCGAAATGTGTACACCCCTAGTTAGGGTTAGGGCATCCCAGCGCGCAGCGCCTTCTCGAGCTAGCCGATAAGCAAGCGTCTTGATTCTCTTTCCTCTCAAGATCGAGACTTGGTCAATGCAGGCAGCAAATCGTGGAAGGCAGCCATCTCAAGAGCGTGGAGCAGGCATCGCGGAGGCGGTGGCGGCCAAGGAAGAGTTTGCCAAGCGCGTCAGGAACGCGGAGCAGGCGGTCCAATGAGAGGAAGACACTGGACGCCGAGGTGGCGTCTCCTACGCTCATAGGATCAGCTACACCCGATTATCTTCTCGGTCAGCCCCCTCAGGAGCAGCAACGCAGCTCTACCACTACAGCGACATGGATCTGGGCGTCTTGAAAGCCCCGGAAACCGCACCGCCACCAGCGCCATTCCTGCCGTCGCCAACTGTGAAAAAATCACCACCAAAAGAAGCAGCAGCAGGAAAGCTCACGCACTCCGGTTACACTTCCCGGACTGCCTCCCGGATGGAAGCCGGTTCCACTGCCGGAAGTGGCACCGCCAGCTCCAATTCCAACAGCACGCGCTCCAGGAGTAACCAAGGTGCCGTTCGTGCAGCTGGATCTAAACCCGGAGCTCGAGGACGACTACGCCTTGGACGAGGAGCAAAGCTCCGAGGAAGAGTGAGGAACCAAGTAAGTTGGCATTCTTTCTAAGTTCTTTGAGACTTACTTTGTACCCTGAGGCTAACCACGATCAAAATCAAGAAGTCTCATGTCCTACCAGGAAGGAGAACTCGATATTGCAAGTTAAAATCGAAACTTTGGGGGGAACAAATACTCGATTCAAATCCGGGGGTAAGAACAGCATTTTCCACTTACACCAGGTCTTGTGTAACCGACTTCTTAACCTTGAGCTACAGAAGCACGGACTTGTGGAACGCGAAGCAAGAACGCGAAGAAAAAGCTCTCGGTTCCGCCAGAAGAGAAGATCTACCGGAAGGGGAACTGCTGCCTCAGCGGTCTCAGCCGTTCTAAAACATCCGACATGATTCAAGCACATTGTCGCGATCCTGCCGAGCTCCCACGGCACCTTGACGTGATCCGGCAGTAGCCTCAGCCGGGATCCACGATGGGGAGGACATGGTTCGCCCTCCCAGCGCGACCAACCAGGTACGTTCCCAACTACCTGAACTTTCCTGTTACTGATGATCTCCGCCAGCAGAAGACGTCCACGGCGGCGATGGTGGCGGCGCGATCGTCCAGGGGGAGACCCTCCTCGTGCTGCAAATGCCGGGCGTCCTCCACCGTGGCTACCCGGTGGCGCCGCCGCTGTGCCTGGCGCTGCGCATCCACCTCGCCTTCGCCGCCGCCAAGTGCGTCAAGACGCTCCACTACGGCCACGAGATCGTCCCCCGCGATCTCCGCTCCACAAACTTGTGTATCGAGCGCGACTGGATCGTCCCCACTTCCCCGGTCGAACGGGTCTCTGGCCGTACGTCGTCTCTTTTTTATCACGGCTGGTGGTAGTCTTTAGCTTGGATTTGCCACACAGGTACATACACCGTTTTTCATCTCTCCTGAAACTCATTCTTACCTGGAATCTTGTTTTTTTGCTGTGGTTGCAAGTTTCAAAGCTTCCACCCGAAATCGTCCAGTTCCACAGAGCCACCGGATTTAGATCTTGTAGTGCCTTATGTGGAGTCAGCTCTTCCGCTCGCATATGGAGTTTTTGACGTGCAACTATTTCATGTAAGTTCCTGGGACTCCGTGCTATCTTTCTAGTGTTTTTGTTCCAGGAAATTGGACAGAGATCACCTTTAGGTGTGTAAGTGACTCTTGGTAGCTTCGGTGCTATCACGCAAGTGACAACCACAAACAAACTGAAAAGTCCAGTGCTTGGAGAAGTAACCTTTTCTTTTCATGACGTTTCCATGGCAGGCCCATTGGCTGGAGGTTTCTCTCGGTTGCAATGGTGGGAGTCGGCCTTCTGCTCTCGGCAAAAGGAGCGCCTGAAGGTACACTTGTGCAAGTTCCCAGTGTTGTCTTCCAAGGCTCTTTTCTCTTGGGACTCGTCGCCAGGGCCGCTCTAGGATACGAGTAAGCTTTTGGTCTTCGTAATCTGTGCGTTTGTTTTGATGAAGCTCTGTGTGGAATTTTCCAATGCAGTGTATTGCACGCGGGAACTGTTGCAGTGCATCCGCTGGTAATAGCTGGCTGGTAAGAGGATGTCACCATTGTCTTTGAAAAGCTCTTAGAAGTTCCGTGTGCTTGTTTCCTCCCAGGTGTGGACTAACGACGACTGCATTTAACTTGCTTCCAGTGGGATGAAGAGCTCTCCAGGTTTGTAATTCACTCAAAATCGATCTCCTGATCATGACTCTGAGTGAGTGCATACAGGCCACATTCGGGAGTAAGGTGTTGAATATTACTGGCTTGATCACTTATGCGCTACTTGGACTGGGTAGAGGCATTTAAGACTTTCTTCGCGCTAAACTTCAGTTAGGAGGTCCACTGTCTTTGCCTTAGGTATTTCGGTTCTTTCGTTTCTTAGAGAGTTCTTACTGTGTACAGAGATCGTCCGAGAAGGCCTGCCTCAACGTGTTGGCACTTGGAGGCAAATCGCCTATGCTGTGGCGCTAGTGTTGGTCGTTTTGACGCTCTTGCTGTGGGATGGCTTGGCCACCCAGCTTGGCATTGACATTGGAAAAGCTACGATGGTTTTTTTCTTTCCATTTCGCGGCAAGAAACAATTTTGCACGCATTCGTCGACAGAGAACCTGTGTGACGAGATTGTGTTACAAGAAGACAGTGGAAAAACTAATCAAAATGGAGCTTCTATCAGCTATGGTCTTGTGTATCTCCCTCCCAGTGGCTTAGATTGGCTTGATCTTGAAGTGGAGGCCGATGAGCGAGAAGGCAAAGCACTTGAGATCCTGGAACCCACCATCTGTCACAACGAGAAAAGAAAAAAAAAAAGGAAGAGAAACTTGCCTGGACGAGGAAGTAGAAGATGCGAAGGCCCTCTGGATCGTTACTGCTCTGGACGTCTAGCAGCGATCCAATCTTGGACGTCGCAAAGGAGATGTGCTCGTTGCCTATCACAACCTCCAGCTCCTGGCGCCCGACCTTGTCCGGCTGTGGCCAGTTGCTATCGTCCTCTTTCATGATCTGCCAAGAACAAAGGAGGATACGAGGCCAAGCTAGAAAGAATCGATGGATACCTCGCTGTCGACGATGATGCGCTTGCACTCCCGGAGCACAGCGTTGGTGACATAAACCTCCTTGCGGATCATGGTGTCGTTCTTGTAGTTGGAGTTATTGGCGTACCTCAGCTTCCCATCCGGCCGGAACTCAAACTCGAGGAACTCGTGCCCAAACTTGCCCTTGTGACCCACGTAGTAGCGCAAGTAGAACTCGCCCACATCGTCCGCCATGCCGCACTCCTCCTCTCGCCGACCTACGACGAAACCCTAGCCCTAATTCCTTGGATAATTCCTTGGATAAGTTGATCCTTTATACGAAAGCATCTAGCAGCTCTAGAGAAAGCTATCAAAAGCTACGAAATAAGGATGGTGTCGAAGATGGAAAGAGAGGCTACGAGCTGGAGAAGTTTCACTACGATTCGGTGCCAGCAGCTCCCTCAGCTTCACCCGCTAGTTTTGGTCGAGCCAGGAGAGCATTATCTGGATCTTGTCCGGGAGGATTCCAAAAGCCGCAACATATGGCAGATTTGCTGCACATATCGTGTAGCCGTCAGGAAAACACGAGTCAGACACGAGTGATGTATGAGCGCTGGAAGTGCCCATAGCAACGGCGGACTCCACCATTTCGATGACTTTGTTGAGGCGTTGCAAGTACAAGGCATTTTGGTTATCAAATGGAGCTCTCGTGCCGCATCATCGCTGCTCCCATGTCCGGCACCTCGGGAATAGAACCCGTGTCTTCCGGCTGAGAGCCTGACCGAAATATCCAAGAGGAAAGCTTAAGGGGTTAGGGCTTTAGGCCGATCCGGGAGCGGCTCTCTCAACGGTGCCACGTATTTGTCACCACGAAGAAAACAGTCTCACGCGTCGGCGTGAACTCCTTCGTCCTTTTGGCACTATCCCCTTCAAATAAGAACTCGAGTCACGATGGCGCTGGGGAAGCCATTTCTAAGGAAGCTAGTTCGTCTACCTTCCCGGTTTTCTTTTTTCTTGTTCTCAGTTTGTGATCGGCCATCGCGCTCTCTTTCTTTCTCACTCTCCACTGTCTCGGCGCATTGCCATTTGTAATCCATGGGTGGTTCAACATCAACAGCTCGTGGGGATTCCCCCTTGAAGAAGTGCCGCTGCATCCAAACCAGCTCAAAGCTCCCATCCGGCACACCACTGCTCGACCAGCTGTCCCTTGATCTTCCCAACGGACTGCCCAAGAGCCAGCAGCTCGTGGATGTTTCGATGGTGATCCTCCCATTCTTACAGAAGAGCTGTGGCAACACCGAAGTGGCTCTCGAGATCAAGAACTTCTGTCTCGGTGTCAATGACAACGATATAATCACCAACACTAAGGCTCAAGGATTCTACCCATACCGCTTCAAACTTCATATTAGTCCACGGCTTGGCGAGATGGAAAACTCTGCCATTGCTATCTATGACTACAATTTCCATGACGGTGCTCGTGCTAATGCCAACTCCAGCACTCTCACCACTCTCACCAAGACCAGCGAAGGTGAGATTGGAGCTCAACTGAATTTGTGGTCAGTATCGTTAAAATTAAAGAAAAAGTGGGGGCAGTCACTTCAAGAGCCAATGGACTACGAGTCCATCAGTGTTGGAGCTCCAGGGAACACCGCAGAGCTCGAGTGGAAATTACTTCGTTGGAATCACAACGGGATGAAATATAATCCATCCAAACCATACTCTGGGCTAAGTTCCCTCGAGGTACATGCTTTATTCCTTTCGATTCCTTTCAGTTCGTTTTCTTTTTATCTAGCCGCCATTGCGAGGAGGACGAACAAAAATCAGCGTGGAAGACTTTCCTGTTATTGTGTGGCATCTGCCGGCGAGCATGGCGTCCAAGTTTCAGCTTGGGTTCCACATTCGTCTGGAGGCCGAAATGCATCTCCTCTGGTACCGGAGAAGCAAATGGATGTGCCGAAGAGTCAAGGAGTACATCAGCAAGAGAGTAGAATTTTCTAGTGAGCTTGTGATCTCCGATGGTGAGTGAGAAGTCTGGACACACTTTTGATATCAAATTTTTATTTTTATAGAGAATGAAAAAAGAAAGGTGGTGGCTGCGCAGCCCTTTCTTTTTCCCTTTGTCATTTGGATTCGCATTTAGGCAAGCTCAAAATTTGGCGCGAATGTGTAAAGGGGGTTTTGGCCCCTGGTTAGGGTTAGGGCATCCCAGGGCCATGGCAGAGGGAGGCGCGGTTCAGGCGCTTCCTCCTCACAGGCGCGCGCAGGTCTTGCTCCAGGACATGGCGGGCCTCACAGTGCGCCTTCTCGAGCTAGCCGGTAAGCAAGCGTCTTGCTTCTCTTTCCTCTCCAGATCGAGACTTGGTCAATGCAGGCAGCAAATCGTGGCAAGGCAGCCATCTCAAGAGCCTCTTTCCCCCTTTCCTGGCCGGAGCTCCCGTGCCCGCCGAGGGCCTGGTCGCCAACAGCACCAAAGACGTCCTGGCGCTCCTCGACTCGCATCAATCGCTTCTGTCGGACGCGGTGTCGGAGATTGCCGAGCTCCAGAGCCTGGAGCAGGAGAAGCAGCGCATCGCGGAGGCGGTGGCGGCCAAGGACGCGGTGATCCGGGAGTTTGCCAAGCGCGTCAGGGACGCCGAGCAGGTGCTGGAGCTCACGCTGGAGGAATTCGAGGAGTACAGGCGGCCATCCAAGGAGAGGAAGACACTGGACGCCGAGGTGGACGTGGCCGAGCTCGTCTCGTACGCTCATAGGATCAGCTACACGACGTTTGCTCCTCCCGATTATCTTCTCGGTCAGCCCGGAGTGCTGGCTCCGGCTCCTCAGGAGCAGCAAATGCGAGCTTCGCAGCTCTACCACTTCAGCGACATGGATCTGGGCGTGTTGAAAGCTCCGGCAGCCGCACTGCCACCAGCGCCATCGCTGCCGTCGCCAACGGTGGAAAAATCACCACCGAAAGAAGCAGCTGCAGGAAAGCTCACGCCCTCTACTTCCACTCCGGTTACCCTTCCCGGACTGCCTCCCGGAATGAAGCTCCCACCGATGCCTCCCGGATGGAAGCCCGGAGATCCGGTTCCACTGCCGGAAGTGGCACCGCCAGCTCCAGCTCTAGCGGCACCGGCTCCAGGAGTAATCCAGGTGCCGTTCGTGCAGCTGGATCTAAACCCGGAGCTCGAGGACGACTATGCCTCGGACTACAGCAACGAGGAGCAAAGCTCCGAGGAAGAGTGAGGAACCAAGTAAGTTGGTATTCTTTCTAACTTCTTTGAGACTTACTTTGTACCCTCAGGATAAAGAAAGTCTCAAGAAATCCATGTCCTACTAGGAAGGAAACCTCGAGTTTGCAAGTTAAAATCGAAACCTTGGAGGAAACAAATGCTCGATTCAACTCCGGGGGTAAGAACAGTCTTTTCCAGTTACACCAGTTCTCCGACTTCTTACGAAGCACGGACCTCATGAACGCGAAGAAAAAGCTCTTGGTTTTGCCAGAAGAGAAGATCTACCGGAAGGGGAATTGCTGCCTCAGCGGTCTAAGCCGCTCTAAAACATCCGACATGGTTGGCCACGGGATTATCGCCGCGATCCTGCCGAGCTCCCGCGGCACCTTGCGTGATCCGGCAGTAGCCTCAGCCGGGGATCCACGATGGGGAGGACATGGTTGTTCCTCACCAGCGGGACAAGCCACCCGACGAGATCGCCGGGTACTTTCCCAACGTCCTGGACTTGATGATCTCCGCCAGGAGCAGGGCAAAGCAGAAGATGTCCACCTTGACGGCGAGGTAGCCATCCTGGGGCCAGTCCGGGTCGAGCATCCCCATCGATCCCAGCGATCCCAGCGTGCATCTGCGAAGGTTCCCGAGGAAAAGAATAGCTTCGCCGATTCAAGGACGTGATCATCAAGCGCGGTAACGACCCGCCGCTACCCCGCCCAGATCGCCATCGTTCATCGGGCCTCGACCGACCGGCGGCGATGGTGGCGGGGAGACCCTCCTCGTGCTGCAAATGCCCGGCCGCGGCACCCTCTTCGACGTCCTCCACCGCGGCGACCCGGTGGCGCCGCCGCTGTGCCTGCCGCTGCGGATCCACCTCGCCTTCGCCGCCGCCAAGTGCGTCAAGACGGGTCTCTGGCATTACGTTGTCTCTTTTTTATCACGGCTGGTGGATGTCCTCAGCTTGGATTTGGCACACAGGTATATACACCGTTGCTCGTCTCTCCTGGAACTCATTGTTAACTCGTTTCTTGTTTTTTTTTACTTCGGTTGCAAGTTTCAAAGCTTCCACCCGAGATCGTCCAGTACTTCACTGAGTCCACGGATTAGATCTTCTAGTGCCGGAGTTTTGTACGTGCAACTGTTTCATGTAAGTCTCCTTGCTGTATTTGTAATCTTTTGTTCCAGGAAATTGGACATAGATTAGCTGCAGCAGCTTTAGGTGTGTAAGTGACTCTTGGTAGCTTCGCTGCTATCACGCAAGTTACCACCACAAACAAACTGAAAACTCCATTGCTTGGAAAAGCGGACCGGAAAGCAAAATTTGACGTTTCCATGGCAGGCCCATTGGCTGGAGGATTTCTCTCGGTTGCAATGGTGGGAGTCGGCCTTTTGCCCTCGGCAAAAAGAGCCTCTCAAGGGACACTTGCGCAAGTTCCCAGTGTTGTCTTCCAAGGCCTTTTTCTGTTCGGACTCGTAGAGAGTTCGAACTGTGCGTTCTCCATTTCTCCTTGTTGGTCGATCGTCCGAGAAGGCCTGCCTCAACGACGTTACTGATGTTGGCACTTGGAGGCAAATTGTCTATGCTGTGGCGCTAGTGTTGGTCGTTTTGACCCTCTTGCCATTGTGGGATGGCTTGGTTAGCCGGCATTGGCATTGTAACCCCGACTCGCTCGATCTATTTATGTGAAAGCTTCCAGGAGAAACGATGGTTTTTTTTTTTTTTTCCTTTTTATCTCGCGGCAAGAAACAATTTTGCACGCATTCGTCGACAGAGAACCTGGTGTTACAACTTACAAGAAGACGGTGGAAAAACGAATCAAAGTGGAGCTTCTATCAGCTATGGTCTTGTGTATCTCCCTCCCACTGGCTTAGATTGGCTTGATCTTGAAGTGGAGGCCGATGAGCGGGAAGGCAAAGCACTTCAGTTCCTGGAACTCACCATCTGTCACAACGAGGAAAGAAAAAACAACAACTTGCCTGGACGAGGAAGTAGAAGATGCGAAGATCTCTCTGGATCGTTACTGCTCTGGACGTCTAGCAACGATCCAAGCTTGATCCGTGATGATACGTTGTGGTACTTCATGGCTCTGCCAAGATAATCGCCCAAAATCTTTGCTTTCGGAGTTTTCTAATCGTCACACATAGTGTTCAATTCGCCAACACCGGTGTTCGCCAATGCGTGACGGTGGAAAAGCTTAAGACGTGTTTTTGGGCCCTCTTTTCCTTGCCAAATAATTCGCCACCACTATGGAGCAAACCCGTCTTGAGTTTTCTAATCGTCAAAAGTATGGCTATCCATAGTGTTGGCGAATTATTTCACGACGCTTCACGCATCTACAATACCTCCATGCGTCCGAGGACGCTCGCGCCGCAGCGGTACTGTCAGTGGACATGCGGAGCTATGCTGCTCACTCGGACGCACTCGTGGACCAGCTGAGCGCCAAGCTTCAGTTCTCGAGGCCATGTCCATCCCGAACAAGAGTGTTCCGCCGGCCACTTCTTTTTACGGCCGTCCTCCTGGTCTGGGATTCGGCGTGCCATTTCCCAACTCTCCATTGGAAGCAAAGATTTTGGGCGATTATCTTAAAGTACCACAACTAGGATAAAGCTAGTAAAAAAACCTTATTTATATCATCGACAGCGAGGAATCTTTCTAGCTTGGCTTGATTTGCTTACTCGTATCCTCCTTTGTTCTTGGCAGATCTCATTTGCGAATTATTTGGCAAGGAAAAGAGGTGGAAAAAGCTCAAGACGTGTTTTTGGGCCAGACCACCACTCATTGCCGACGTGTTTGAGCACTTGTTAAATGGCTGGGCTTGAGATTCTTGATGCCCGGAGCACAGCATTGGTCACATAGACCTCCTTGCGGATCATGGTGTCGTTCTTTTTTTTTTTCGCCTTTGGTGGGCGAATCCAGGTCATGCAGTGATAATGGAATACCACAGACATGAAATTCCATAATTAAATAAATAAATAACTTCGATTCTGTTTCCAGTTTTCACAGTTGAAGCTCTGTGTCAAGCGATCATGAAATTACATCGAAAGAGTCGAAAGTGTCACAACGAGTCAGTGGCTTATATGATCGATGTGACTTGCTCTCAGGGTTCTGGGAAGGGCAGTAGTTTCTATTAATCGATCAGTTCCTACTATTCTATCTTCTTGTTTATTTTTCTTCCTGGAATCTCAAACTTCGATCGATCGATCAAGCCCATAAGATCTGCGGCGTCCTCAGCCCCTCTTGCTGCTTTCGCGTGTACCCTGCCTTCTGCCCCTGTCTGCGGCGCATGGGTGGTTCAATATCAACAGGTCGTGGGGAGTCCCCCTGGAGGAAGTGCTGCTGCATCCAAATCAGCTCAGAGCTCCCATCCGGCACAGCATTGCTCGACCAGCTGTCCCTTGATCTTCCCAACGGACTACCCAAGAGCCAGCAGCTCGTGGATGTTTCGATGGTGATCCTCCCATCCTTACGGGAGAGCTGTTGCAACACTGAAGTGGCTCTGGATATCAAGAACTTCTCTCTCGGCGTGGATGACAACGATGTAATCATCAACACCAAGGCTCTAGGATTCTACCCATACCGCTTCAAACTTCATATTAGTCCACAGCTTGGCGAGATGGAAAACTCTGCCATTGCTATCTATGATTACAATTTCCATGACGGTGCTCGTGCTAATGCCAACTCCAGCACTCTCACCACTCTCACCAAGAACAACGAAAGTGAGATTGGAGCTCAGCTTAACTTATCCCCAGTATCGTTCAAATTAAAGAAGAAGTGGGGACAGTCACTCCAAGAGCCAATGGAGTACGAGTCCATCAGTGTTGGAGCTCCAGGGAACACCGCAAAGCTCGAGTGGAAATTACTTCGCTGGGATCACAACGGGAAGAAGTATAAGCCATCCAAACCATACTCTGGGCTAAGTTCCCTCGAGGTACATGCTTTACGCCTTTGGATTCCTTTCAGATTCGTTTTCTTTGTAGCCGCCATTGCGAGGAGGACGAACAAAAATCAGCGTGGAAGACTTTCCTGTTATTGTGTGGCATCTGCCTGTGAGCACGGCCTCCAAGTTTCAACTCGGGTTCAACATTCGTCTGGAGGCCGACATGCATCTCCTCTGGTACCCAAAAAGCAACTGGCTGCGCAGAGAAGCCAAATGCATCAGCAAGAGAGTCGAATTTTCTCGTGAGTTTGTGGTCACCAGGCGTGAGTGAGTGAGCTGTCATACCTTTCTTTTTCCTTTGTCTTGGATTCGGGATTTGGTTCCGAGAAACATGTATATACGGGACAAACTCGACTCGACTTTACACCAGCACAGCTTCGTCTACCACAGGGCATCCTCAGAGGGACATGGCGGGTCTCACGGTGCGCCTTCAAGCTAGCCGGCAAGCAAGCGTCCTGCTTCTCTTTCTTCTCCAGATCGAGACTTGGTCAATGCAAATCGTGGCAAGGCAGCCATCTCAAGAGCCTTCTTCCCCCCTTTCCTGGCCGGAGCTCCCGTGCCCGCCGAGGGCTTGGTCGGACGTCCTGGCGCTCCTCGACTCGCATCAATCGCTTCTGTCGGACGCGGTGTCGGAGATTGCCGAGCTCCAGAGCCTGGAGCAGGAGAAGCAGCGCATCGTGGTGGCGGTGGCGGCCAAGGACGCGGCGATCCGAGTTGATTTTTCTCGTGAGTTTGTGGTGACCGATGGTGAGTGAGAAGGCTGGACACTGTCATATACTTTTGATATCGAATATTTATATTGAATAAGAAAGAAGGTCCTTTGCCTTTGGATTCAGGCGCTTCCTTGCTCCAGGACATGGCGGGCCTCACAGTGCGCCTTCTCGGGCTAGCGGGTAAGTAAGCGTCTTGCTTCTCTTTCCTCTCCAGATCGAGACATGGTCAATGCAGGCGGCAAGGCAGCCATCTCAAGAGCCTCTTCCCCAGAAGCAGCGGGGGTGGTGGCCAAGGACGCGCTGATCCGGGAGTTTGCCAAGCGCGTCAGGGACGCCGAGCAGGTGCTGGAGCTCACGCTGGAGGAATTCGAGGAGTACAGGCAGCCATCCAAGGAGGAAGACAATGGACGCCGAGGTGGACGTGTCAGAGCTCGTCTCCTACGCTCATAGGATCAGCTACACGACGTTTGCTCCTCCCGATTCTCTTCTCGGTCAGCCCGGAGTGCTGGCTCTGGCTCCGGCTCCTCAGGAGCAGCATGCAAGCTTCGCAGCTCTACCACTTCAGCGACATGGATCTGGGCGTGTTGAAAGCTCCGGCAGCCGCACTGCCACCAGCGCCATCGCTGCCGTCGCCAACGGTGGAAAAATCACCACCGAAAGAAGCAGCAGTAGGAAAGACTCCGTTTACTCTTCCCGGACTGCCTCCCGGAATCAAGCTCCCACCGATGCCTAAGCCCGGAGATCCGGTTCCACTGCCGGAAGTGGCACCGCCATCTCCAGCTCTAGCGGCACCGGAGTAATCCAGGTGCCGTTCGTGCAGCTGGATCTAAATCCACAGCTCGAGGACGACTACGCCTCGGACTACAACAACGAGGAGCAAAGCTCCGAGGAAGAGTGAGGAACCAAGTAAGTTGGCATTCTTTCTTCGAGACTTACTTTTTACCCTCAGGATAACCAAAATCAAGAAAGTCTCAAGAAATCCATGTAGAAAAACTCGAGTTTGCAAGTTAAAATCGAAACCTTGGAGGAAACAAATGCTCGATTCAACTCCGGGGGTAAGAACAGTCTTTTCCACTTAACCAGCTCTTGTGTAGCCGACTTCTTAACCTTGAGCTACAGAAGCACGGACCTCACGAACGCGAAGCGAGAACGCGAAGAAAAAGCTTTCGGTTTTGCCAGAAGGGAAGATCTACCGGAAGGGGAACTGCTGCGTCAGCGGTCTCAGCCGCTCTAAAACATCCGACATGGTTGGCCGGACCCGGGCCACGGGATTCAAGCACATCGCCGCGATCCTGCCAAGCTCCCGCGGCACCTTGACGTGATCCGGCAGTAGCCTCAGCCGGGGATCCACGATGGGGAGGACATGGTTCGTCCTCACCAGCGGGACAAGCCACCCGACCAGATCGCCGGGTACTTTCCCAACGTCGTGGACTTTCCTGTTACTGATGATTTCCGCCAGGAGCAGGCCAAAGCAGAAGACGTCCACCTTGGCGGCGAGGTAGCCATCCTGGGGCCAGTCCGGGTCGAGCATCCCCAGCGATCCCAGCGAGCAGCCGGGCATCTGATCCTCCCAGTGGATGACGTGGGCCACCGAGAAGTTGGCGAGGCGGACGCTCCAGTCGCGCTCGATCCAAAAGTTGGTGGAGCGGAGGTCGCGGTGGACGATCTCGTGGCCGTAGTGGAGTGTCTTGACGCACTTGGCGGCGGCGAAGGCGAGGTGGATGCGCAGCGCCAGGCACAGCGGCGGCGCCACCGTGTCGCCGCGGTGGAGGACGTCGAAGAGGGTGCCGCGGGCGGGCATTTGCAGCACGAGGAGGGTCTCCCCGGGGACGATCGCCGCTGGAGGGCCGCCACCATCGCCGCCACCCGCCAGCGCCGCCGGGCGATCGAGGCTGTGGCTCAGCCCGATGAGCCTGGCGAAGCTCTTGCTGGTCTTGGCGTCGGCGTTGAGCGTGGCGTGGATGCGGAGCTCGTTGGCGATGGCGATCTGGGCGGGGTAGTGGCGGGCCGAGTGGTCGGCGATGCCGCGCTTGATGATCACGGGGGTGCCGTCATTGAGGATGGCCTTGTAGAGCGAGGCGAGGATGGATCTGCCGACGAGGCATTCGCTCGAGAATCCGCCCGTGCACGCCTCGGCGTCCTTGAATCGAAAGAGCGACAGCACTGGATCTTTTCCTCCGGCCGCCCTCTCCTGGAGGATCTTCTTCTTCTTCTTATACCTTTTGCGGCAGAGACCATATTCCATGGATCGATCCCAATGCCTCGCTCTCAGCTCATGACGAGGGAGAGGTATCCAAGAACCCTAGACACGGCGCGCCAGTGCCATTGCCACTCCCATCCGCCGCGCGCCACCAATTGCAACGCCAGGCCGATGTCCAGTACCCACATTCCACCAGCTCGATCGATTCGATCGCGCTTCGTACGTTTCGAAGGGACGAGAAGAGCCAAAGGTCGCCTGGAGCCCTAAATGCTGACGTGGATAAGAGCATCTTTTAGTATATTCTTCATTTAAAATTTATCCATCGCCCGTTGCTACACAAGGGTTCCGACGATGGCGGCAATGCCTGGGATGTGGAGGAGGTGCTCAGGCTCCGGGAGGGGGCGTCGTGCTCATACAGGTATACGTGCTTAGTCAGGGATCGGCAGGCGCTCGAGGAAGGACGGCGCGTGCACGATCAAATCCGGAAGAGGGGAGACGTTTCTGGGGAATCTGCTGGTGGAGATGTACGCCAAGTGTGGGAGATGGGAGGATGCGAGGCAGAGAACACAAGATTTCTTTCTCTTTCGGGACGGTGATCACCGCGGCAGCTCAAGAGAGGGATCACAAGTGGGCAGTGGCTGGTTTGTTTGGGAGATTGCTGTTGGGAAGGCCTGAGACCGGACAGGCAAATACTTCTCTCGTCGTGCGCGTCACTCGACGTCGGCCCATGCTTTGCCTTGTAGATAGCGGTCTAGAGCAGGAGCTGGGGAATACGATGGTGAGCAAATGCGAGGGGCTGGAGGAGCTTTTCGAGAGGCTTGAGAGCAAAGGATTGTTCGCGTGGACTGCGATCATTGGAGCCTGTGCTCAGAGAGGTCATTCATAGCAGGGAAGCGCTCGAGTTTTTCCATCGGCTGGACTGCGAGGGTGTAAAGCAGGACATTGTGAGCTTCATCACACTCCGAGCGTGCACCAACTTGGAAGAATTGTCCGAAGGGAGAGTCATCGCCGGCTCTCGGCCGGGGGCCTCGACTCGGATGTCATCATCGGCAACGCGCTGGTAAACATGTACAGCAGGTGTGGTTATCTGGAAGCCAGAGAAGCCAGGGACGTTTTCGACAGGAGTTTAAAGAGCAAGGCCTCGTGGAACACGCTGATCCCCGCTTACTTACAGGAAGAACGCTCCAGGGATGCGATCCAGCTCTTTCTCTTAGATGGTACCAAGCCAAACGACGTGACATTCGTTGGCATAACTGGAGTTTGCAGCAAGGACCGCTATGCAAAGCAGGTCCACGAATGCGTGATTGCTTTCTGCCAGTGGTATCCTCCACTCGTCCGGTGTTCTGAGGAACAATCTCGTCAACGTCTACGGAAAGCTTGGCGACGTCGCCCACGCACGCAGAGTGTTCAAGGAGATGGAGACGAGAGATGTGTGCTCGTGCACGACGATGATCGCAGCGTACGCGCAGAACGGACACGAGAGGCAAGCGTTGCAACTCTACCACAAGATGGACCTCAAAGGATTGAAGCTGGAAGCTTGCAGCCGGATCGATGCAGTAAGAACGGGGAAACAGATTCACGAAAGGATGGTTTCCAGTAACTCCGACTCCTATGTCTACGTCTCCACTGCGCTCGTCAACTGTATGGCAAGTGTGGAGACTTGGAGAACGCACGGGCGGTGTTTGACAACATCGAGAACCGTGGTGACATAACGGCGTGTGGTCAGCACGGGCACAGCGAGGAAGCCATCAGACTGTACCAGAGAATGGAGCCAGACGGAGTTGAGCCCGACGAGATCACCTACGTTACTATCGTCGGTGCTTGTGGTGACATGCAGTCTGTAGCGGAAGGAAGGTCCGTCCACGACGGGATAGTGAGAGCCGGCCTGGAAAACGGAGCTCTCGTTTCCTCAGCACTCGTCAGCATGTATTGCAAGTGCGGAGCCTGGACGAAGCATGGAAGATCTTCGACGGTTCCGACTTGACCTGGTCTCGTGGAACGCAATGATCGTAAACGGGGAGGGGAAGCAGGGGTTGGAGCTGTACGAGCGCATGAACTTGGACGGTGTGGAGCCGAACGGTGTGACTTACGCCGGATTGCTATTCGCGTGTGCACACACGCAGGGCTACTGGACGGGGCCTGCAAGCAGTTCGTGTTGCTCAAGACGGACAGGGGGATCGAGTGGGATACTTCAGCTGCATGACGGATAT
The DNA here is from genome assembly GCF_000143415.4 of Selaginella moellendorffii. NCBI lineage: Eukaryota > Viridiplantae > Streptophyta > Lycopodiopsida > Selaginellales > Selaginellaceae > Selaginella > Selaginella moellendorffii. Next base: position 663,313 of record NW_003314308.1, read on the forward strand.
GCTGGGCCGGCTGGGAAGGCTGGAGGAGGCCGAGGAGTTTCTCAAGAGGTTTCCACAGGCGGGTGGAGTTCCATGGCTGTCACTGCTCAACTCGTGCCAGGAAGCAGCCCCTGAAGAGGAACCCGGAGACATCGTCGTCGTACGTGATGCTCTCCAACATCTATGCGGCACCAGAGGTTGCAAAGATGAAAAGCAGGCTCGGGTTTTGGTATTCCAGGCACTCCAAGTCGCAGGATATCACATAAAGGTACTTAAACTTGAAGGTTTTCCTATTTTTCTAAAAAAAACCTTTTCGGCACATTCCAGGATTTACGACCCTTTTCCCCGGAGTATAAAAAGGATTGCGAGGTCATCAAAGGCCTCAAAGCATACTTATGGCGAATCACAAGGATGGGTATGTTCCAGTGGAGCAAGTCTTGAACGAGCTGCGACGATCGGCAGAGAGGCTACCCATCCGCACCAGGGATTTGATGGATCTCATGGATGTGGTGTCCAAGTTGCTCTACGAGTCGCTTCCAGGAGATTCTGGCAAGGAAACGAGAACAGGGGAGGAGATCCAGGGTATGTCAAGTTTTTCTCTTGTGGAGGAACTTCCGGAGAAGAGACCGGATGTGGGCAATGCTAAAAGTTTCAAGAGAAAGCTTTGCTTGGATGAGGAGGATCACAAGCTTCTGGATGAGATATCGAAGAGACATCGGCTGCTAGATAAGACATCGAAACGAGCTCCTCCCAATTACAATCTCAGGAAGAAGCAGCCTAACACCACCCTTTGCTCCATGTGCCAGTGCCACTGAGTGAGAACATCCACAGGACAATCAATGGCGATAATCACGGCAATGGTTATCTAGCGTACCAAGATCAGCTAAATTTTATAAATTTCTAGGGTAGTGAAATATGAATGAATGCAATCCATAAGAATCTAAACAATGTAGACAATTATTTTAATTCTATTGTGGTCATACTTGCAACTGACGATAAATCACGCTTGGAACTCAAACTTGCCTTTCTTCAAGCTGAGCTTACATTTGTAACATGGCCTGTTTCTTACAAATCCTCTTTACCATGGCTGCATTTTTACCGCCTCTAGTAAACGTGCCCTCGTCACACCTCCCACTGAGGCCTCGGCCCAGCTGCTTGACCACCTCTTGACTTTACTTCTTGCTGGCTAGAGCCACGCCCACATCTTTTGAGCCCTCACGTAGCATGGCCTCGATTATACTCAGTGGGAAAGCGCACCACCTTTTGTTCCTGAGCATCACCTTGGGTATGGCCTGACGATTCTCCCTGTTTGCCAAGCTGGCTATGGCAGCGTCGCTCAGAAGCCCAGATTCCTTGAGCAGATACATGGCATAGACATCAGGGCGACCCTGGCCGCCACCTCTTCGATAGGGTCGAGGAGCACGCCCGCGAGCTTGGCGCGCTTCAACAGCGAGAGGGCATCTTTCAGCTCCGGGGTTAATTCGAAGAGCTTCTGGTATGGTATGGGGTGCAGATCTGGCACTTTGGCCTCGTAGCTGTAAACATGGTCATGCTGGAAGTGCCGAAGTAGTGTAATTTCGTACACCGGTAGCGAGGAGAGAGGATGTTGCCAGTGGTGTAATGGACACTTTCGTCTCCAAACCAGCCTCACCTACTGGTCTCAACGCAACAACTCACCCAAAAGTTGACGGGTCCTGGCTTTGTAGCCGCCTTATGCTTTTCTACTTGATAAAGAGCACTAGCGAGACTTGAAGGATAATTCCAGCTGCTTTCTGGGATAAGTTTGTAGCGGGCGCTGACTTAGAGTTTGTGGTCTTTAACCCAGCAATTTGCTCATAGACCTCCAGTCGACCTCCATCACGGGCTTTTGCGTGAGCAATGCCAACAGCTTTTCACGCAGGAGCTTGGCAATGGCATCTCCATAACAAGTCACAGAAAGCATCCAGTTAGAGCCAGCACTAAAGGCTAAGTTAGAGTTGCAGAAGTCTTTCAAAGCCTGTGAATTAACTATTTCTCTCTTAGTAGATAGGCAGAAATGGATCACAACTAATGCGATACCAGGATTGCAAAGATGAAAGATAGGCTCAGGTTTTAGGCACTCCAGGTAGCAGGATTGAGCTAAGCTTGAGTATATAGACAACTTTGCTGTATGGCTTTCTTCGTCACAGTATCCCAAGTCAAGAAGAGGTTTTCTTATTGCCTTTTTCTAAAGGGTATTCCATGATTTACGAGCCAAGGTTAGGATGCACTAAATATAAATGAGTTTTGTTCCACGTCCTTCGTTTGGAACAGCTTCCTTTGTGTAAACCGCTACTTTCATGATAATTCCTTGTCTGAATCGCTATTTTCATGATGAGAGCTTAGAGATTGGCACAAACGAATGAGTATGCTGCCGAGTTTTTAGCATTGGATCTAAGTGCCGATCTTGCAGCTTGTTTGGCGTTGTATTTGTCTCCATGGATTGTACATCCACTCAAGAGGCTCGTCCAGAGAACATCGTTACATTCCTTGGAGCAATCTCTCAAGCGTTTACTTGATAGGTCCAGATAATCTTTGATCACGTCAGTGATAAATCCTTCTCTTGCAAGCGTGTCGAAAACACACGCAAGGTGGAAAAGGTTTGGCTCTATCCCGTGATCCGGAGTCATGGATCGATAGAAACTCAAGGCCTCGCTCGGCAGTCCATGGTGGCAACACGAGAAGAGCAGTGCAACGAAAGTTACGTGGTTTGGATCGATTCCATCCAAGACCATGGCCGAGTAGAGCTCCAAAACGTCGTGATGGTGATGATGCTGGGCGCTAACGACCAGTATGGAAGTCCAGGTAATCTCGTTCTTCACGATCGAACTCTCAAAGATCCCTACAGCATCGTTCAAGCTTCCGCAGCTGCCATACATTGTCACAAGCGCAGTTCCAACCATTGTGTCGGACACAAGCTTACTTTCTGCAACATGCCGGTGAATCGTTCTACCTTCTTCTATACAAGTGCAAGCTCGAAGAACGCACACGAAAGTGACGAGGTTTGGACGATAAGCCTCCAAGTTCATCAACCGGTACATTTGGAACGCAAGTGTACCATGGCCGTTTCGGGCATACGCTGCAATCAGTGCATTCCAAGAGACTCGATCTTTTTCTAGATTACCATCAAACACCCGCCTTGCAGAGACAACATCTTCTAGCCTTCCGTACATTGTGATCAATGCATTTGAAACACGAACAGTTAAGAGATCATCCATAGAGATTCGCTGGTGCAGTGATCGTAAAGCTAAAACATCCGAGCAAGTCCCAGTTAACGTGGTGAACGTAACCTCATCTGGTTTTACACCTTCAAGCTCCATCGTGTGGAGCAAAACTTTACAACTCTTTATATGCCCCCTTTGGGCATACGCAGAAAGTATTACATTCCAAGTTACCACCGTCTTCACGCTCATCCAGTCAAACAAATTTTTACAATCCTCTAAAAAACCAAGTTTTCCATACATGTTCATGAGAGAAGTCGCAAGAACAACATTGGAAGCCACAAAAAAGTCACACGATAGCATCAGCTTGTGCAAAGCCTTCCCGTGGTATATCACTTTCGCTTCTGGATCGCCCGAGAGGGCATCCAAGAGAAGAACAAAAGTGATAGAATCCGGTCTCGCGCCTTCAAGCTGCATCCCTCGAAAGACATCCAGCCCCTCTCGAACGCCCCCTGAGCGGCAAAAAGCATCGATCATGGCGTTCCGCGAGAACGAGTTCTTGTGTTCCATATGTTGGAACACAATAAAGGCATCACGGACAGCCCCGCATTTGCCATACATGTTGATGAGCGCAGTGCCTACCACAACATCTCGAAAGAAACGGCCTGTCAAGAAACTGGAATGGATCCAAGAGCCTGTTCTACAATCGCCCACCTGGGCACAGGAACCAAGCAAGGCAGTGAAAACGAAAGAATCCCTGGGCTTCAATCCTTCTAAGAGCATCCAATGGAAGAGCTCCACCGCCTCGGTGTGAAGTAGACCACCGTGAAGATCATCCGTGTATGCCGAGATTATCATCGTCCACGAGAACAAATTCTTGGAGGGCATCTTGTCAAACACTTCCCGGGCATCACTCAGGCTCCCACACTTGCAATACATGTCTATGAGATGGTTGTTTAGATACCTGTCTGATGCGAGCAGCGTGTTCGTGGCCAAAGCGGCGTGGAGTTTCTTCCCAGATTCTAGGAGCCGATTGTCTCGGCAGAGCCTCACCTCCTGAACATACTTCTCCACAGTATTCAACCAAGTATGGTTCATGGGCAATGAGAAAACAAAATCTTAAGTGGTGCTTGTTAAAGATTTTGGCTTAAAGCATTTCACTGTATGTTATCATTGGACGTACACTCTCATCTGGAGCAAACCCCTCCCACATCATGATATGAATCGATCATCGCGCTCCCAGACCTTGGGTTCCTATATGGCATCCTTCAAAAAATCATCCTGGCCTTCCGCAAATATCCATTCCTGGCATTTTTCGTAATTGGTTTGGCCAGAAGGACTTCTGGGCTGAAGGAATCCTTACATGTCTGGGACCAATACACTCTTGAGTTGCCATTGTTATTGTCAGATGTGATGCTCGTTGGCCCGGATGCATGCACGCACAAGGCAATCCTGGTATATTTTTTTCTCTCCAGTAACATCCATTGTAGCAAGGAAAAATTAGAGCTTAACAACCCCATTTCCACTCTTTGGCCCAGTCGCCCACGAAGTTTAGCTCTCTAGCAGGTTCGCATGTAATAGTCTAGGATGGAAGGAACGGTTTCCACTGGCTATAATTTCCGACCCAAGCCCCAAACACTGGAAAATAATTTTCTTGGCCCATAGATCAAAGCCGATAATCTAGTGCCAGCAAAGGTGAAGTCACTAGTAGCATGAATACTTCATAACAAAAGCAATGGACGAAAAATGAGAAGAACAAAAGCAGGCTTGAAGACAACTCACCGGCTTGGTAGTACGTCTTGAGGCTGAGGGTGTTCCTCAGTCTTGGGAGCTGACTTTAATTATATTCAACGCAGCCATGGAAGAAGAGGGAGGGATCATCAGGTTGTTGGTGTAGTGTTGCAAGGGAACGCACACTCCAGATCACATAGAAATCAATCTTTGACTGGAATGCAAGAGAAAGTCTGCCCTAAAAATCTTTGAAGCAAACTTTTTGATTAAAAGAAAAGTTTAAGAGGATAAAATCACAGCCATTGGATTTAGAAATATTTCTAAAATATATTAGGAATATCCATTACACCTTACAGTATAAAATTTTATTTATGAAAAGTTGGGATGTTAATTACAACCTTTAAAAAATATTAACTACCCACATAAATAACTACTTTGTAATATCCACCAAATAGTATTAGGATAATGTGCTAAAAAAATTACTATATTACAATTATCTTGAATAGTTAAGTATGAAGAAATTATGCATTTAGGTGAATTAGAACAGTATTTGTTAGCTGCCCATAATACTTTTTTATTGTTATACAAAACAAGATTACCATCATTTTGAAGTTTTAATACACAAATATTAATATAATCATTAGAGATTTTTGTTTCCCATATTTTTTTATTTTGTAAGAAAAGAACAACTTGACAATTTGATGTCACCATCAATATAACTTTACCATTTGGAGAAATCAAATATTCATTTTGATATAGTTTTTGTGGATTATATAATGTATGTTGCACAAGAAAACATATAGAAATGGAAGTTTCACTATAATTATTTTTTAAGTTATTAGAAAATAACCACTCTTGAACTAATTTATATTGTAAAAAGTATCCTGGATTTTCACTTTCGAAATAATCAGGACAACTAACTTGTAACTCATTAATATTAGCATAAAAGAGTCTTTGGAATCCAGCTATCAAAGTACTACCTCTAAGAGTTTCTTGATTTGAGCATTCATACTTTGCTTTAAATCTTAAATCTATAATTCCTACTGAAGTATTAATTAATTCACCATCTGCATAATTTGCAGGATATGGATCTCTATCATCTAATTTGGATATTAATTTTCTAAAAACTGTAGCTATTTTTGCTATATCTTGGGGATTTAAATATCCAAGTCTTCCAAACTTTGGTCTATAAACTGGTGCTATAATACATGTAGGAAAAAAACATAGTATAATATAAATAAATTTTATTACTGCTACCATCGTGAAAATTGATTTTATTTGTACTTCCTTTAAAAGAGAAGGTGATATTTTAATATTTATAGTTTGTTTTACATATATATATTAAATGACAAGTAAGAATTAAAGAAGGTTTATTTTGACTCTAGCTATGTTGACCAGAGAGAGAGAGAGAGAGAGTTAGTAAGCTAGTGAAGAACAAATTAAGAAAATTATGAAGACGGTATTAGTTCATTTGAAGATCTTTCTTATGAATATTTGCAAATTTGGTTCTAAGTGTAGGAAGTATGACTATTACAACTGAATTGAAAAGCAGCCAATAAAGATCTGCATAGCATGTTATAGGTTTACCAGTCATGGTTGAATATAGACTATAGTGGAGCACACATTGTTTAGTCTATGATAGTTGTGGCATTCTCCAATGAAAAACGTGAAGCCCATCAAGCAAATATGCTTGTATTGATGCTGTAGAAAAGCTCCATTTCAAGAGCTTCATGGTGGCTCTACAATCCTCTTTTTGTGAGCACTTACCAAGGGCCTCTGGAAGCAAATCATGGGCCTATGCACAAAAGCTAGCATTAAACACTGAGGTGATCACCACATCGATCATCACAAGCCAAAAACAAAATGTGGCACACCCTACCACTAAGCAGACACTATAGTAAACTCGGCTGGAAAACATCGTGTCTGGTGGCAACTCGTCATCGCGGGTGGTTTGAATTTTATTGTGATCGATGGCATGCAGTAGCATCCAGGACAATGCTAGGCCAAGTAATTTTATATATATATATATATATATATTTAAGGCGGTAGTGTAAGGCCAAAGCAACACGTGGAGGGCCGGGTAGCAGGTGATGTACTAATTTTGCCATAATTTTTTTTCAGAATAAATGGCTTAATTTTTTAAAATAAACGATTAAAAATAAACTTAAAAAAAAGCTAACAGCTCATCAATTTTCGTCATATATATGGCTTCATGGTTCCTAGCAAACAAAGAAACAAGTTTGGGTAAGGCATTCTTCCAAAAATTCTCCTCACTTCGTCCGCTTGCAAAGCCATCAAACATAGCTCAACACTCGCGTATGCCCATTCATGGCATAAGCAGCCGCCATGGCCGTCAAAGACAAGCATCTGGAACCCGATCACACAGCGTCTTTTCGTTCTCGACTCTAGCAAGTCGATCATACCTGTTAGTATGTTCTCAAAAATCCTGTAAGCTTCAAGGATATGCCCGGACTGGCACGTCCAGTCCAAGTAGTATGGCCAAACCGAGCAAGGCACCTACGGTGGCACTTTCTCGAGCAAAGCCTCAGCCTGCGTGAGAATACCCCACTGCGGGCATAGCTCGTCAAGATTATCCTCGAGCGAGGACATGGCGTCGAACTCGATGTGCGCTTGTTCCAAACAGCCATTCTGTGCATACACCGTGACCATGTTGTTCCACGAGAAGACGTTTGAAAGCTGCTGGACGCTATCAAACACCGCAGCGGCTTCCTTCGCAGCTCCAAACATCTCAACCAAGAAGCGTCCCCTCAGATTGCCGCATGGAGCTGCTGAATCTCCGCCACACTCTTGCAAGAACGGCGTAGGCTGCAAACTTGCTTCTTCAGTCTTCTAGCTCCGCGCTGCTTATTCACTTCGATACCACCCTGTGCTGCTAGCTCCCGGTCCGATCGATGAGAAACTTAGTGCCTGTCAGTCAACCCTCCAAAGATCTACTTCTTCTTCTTGGCGGGCTGCTTGGCACCACCCTTTCCTTTCTTCCCAGCAGCGGCCTTCTTCCCAGCTCCAGCACCGGCGACCATGCGCACGCCTTTCCTTCCTTTCACTTGCTTTGGTTTGGCTCGCTTCGTCTGCCCCAGATATGGGAGTCCCATGAGCATCAGCAGCCGCTTTGCCTCTAGCCTCGACTCGGCTCCAGTCACCAGAGCTATCTTAAGCCCCCTGTTCTGATGAATGTGCTCAAATCTATTCGCCGAGAGCGAGCTGAAGTCCTTGGTTCCGAGATCATACCGGTCTTTGTGGAAAGCGTAGAAGGCGCTCTTTTGCGGACCCCGGGTCTTTGGAACAACGAGCTCCAAAAGCCTGTCCATGAAAGGATACATCAACTGCATCAACAAAACCGAGACCTCGTGAGAGAAAGAACTACTAAACGATGCTCGCATACCTCTCCTCTCAACGTTACTTTGCAGCCAACCGGATCTCCAACCCTGTAGGCCGATCCCGAGACGGGCTTTGACGCTTTCGTGATCGTGGGGCGCTGCCCGGTTAGAATGTACATGTCCCTCACGGTGGTCTCCAGCACCACCGCATCAGTCCGATCGAGCCGGAAGTTACAGTAGACAACGATCTTCTCGATGATAGGAACCTACATTCCCGGGAATTCACGCGAGAAAACCATGGGAAAATCTTGCAATGAAAGAAAGAAAAGAGAAACAAACCTTGCCGATAGAAGAGTATCCAAACTCATCCACAAGCGCCGGCACCACTCTCTCGCGATAGAGCTGCTTGGACTTGAAAATCCTCTGGCCTGGAGCATCGACGCCGGCGCCCGCGATGAGGCCGCGATCCTTGGCATCCGCCGCCGCCACCGAGGCCATATGGCTGGCGGCCTCAGCGTCCACCCTGAATGTCACCGATCCCGAGTGCCGGACGAGGAGCAATCTCGCCGCCATTGCGGCGCCAGCGGCAGCGGCCTGGCGGCGGCATCCCCACAGCACAGCGGCCGCCATGGACGATCGATCGATATCGATCAAAACCCTTCCTCCCACATTCTAGGGTTTAAGCAAGAGCTAGGCAATGTGTTGCGATCGATCGGCAGTGGGAATTCTTGTTCTTGTCTCTTCCGAAATATCGATGCTTGAGGCACTTTTCATGCGATCGTCCAGATGACGAGGAGCATTCCATCAAGAAGATCATCGGCGGCACTAGGGAGGAGCCATCGCTCGAGCGTAGAAATCTTTTTCTCCGCTCAAACCCTAAGACTCCATTCTCCTCCTTGTCGTCCGCCGGTTAGATCCTTAACGTTTTCTTGTTTCTTTGGATGATCATCGGTCGATTGCGCAGGCATTGCAAGATCTCCAAAGCTATAACGACAAGGTACGAGTCTACTGGATGTTCATCATCATACCTTGGAAATTTTCAGGTCCTCGTGCAAGTGGATTCGGGAATAGGAGCAAACAGAAGGCTTCGATTCCATCGGGCTCAATCTTCTCTTGACAAGGTAGATCCATAGATCCAAATTTACTCCTTTTCAAGCTAGCCCGATCTCTGCTACTCTATCCAATGCCGAGATCCCGCAAGACTCTCATCTGGTGACTGAGCTCCACGAGCACACTAAACAGCCAAGAACACTGTGCAAGCGCTAGTGGATTCTCCATTCAGCGGTTTTGTAATGGGAGCCTGGGAGGGTTATGGCATGGTGACAACGATTCCGTGCGTGGGGTCACACCTTTGAACGCTTGCGTGCTTTTTTCTCATAGCGTGAATGATGCTGTGGAGAGAATGTTTTGGAATTTTGGCACTGCGTGAAAACGAGGCGTTCCAAGCGACGAGATCCCGGGCGGGCATAAAACTTAGTGTTCGTTGAGCAGAGTTGATATGCCGCGTGGGAGAAATGGAGACGAGTGCTTGGATGATGCCGCATGAGATCAATGCAAAGTATGGAATCCACTCTATAGCATTGCGCTGCTTCACTCTCACCCCATTTCCCCTTGAAAATAGCGACTTCCAAAGAAAAAAAAAGCGATTCATGTCTAGCTTCCTGATTTCCTATACTCTCTATGCTCTGATTCTAGTGTGTCGACACCGATAGCAAGCGATCGGACACGCAACATTTTTGTTGGATGGTGCGAGGTGACATGTTGTGCGGCACTTCGCAAGTAGAAAGATGGCGAGGACAAAATACAAGGTAATGGCTTGGAGTTTGCTGCCCCCAATGGTATTCATTTTTCGCCAAGATCGATCTCCTGACTGGCTACTACTGCTCTTCCTGGTGAGTATTTACCTGTAAGCTTTTGTTTTCACAAATTTATTTGCATAAACAACAATATCTACTCTAACAACGTCGGCAATAAGAAAAGGTTTGGAGGAAAACGGTGATATTTCCAGAATCGCTTGTTGGTTTTGTTGTTTTTCCCAAGTTGTGAGTTTCCGGAATTGATGTCAAGAAATGCTAGACCTTTTGCCATTCTTCTGCCAGAGACCTATGATCAAAAGTTGCAAGCTTTAAGAGCTAGCGAAGAAGAGATTTTACTATCTCCCTGTTCAAGCTCTTGCCAGAGTCCTATGGTGCTCCTCATATCCCCATTCTCCGGCCTAGTGGTAAGTTCTTCTTCCAATGCTAATGCCAAAGATGAGATTTTTCTTGCTTAGATCTTCATGAGATTGTAAAACTGTGTTGTTGCTACTCATTTATTTGTTTTTGGCTTATTGGAACTAGACACCATTTTTCCTTCTGAGCTGGATGCTGGCATCCTTGTAATGCTCCTCGCTGATCCCAGTCCTTGCTGATCCTGGAAGTTGATCATGTAAACCCAGCCATGCGGCTTGTTGTATCTCTGTGCCATGGCACGCATACCATCATCATTTTCCATTGCAGGCATAAATGCTAACTTTTCAAAGTATAGTGGAGCTTGGATCTCGAGCTCATTGAGCAGTGCAAGCCCATCCTTTTGATACTTTGATTTGGGCGAGGATTTGCATGCTATTAATAGGCTCATATAATGTGGTAAGTTGGAATTTCATATGATGTGGCAAATGAATTGTTTTTGGTGTTGACAATTTCTATATTAGGCATAAAAAATGCATGCAGACATAATTTTGGTGTTCTGTTTGAAATGATTTAACAATAGTTCATAAAAGAAGATTGAACCCAGGACCTTTATATATTCTTTGATGATATTTTAATATTTTTTTTGTTTTTATTTTCATCCATAGCAAACATTGTATGGCTTAATCCATCTGTAGCCATACAAAGTACCAAACACGAATAAAGACAAAGCACACAATGAATTATACTACTATAAAATTAACCACGCGCTTCTAGCTTTGTTCAGATTCTTAGACATGATCGCTAGGCTCTTCCTCATTTTGTTTCTGTTTTCCAACCACAATCCTATTGGAGCGGATCCCGAGTTTCTAGCGAGACAACATCCATGGAGGTTTGAATCTGGAGATTTTCATGTGATCTCTATGGCAATTCTGAAGCGCATCCGGTTGCTCTCAAGGGAGAGATATTACACCTATGGAAGAAGTTTCACTTCCACATTCATGGCTACATCAGAGTTCAAGGTGAGTGTCAGGCTGTGGCTGTTTAGTGTGCAGAGGAACGATGGAATGTGCTATGTCACACCAGATCATTTACATGTAATAGACTCCCAGGCCCTAGTGAATGCGTTCTTGGGTCTCTACAATTCTGTGGCTTCAAAGGAGATTGAGAGCATGGGTTATGGCCGAATTCTCTGCGTGTGGAAGAATTTTGCCATTGACTATGTATCTTGGTATGGAAAGCCAGAGTATATGTCTCTTGGATTAACAGAGCAAGAAAATGAAGATGAGCCAGCGTTTGATCATTCTCGTGATTTTAACCGCACCCTCTTTGACATTACCACCGATCCCGACTGGGAGAACTGTTGGCCTTTTCGATCCAACATGATCGGAGGAGCTGAAGCTGCTTTGGGCTCATACATTGTCAGGGTTGGCACGCTGGTATCTCCCAATGGTAGATACAAGGTAATCATGCAGCAAGATTGTAACTTTGTTCTCTATGAAGCATATCTAGAAAACGTGAATGCGGTGGTGTGGGAAAGCGATACTTTTAGGAAGGCTAAGGGTTGCTACATCAACCTCCAAATGGATGGAAATCTAGTGCTTGTTGATTCTTCTGGAAAACAAGTTTTATTTGCCTCTAATAGATATTGCCCAAACCAGCCAAATTGTGTGGTTACTGCTGGCCTCTCCGTCACAGATAATGGCTACATTGTCATCTGGCAGACTGACACTCAAACTGAGTTATGGCGAGAACCCAAGTAGTGGTCAATCTAAAATATGTTGCACTCACTCAGAATATCCAGAAAAATTCTTGGGCATGATCTTGTCAAAACTTCTAAAGATGTGATTCGAGGAAGAGCCATATACCACAATACAACACACTCATGAGGCTTTGCAATTTTGAGGTCTAAACACAAAGGATTAAGAGAACGTGCTCTAACTTTCCCTACTCTACCATCTTATGATTATAGTGGAACCTTAAAGGATAGGATTTAGCTGTTGGCATAGAAGATGAACATAAGGGCATAGGCAGAGAAGCATGGGGTCACACAAGACCCAAATAAGTCGAATGCAATTGCATTACATCTTGGGTGATGACAGGTTGATACAATTGTGTTGTTTAACCTAGTAAACAGTTGAATTGAAAAATTTTCCATGCCATAAAAACATATATTAAATATATTTGAAGTTGTGAGGGCCAAGTGTACAGCTACGATGCCGTATACTAATATTAGCATAGTGGGATTTTGGTAGCCGTCGGATTGGTTTCAATCCGGACCACTCACTCTTGTATATAAACTAGGGTTTTTGGGCTAATTGATATGCACATTTCTGTATTCCCTTTCCATATTCCATGCACTCACATTGGTAGAGGTGAGGGGCACTTTTGATTGTCCTTGGGAGTGCTTGGATTTGGGATTTCGGTTTAGATCTAACTTTTGCATTGTCTAGATCTAGCTTTTTCCATTTTCTTTCTTTTGTTCTTTCCTTTCAGGATTTTGGTTTAGATCTAGCTTTTTGCATTGTGTAGATCTACCATTTCTTTCCAGCTTTTTGTCATTTCTCTTCTTTTGCTCTTTTTTTTTCATTCATTTTCATGGGCGATCCACAATCTCCTCCTTTGACTCTAGAGCAGCAGTTGGTTCAATTGCTTGATGCTATGCGCTTGCAATTGAACAACCAAACTCAATTGATGGCGGCGTTCACGGCACATGGTACAACTCCTCCTGCTCTTGGTGCCAATCCTCGCGTTCGGCCGGAGTTCTTTCGTGGGAATCCTGGGGATGATGTATACCATTGGTTTGATCACTTCACGGTGATTGCCACATATCATTCTTGGGATGATGCTCGACGTTTGCGTGAGTTCCCCACATGTCTCCAAGGGACGGCATTGCAGTGGTACAATGGATTGAGCGCAGCCACTCGTGGCGATTGGAGTGTTCTTCCGGACGTCTTCAAACGTGCCTTCGGACACGCTGACGATTGTGATGATGCCTTCCAATAATTGCATCGTCTTCGCCAAGGGCCATCTGAGTCAGTGATGCAATTTGGCGATTTGCAATTTCCGAAGTCTTTTGCTTCGTGCGGAGCCAAATATATCGGAGTGGATCAAACTAGGAATGTTGTGGCCAGCACTTCGTCAAGATCTTGTCGGACTTGTGCATGCACTTGCTCCTGCCACTCTTGACGATGCTCTTCGCTTGGCACAACGTTATGAGACGTCGCCTCTTCCACTTCTTGCTACACGTCCTTCAGCTCCACTTCCTATGAGTGATGGTCCTGTTCCCATGGAGGTTGATGCTGCTGCTACTCGAGTCCAAGGACAAGGGCGAAGACGTGGTCGTGGCCGTGATGTTCGTTGCTGGGCATGTGATGAAGTTGGTCATACTTATCGGCATTGTTGGCGCTTTCCGGATTGGCGACCTCCATTTCCTGGGTGGAGACCTTGGCGTCAGCAACGTCCCGTTGGTGTTGCTGCGGTGGAAGGTTTGGATACCGAGGTGCATTTGGGAAACGAAGAGTCATGCGAGTAATGGAGGGACCTTGCGCGAATAAGTTAGTGACCCCTCCATCTTTCTTTCGGGAGTATCATCAAGGGGTTCACTCGGCATCGGTTCATCCAGTGTTTACTTTCCAAGCTCGTTTTTATAACATAGGTCTCCTATTCTTTTATCCGTGTTGGTTGATACAGGTTCGAGTTTATCTTCTATTGCTCGACCTGTTGCCACACGTTGTCATCTACACTTGCGTTGTGCGGCGGATCCAGTTTTCATTCTTTATGGCAACGGCCGTACACATGCATGTGTATGAGATGAGGCGGACCTAGTTGTGCGTGTAGGCGATCTCGAGCTTGAGTTGCAGTCGTTGCGGGTGGTGCCGAGTCAAGCTTTTGACCTCATTTTTGGTATGGATTGGTTGCAGCGCAATCATGCCAAGTGTAACTTTGAGGCTTCTCCCCCATGTCTTATACTTCCTTATGTTTCATCCATTCCTCTCACTTCCGTACCTCTTCATCCCTCTACTTTTACCTTTGCTTCCATTACTTTTGTTCCCCCACTATTTCCTCTTGTGTTTCCATTTTGTTCTGCTCTTCCCTTTTCCGATCCCTCCGATGATCTTTGTGTTGCAGCTGTTGACCAGCTCATGAAGGAGTATTCTGATCTCTTTGAATTTAACCTATCGTCTGGGGCCAAGATTGCCACACGTCATCCCATTCCAACCGGGGATGCTCGTCCAATCAAGGTTCCTGTTCGTCGTCGGTCACCCAAGGAGATCAAGATTTTACGTGCAAACGTCAAGGAGATGTTGAAGAAGGGTGTTATTCAGAAGTTGCGGAGTCCTTGGGCATGTGAACCTCATCTTGTGACGAAGTCTGATGGGAGTATTCGTTTTTGCATCGACTATCGTCCGTTAAATGAAGTGACGATCCCGGACGTGTACCCTCTTCCTCACACTGCTGATCTCTTGGATCGTTTGGGGTGAAGTCGTTGGTTCACCAAGCTAGATCTTGCTTCTGGGTATTGGCAAGTACCGATGGCCGAAGAAGATATTCCTAAGACTGCTTTTCGTACACCATTTGGTTTGTACGAGTTCTTGGTGATGCCGTTTGGTTTGAACAATGCTCCAGCAACTTTTCAGCAGATGATGGACGAGGTTCTTTGCGATATGCCGGAGGTGACGGCTGACTTCATTGATGATGTCTTGATCCACTCGGAGGGGACGTGGGAGGAGCACGTTCGTGATTTTTGTAAAGTGTTGGATCGGCTACGCGACGTTAGTTTAAAGCTGAAGTGGTCAAAGTGCGTGTTTGGGTCCAAGGACACAACTTATCTTGGGGACCGTATTTCTCGTGAAGGTTTGCAAGTTGATCCTGACAAACTTGTGGCTATTCTAAAGTTCCCTACTCCG
This sequence comes from Selaginella moellendorffii, assembly GCF_000143415.4. Lineage (NCBI taxonomy): Eukaryota > Viridiplantae > Streptophyta > Lycopodiopsida > Selaginellales > Selaginellaceae > Selaginella > Selaginella moellendorffii. The sequence goes on from NW_003314308.1 coordinate 678,618, forward strand.
AAGTGTGTGAATGATGTGCAGCGCTTTTTGGGTAAGGTGCAGTATCTCGGTCATTTTGTGGATCATCTTTCCGATCGCACTACACCATTGCGAGCGTTGCTGAAGTCATCAACGTCATCTTTCATCTGGTCTCCGGATTGTGAGCGGGCGTTCGTGAATCTCAAAGAGCTATTGACGACTCCTCCGGTTTTGGCATATCCTGACTACACTCGACCTTTTATTTTGCGCGTGGATGCTTCTGACATTGGTCTTAGAGGTGTGTTGATGCAAGAGAGCTCAAGTGTGCCTGGTCAGCACCATCTTATTGCATACATAAGCTGTACATTACAATCAGTGGAGATGAACTACTCCACGACGGAGAATGAGTGTTTAGCAGCAGTCTCGGGTTTTGAGAAACTTCATGCATATCTACATGGTTCTCGGACGTTACTTGAAGGTGACTATGCTGCTGTTACTTCATTATTGAAGCGAAAGAACCTGGTTGGTCATACAGCTCGATGGGCTTTGAAGCTTCAGATATATGATTTCGATGTTGTTCATCGCCCAGGGAGTTCTATGGCTGATGCTGATGCCCTTTCTCGAGCTCCTCTTCCTTCTTCACTCACTTCTCATGTTTCTGACGAACCTGTTGTTCCAGCATCTGTGGATTTTCTAGATGAGGATTCTGTGCCGTCGGCGGTTGCTGTCCTTGACGTTCAATGTCCATAGGGCACAGAACAAGATCTACCTTCTTTTGATGAGGTTCGCGAGGCTCAAAAGATTGAGCCGTGGATTCGAAAGCTTCGAGATGGGTTTGAGAATCCTGCATCACTTGCTGATGACTTGCCTTTCCGGCATTTACATTCTCAATATCCCCTTGAAGATGGCCTTCTTTATTTTGTAGGGACGGATCTTGATGATCATTTATGGCTGGTGGTGCCTTCGGTGTTTATTCCGCGGTTTCTCCATGCCTACCATGATTCTCCTGTTCTAGGTGGGCATATGGGACACCGTCGTGTCACCGAGAAGCTGCGCAGATCTTTCTATTGGCCAGAGATGCGATGTGATATTATCCGGTATGTGCGTAGCTGCGTTTGGTGCCAAGCTCGTAATACTCCCCCTTGTGCTGCAGAAGGACGGTTGGAGTCAATTGCAGTTTCTCGTCCATTTGAGTTGGTAGCGTTTGATCTTATGGGACCTTTTCCACGATTGACTGCTGGCAATGAGTATGTTATTATTGCTTCTGACTACTTGACTCGTTGGGTGGAAGTTGGTGCTCTTGCTAGTGCCTCTGCAACTGTTGTTGGATACTTTCTCCTCAATCGAGTGGTGTTCCAGCATTTTTGTCCAAAGCGGATTCTTTCGGATAATGGTCTTGCATTTATGGCTGAGGTATTTCATGTTTTGACATCTCGGTTGGTGATACGCTACACTTTTACGAGTGCTTATCATCCACAATCAGATGGTCTGGTGGAACGGCTCGTTCGGACATTCAAAGGGATGATTGCGAAGTATGTGAACTTTCAGCATTCGGATTGGGATGGTTATTTGCCATCTCTTCGGTATGCCTATGTCACAGGGGTGCTGAGTTCTATTGGTGCTTCACCATATAAATTTTTATATGGTCATGATCCAATATTACCAACAGAGCTGGGTTTACCTTCGCGATTGCCACGAGCTCCTGATGCTAGGTCATGGGATCAATATTTGACAAACATTCTTCCACTTGTCCGAGCAGAGTCTGTTGAACACTTAGGCCGCGTACAAGTGGGACAACAACGGCACTACAATTCCCATCATCGTCCACCTGCGGAGTACAAAGTGGATGATTTGGTGTTAGTCCGTTTTCCCCATCTTACGGTATGTGGTTTATCTAAGGGGCTCCTTGCGCAGTGGAAAAGACCGTATCGGGTGTTGCAGCAAGTTGGACCACAAGTTTATGAGGTTTGGCATGACGTTCAGCAGGCCGATCCTCTAGAGATTGTGCATGTGCAGCAGTTAAAATGCTTCATACAAAGGGATCAGGAGCAGTTAATACCGTCTATAGATCCACCGATGCCTCCTCCTGACGTTCCTCCAGATCCCGGCCCATCTACAAGAGAACCCTAATGGCTTTCCATTATTCCGAGAGGAGGGGATGATGTGAGAGGCAAGTGTACGGCTACGATGCCGTATACTAATATTAGCGTAGTGGGATTTTGGTAGCCGTCGGATTGGTTTCAATCCGAACCACTCGCTCCTGTATATAAGCTAGGGTTTTTGGGCTAATTGATATGCACATTTCTGTATTCCCTTTCCATATTCCATGCACTCACAAAGTCAATGAATAATTATTGTTACTATTATTAATAAAATGAATAAAATTTGTATCATAATAAAATATTATATGACCTAAGTATTTTACTAACATTCAATAATTTAATATATTTGTGAATCTTAATTAACCTTAAATAATTAATTTTTTAAAGAGGTTAATTTTTTTAATTTAAAATAAGAATAATTTTCTACAAGTTGCATGTAACAATGCTTGATTTGCTTAATAGTAGTGTTATTCCTACTTATTAATCCAATTGATAAAATAAAAGTTTATAAATTACAAACACAAAATTCATCTTATTGCATATTAACCATTAGATCAATTAATCAAATAAAGTTTTGTTTGTAATTTATAAACACAAGATTAATCTTAGATAATAGAATAAAAAAGAATATACTAGAAATGGTTTAAGAAGGTTTATAAATTATAAATAAGAAATTAATCTAAATGAATAACAACTGTTAGATGGTAGAATATCCTAGAATATCCAAATATATTCTAAATATATTCACTACCATCCTAGTCCCCCTACAGGTTTACTTAAGCAAACAAAAAATATACTAGAAAGTGTTTAAGCAAGTTTATAAATTATAAACATGTGTATAAATTATAAATACAAGATTAATCTAAATGATTAATAACTGGCAGATCGTAAAATATCCTAGAATATTCAAATATATTCTAAATATATCCATTACCATCCCAGTCCTCTACAAGTTTGCTTAAGCAAACCAAAAACTGATAAATTTACTTATTTATTTTATTTTATCCAAAATAAATAGGGTTCAAATAATGTCAATGTTTTAAACTTTTAAGAAATTATTTAGTTGACAATTAAAAGCTTTTGAATTGGTTTGAACATTATATTAGAATATTCTATTATAGTTTAACTTAAGTAAATATGTGTAAGATAATAATATTAATGTTTTACATTTTTAAAAGATATTATGCATGAATGGTATGGTGTGTTTTTCTATCTGGAAGATTAGTTGTAAAGAGAACAGGGCTTTGCTTCAGGTGAAAATCCTGAAGTCCGCACGACTGGCTACACGGAGAAGTCCCATCATCTGAATTGTCACAGGGGACGAATATAAAGGACAGCTTATGATATCTCCCTAGCATTATGACATTACAATGGAAGAACCCTTCCTTTTGTGCTTCACGTGGGTTCTCGGGAGGATCGAGTACAGCGTCTCGATCGCTGGGGCTCCCCATTCGGATCGGCGGTAAGGCTAGGGTCTCTGAGATGGAGCGTGAAATTCCCGCGGCAGTGGCGGCGGGGGAGCCAGCGCTAGGGATGCACACACTGCCTATGGCGGCTGCCCTGGCGGCGTCTCCAGCGGCGGAGCTGGCGTGCAATCTCCTCGACAGGCCAAACCGCAAGGAGGTGAAGCTCTTCTATTGCAGCGAGTACGAGGATTTGGCACGGAGGATCGCCGCCGAGACGGATTCCATCGAGCTCAAATCCATCCGCTGGAAGTAAGTGGATTTCTTGCTTTGTTCTTTGAGCGATCGATGGATGGCTGTCTCTTTTTTCTTTCAGCACATTCGAGGATGGCTTTCCAAACTTGTTTGTGCCAAATGCTCATGGGATCCGTGGCCAGCACGTTGCATTCCTCGCATCTTTCAGCTCCCCTGCCGTGATCTTTGAGCAGCTCTCGGTGATCTACGCTCTTCCCAGGATGTTCATCGCCTCCTTCACGGTGGTGGTGCCGTTCTTCCCGACTGGAACGTCGGAGCGCATGGAAGACGAGGGTGACATTGCCACGGCCTTCACTCTCGCTCGGATCCTCTCCAACATTCCAATCTCGAGGGGTGGCCCGACAAGTCTCGTCATCTTTGACATCCACGCACTCCAGGTTTGCTTTCTCTTTTCCTTTCGATCTTTCTCCTAGCCTCGCTCACCCGGACTTGTAAAACAGGAGAGGTTCTACTTCGGTGACAGCGTTCTTCCCTGCTTCGAGAGTGGAATCCCGCTGCTCAAGCACCGCCTACACCAGCTTCCGGATTCCACAAATGTGAGACTTAAGTCGAGAGAGCTTGCAACGATGTAAAAAATCTCTTGCAGGTGACTATAGCTTTCCCCGACGAGGGAGCTTGGAAGCGCTTCAACAAGCAATTCGAGCACTTCCCCACGGTAAAGTTCGTGAGTTCGTCGAGTGATCTCTAACTGTGTTTCGATGGTGGATCACAGATAATCTGTACGAAAGTTAGAGATGGAAACAAAAGGATCGTTCGCTTGAAGGAAGGCGAGGCCGCTGGAAGGCACGTCGTCATTGTGGATGATTTGGTGCGCTCTGGAGGCACTCTCAAGGAATGCCAGGTTCGTGCATTGTAAGATTTCTTCATCGTTTCTTAGGCAGTATCTTTCGTCTTTCAGAAAGTACTACAAGCGAATGGAGCCACGAAAGTGAGTGCTTACGCCACGCACGGCGTCTTCCCTCAGCAAACCTGGGAGCGATTTCTTCACGCGGCAGGAGGTACGTAGAGACTCCATTCTTCTCTTCGTTACAGGAAACTTGACACGATAACATTTCAGAGAGCGAGAAAGAATTTTCGCACTTCTGGATCACAGACTCCTGCCCCGAGACCGTCAAGGAGGTAATTGGCAAACCACCCTTCGAAGTTCTCACACTGGCTGGTTCCATCGCTGCGGCACTCCACATATAAGTGGTCATTCTTCCATCTCCAATTTTCTTGCTCTTTCTTTGCTTGAGAGTTCATCCAGTTTTCTCTTCCACCTCCACTCTTCCTTTGCTTAAAAAACGCAGGATTTTTTTTTGCTCTTGCTCTAGCTTAAGTTCAATGAGGATTTGCTTGAGAAGTAAATGAAAACAGGCTGATTTTTCCGAATCTACTGATTTTTCTTTTTTGTTTTCTTACAAGCTGTGATGTGAAGTGGTAATATTTAGATCAAATTGAGTATTGAAAGAAATAGATGACGATCTTCAAAAGTTTTAAGACCTCCAAAACACAAGGTGATCAGATTGAGTTTTCCAGATGGCTGAAAGAACTAGAAGACGATCCACAAACTAGTAGCGCATTTTTCCCCAGCAAGACGCCCAAGAACACCATAACACACGCCGCAAAGCCGAGGAGTGGAAGAACAAATGTTAACACTGCTTGTTTTGCCTCATGAATGTTTTTAACTGTCACTTGTGGAGGGGGCTGGCCATGGGCCCTGAAAACGCTGCTCCCAGGAATCGAACTCGCATTTCCATCTGGCAGGCTTCGATGCCACGGTGGCGGTCCAACGTCACCACTGCTACAATTCGCGCAAACGCACGGGGACAAACCCTCGACGATAGAATCGACGGGAGGAGAAGATGGAGCTGCCAAGGAAGAGGATAGATTGAGAATGGGACACAAGCATTGCGCGCACAATCGATCAGGCGTGTGATCATGGTCGAAGAGTGCCGCGATGCGATCCAGAGTTAGATTGCTCGAGATCCGCAAGAATGCCGATTGAGCGCGCCCCGCCTCCATTCGATCCTTACACATGCACCACGAGGAGTGATTCCAGGGCCCCGGCCGGATCCAGCAGCTGCCATGGAGTGGAGAATCTCTAGGGCTTAGCGATGCTGGAGCACCTGCTAGAGGGGATGGAGCCGGCGATGGAGCTGAGGAGTGCTGCGATGGCGACGATGACGCGTTGTTGGAGGAGATTTCCGGGAGGCAGTGGCAGATTCGATTGTGGCGGAGCGGTAATCTCTGCGTGGAGCAAAGAGAATTGCTAGAATCTGGAGTGGCGATCGCGAGAACGCTGCGAGCAAAGAGGAGGCATCCGAGATGGAAGAGGAGGAGATCCATAGCCTGGTATCGAGTGACATTGATCGGTGAGGAAGAAAGGAGGAGAAATTCGCGACAAACGAGGACAGCCGCGGATAAAAAGAAGCCACTCGCTTGCCAGAGCTTTCCTAAATTTGCTCGCGCTGCTTGAAAGAGTATATGCCTCTCAACGGTAGAGAATATGCCAGCTAAGCTCTAGGGCACAGTCTCTGGTGGAGCTAGGGCGACGGCGATGGCGATGACGGCTCCCCAGGTGGAGAATGCGCCCATTCTCGACTTCATCAACAACGTCTTCCCGAACGGTAGGCAATGGCAATGCCGCTCGCTGCATAGATCGATCACTTGAGCTCTTGATTGAGCTGCAGAGGCGTCGCTGATCGCTGTGGAGCCGCTCATCCAGAAGCTGAGGAACAAAATTCGTCGCGGCGATGCCGAAATCCTTGCTGCTGTCCGGCAACAGGTTCGTTCTAGATCCAGTGGCTTGTCCTCGGATCTGAGTAATATCCACACAGAGCTCCTCAGGGACTAAAGCTAAAGAAGATCTTGCCGATGCCATGCGTGCTATCGAGGTATTTCTTCTGTCACTTCAGTCAGGAGCGAATTGTTTTGTTGATTTGCCAGGAATTGGCAAACAAAATCCGGGAGATCAAGTCCAAAGCGGAACAAAGCGAGGTGATGGTTCAAGAGCTATGCCGTGATATAAAGAAGCTCGACTTTGCAAAGAAGCACATCACAACAACTATCACTGCTCTACATCGTTTGTCAATGCTTGGTAAATTTTGTGGTTTTTCAATGGTTTTGGTTATCTTACGGTTTTGTTTTCCGTTCTTCGCAGTCTCGGCCGTGGAGCAACTTCAGGGAATGGCATCTAAGCGACAGTACAAAGAAGCCGCCGGACAGTTAGAGGTTTGTAATTATCAAGACGAAGTATTGAGCTGTGTGACCTTTTCTTCGCTAGGCTGTGAACCAGCTTTGTGGTCATTTTGAGGCATACAAGGATGTTCCTAAGATCAATGAGCTCAGAGGTACCTACAAGACCATTAAAGAGACTCTAAAGGCTCACGTTTTTAACGATTTTTCAAGGTGTGAAGTGATATGGCTTTTTTTTCAATTCAATTTAATGTTTAACATCTTTTGTATTTGTTTCGCAGCTTAGGCACTGCTGGTTTGAAAGAAGATGGAAACCTCATGCAACAGCTAGCCGATGCTTGCTTCGTTGTTGATGCTTTGGAGCGGACTGTCCGCGAGGAGCTCATCGTCAATATTTGCAGTAAAGAACTGACTGCCTATCAGCAAATTTTCCAAGGCACAGGTAAAACTTTCCAGAACAGGCATGCTGATTGGAATTCTACATTCTGTAGAGGTTGCAAAACTTGATAAGGTGGAACGCCGCTATGCTTGGATAAAACGACAGCTCCGTGCAAACGAAGATATCTGGCAGATCTTTCCTGCGCACTGGCGCGTCGCCTTTCTGCTTTGTATGCAGTTTTGTAAAGTAACTAGGTAAGGCAGGATTTCGTATGTTCGGTCTTGATGAACTCGGTCTCTGTATCCAGGGCACAATTACTAGAGATTTTGGATGGTTTGAAGGAACAACCAGATGTTCAAACTCTCCTTCAGGTAAAATGATATTGCAATAGCGACGGACACTTCATTTTGGCTATACAATAGGCACTGCAAAGGACCTTGGAGTTTGAGGAGGAGCTTGCTGAGCGCTTTGGAATGGGGAGCGACAAAGCTGAGGACCAGGATGAAGGTGAAGGTGACGAGCAGAGTGCTTCCGCTTTGCGGAGAAAATATGAGAAGCAACTGGCCGTAAAAGGTGGTCGATCAAGCCAAGTTTACCCTGTAAGTATCAAGTTTCATGTTCGAGCGAAGTGGTCTAAATCATTTGACAGGATGGCGAAGGAACAGAAAAAGAAAAAAGACCTGAATATTTGTCAGCGGTATGTAGCGAGTTCACTATCTTTAAGCACTCAAGTTTCTTTGTTACAGACAGCAGCTAATTTCAGCTTTCGTGGCATCATATCGTCATGCTTTGAGTCTCACCTAGGTCCTTATGTTGAATTAGAAGAAAAGAATCTGCTCGAGACTTTGGAAAAACTTGTGATGGTAAGTATCTATTTTTACTTCCTCGGCAGCTAGGAATTGACTGATACATGTGTAGGAGGAGAGCTGGGAGGCTGAAGAAGGTAGTCAAACTAACATTCTTACAAGCAGCACACAGGTTTGAAGGTTTTTTACATAGCTGTCCGGATATACTTAAGAAAACTTTTCTACAGGTTTTTCTCGTGATCAAGAAAAGTTTAAAACGCTGTGTAGCTCTTACAAAAAATCAAACGCTCTTCAGCTTATATAAGGTATCTCGATTAAAGAACTCTATCAGAAACTGAACGCTTTGGCAGGTCTTTCAACGAGTACTCAGGGCTTATGCTGGTAAATTGATTGGACGACTACCAAAGGTTGGAGCTGGCGCGGGACTTGTTGCCGTAGCGACAGGCATGGAAAGTCATTTACGGGTACACTATCTAACTCGTTTCTATTTTGATAATAATCAAGCCTTTCCAGTTTTACAGGTTTCGGACAAAGACGAAAGGGTCATATGCTATATTGTCAACACTGCAGAATATTGCCATGAAACTGTGAGTACTTAAAATCTTTAAAACTTGTAATCATGTTTTGTCTCTTGAATCAGGCTGGTCAATTAGGAGAAAACATTTCCAGAGTAATTGATTCTCAGTTCGCGGAAAGCATCGACTTGTCGGAAGAACAGGTATCTTTCCATTTGTGTTGGATTTCTTACGAGCTTGGCTATGAAGGATGAATTCTCCGGCGTGATTACCAAAGCGCTTTCATCCCTTGTGATGGGACTGGAAACGCGATTGGAAAACGAGCTGGCAGCTATGACAAGAGTGCCATGGGGGACGATTGAAGGTGTTGGCGATCAATCCGAGTAAGAGTATATCATCCTTAAAAACAGACTCGAGCTTTAGTATTTTTGTTACAGGTATGTTAATGGAATCAGCTCGATTCTGTCTAGTAGCATTCCAGTTATATCTGGTCTATTGTCTCCGTTGTACTTCCAGTTTTTTCTAGACAAGGTATGGTACTTCATTACCCATAGTACTTGTGATCTTATATACCTGTGTGGATATGACAGTTAGCAGCGTCCTTCGCTCCTCGATTTTATATGAATATATACAAATGCAAACGCATCACAGAAACTGGGGCTCAGCAGGTAAGTTTTCTTTTACCAAACTCTCGTGCTAACTTTGTTTCTCTTTTAGATGCTACTCGATACACAAGCGGTAAAAACAATTTTACTCGAAGTCCCTGCATTGGGAGGCCAGACAGCTGCTCCGGCAAGCTACACCAAGTATGTCACTCGTGAAATCGGCAAGGCGGAGGCTCTCTTGAAGGTAAGTAGCCAGGCGCAAAATTTCTTCTTCCGACTGAATCAATGACCACTTCTCGGGTGGCAGGTCATTTTGTCACCGATTGAATCCATCGCTGACACTTACCATGCTCTACTGCCTGAAGGCTCTGGTGCCGACTTCCAGCGTCTACTCGATCTCAAGGTTTGTGATGCTCTTTCTGTTATAGAGCTACATTCTCACGTACTCTTTGGAAATCCAGGGACTGAAGAAAAGTGACCAACAGCCACTGCTGGATTACTTCACCAAGCGTGGGATGGGAACTTTGCTGCCAGTTAGTCCGGCGTCGGGACCTTCATCGCCACTCACTCCAAGCGCTGCGAGCAGAGAAGCGATGATGGCTCGAGCAGCAGCGCTCGGACGAGGAGCGATGGCTCAATCTGCGGCCGCCGCGGCCGCAGTCTCTAGCACAGGACTGAGACGATTCTTCGCGCTGGCCGAGTCCGCGAAAGAAGGAGCTGCCAAACGAGAAGGAGCGTTTAGAAAGCTCTTCAACTCGTGAGACTAGACTGTAACCTTTCAAAGCGAATTTAACGGTGACGATGTACGTAACGGGTTTTGGACACCGACGGCTATCATGCAGCCACGTGGACGGTGGATGTTGCTTTAGAGCGCAACGTCTTTTTTTTATTAGGGCATGGCTATGACGGAGGAGGAGGAGCAGCGCAGCCGGAGGAGTCTCTTCAGCAGCGCCGAGGTAGCGTCCAATCCTTCTCCTGGTTCTCGCGATTCTACTCTCGCTCGTCTTGCCTCGCAGAAGCAATCTCAATCGCAGTCCGAGTCCTTGTTGGGGAAGCGGCCCGCGCCGATCTCTTCTCCGGCGCCGTGCTCCAAGCGCCAGCAAAAATCTCCCGTTCCCTATCGCTGTAGAGATCTTCCGCGACGACCCAGCGACGCTCCCCGGGCAACGAATGCCAAGCGCCCCGCCGCCACCACTTCCACCACTTCGAGAAAGCTCACGGATATCTATGGCGATCCGGCTTCCATTTTCACTTCTTCTATCTCTTCGCCTTCTTCCTCCACCGCCGTGCTTTCACAGGAAACAAGAGAAGATCACGAGGAGGAGGATCTCGATGCTGTGGCTGCGTCGCTGGAGGAATTCGTGAGGGAGAGGAGGGTAGAGCTGCGTGGCGAAGAAGAACAAGGGGGGGAGCTAGTGCTGCTACATCACGAAGAGCGACTAGAGTTTCACGAAGAACACCACGAGCAAGGTGAAGAACCGGGCTCTCCGCGAACTCCACCGGCGAGCTCCTCCACTCCCGCCGCTCCAGTCACTCCCATGGCGCCGCTAAAGCGCGGGAGAGCTATGGTGGCAAGACCACGTCCCCCTCCCAGCGCCGTCCACAGAAGGCTAAACTTTGACCATTGATTATACATAGAAAAATCTAAGAGTCATTATAATCGATGTTTGTGAGCATTAGTCCTCTGTGAATATCAATCTAACATCTTTCTTTCCATCCTCATCAAAGCAAATCAAAGAAAAGAGAGCGTGTTCTAAGCAGTAAGAGCCACATTGAGAGAATTTGGAGGCAAAGGAACCTCTTCCCAGCTCACAATCCTCTTCTCCATGTCCAAAGTACCCTCAAACACAATCGATTTGATGGGGCTGTAGTAGATCTCCACCAGCGCTTTGCTACCACGGACGCTAAACCCTCCAACCTCGCACACCAGGTCCGCCAGGATCTCCATCAAACTGGTACAAACTCCCGCGCAAGTAAACCTCCTGGTCACCTCGTCCGTCACGAAATCATACTCCTCGATCGCCCACAGCTCGATATCGAAGCAAAACCTGGTCGAGACATCGAACTGGCCGACGTCCTCCTTGAGCCAAGTGCCCAGATTCACGCTAGCCCAAAACTCCCCCGACACGTCGAGCAGATCATCCGGGTCGTCGTCCATCTCGCTCACCATCAGGGGCCGGCCATTGAAGAGGAAGAAGTTGTAACGCTCCTGGACTTGCAAGCCTCGCGTGGTGAGAAGCTCCCAAGTATCGGTGGCAATGTCGTAGACCTTGCTGGATCCCCAGGACTCCGGAACCACGAAGATCTTGCCGTTGAAGCCCGCGAACCAAACATACTCCTCGCCCATCAAGCCCGGCATGCTGGAAACGCTCCGCCATGCCGCCGGTTCTTCACGGCCGAGAGTGGCGAGATCAAAAACGTGAACTTGGTTGTCTCGCGAGAGCAAGAACACTCTCTTCATGTGGTATACCATCACGCTATCCGGTTGTGGAGGCTTTGGGAGTAGCCTCCACTCGGTGCCCCGCTTGGATTGATAGTAAACCTTGTCAACCTTTTTGCTCTCGCTGAAAGAGTGGCACACTATACCTGTGGCGTCGACTCCATCGCCAAGGTCAGCGTCATTGACCTCGCCGTTGACGCTGACTTGACCGGGGACTAGGTTGACGTACTCGAAAGCCATGTATGGTTGACTTAGGGCTGAATAAAGTTGACTTAGTGATTGACTTATATGCTTGAGAGGTTTCGTGTTCGATTCTGGGAATGGAGGTCTGGCGTTCGATTCCCTTGTGGGGCCGGGGGAATATTCACATTCTCAATCAGACCGTTGAGCCGTTTAAACATCTGGCCGTTTGATCTCCATGTGCAAAACCCTAAAGAATCGGTGTGGGGAATTTTTTCGATCTTCGGTCTCTCGCTCGCTCGCTCGCTCGCGCTTGGATTGGGAGCTGGGAATCGCGATGGCGGATGTGGAGAATCTCAATTGCGGCGATGTTCCGAGGCGCAAGAAGGGGTCGCCGGTGGGATGGTTCCCCAGGGGCAAGAAGGAGTCCTATCTGGAGCGCAAGATTCGACTGCTTCACCAGGTATTTGCTTTGATCGATGCTTTCATGGGCCGGTCGCGAGACGACTTGAGTTCGATGTGATTCCAGGAAGCGCAAGGGATGACAACCTCCCTCGATGAGACTCTACTAGGGAGCCGCCATCTCTCACGCATCGAGAAGGAGAAGCGATCGGCAGTAGCGGCTGCCCAGGAGGCTACCGAGACCCGGAAGAGCGCCCTCGTGGAAGCGTCGTGGTGCCGCATTCTCAAAGCTGCCCGGTATGTGAATTAGTTCGTTCTTCTAGCTACTTGTCAGCCAGGAATTTCCTTTCTTTCTCGAGTTCTTCCTCGTTCTTCGTTTTCATACAGCATTTTTCTCTAGAAAGCTTCTCTCTTTTCTCTTGTTTGAAGTCTGCTCGTTAGACGTATACCAGCATTCATTTAGAAACTCTTTCAGTGTTCATCGCTTCGGAACTTTGTGAGCGTGACCACCAATTGTTTGTTCTTTTGTGAGCAGTCTACCATTCATGTCGGCCGCACTGGAGCTTCAAAAGGCCGAGAAGAAAGCTGCCGAGGCCTTCAACAAGGCTGCTTTTCTGGGCGTTGTGCTGAGAACGAACAGCCAGAATCTGAGAGGTGAGGCGCCAGAGGCAAATGCCGGGACACCGTCGTCCAGGCACAAAGTCACAGCATCCCTTGACACCGCTTTCGAGGTTGACGAGGAAGTAGCAGCCGCTCTAAAGTGTGCCCTTGAGCAGATCGAGAGAACTTCCGAGCCTGCGACAGGTAAACGTCATCCATCCCTTCGATCTTCATATCTCACTTTCTCGTCTCAGAAGCCGGTGATCATTCTCTTGAGGCTGGTGACACCGACCATCTCAAAGACTCGGTTCGAGCTGATAGTAACGACGAGACGACGGCCAGTCCTCTAACATGCCTCATGCTCGACCGGGTGAGGAGCCTACAGCCGGAACAGCGTGCTTCTCTAGCCTCCATGGTCGCAAGCCGTGGCCTTAATGCACTCCTCAAGGAAGAGAGCTACGAGCAGGAACTTAACGCGAAGAATGGCAAGGCCGGGCTCGGCGATGTGCTGGTGAAGCATGTCTCGCGTCTAGAAGCCGAGAAGGCAGCTGCGGCGACGATGGTTGCAGCCAGACAGGATGAACCAGAGACCAGAGAGCCGCTAGCGGAGATGTCCAACGCCGCGGAGCTAGAGCCCGTGAAGAAGGCGTCGAGGCTGGAGATGGAGAAGCAATCGTTCGCAGCTCCAAGGCCGGGTAGCAGCAGCAGCAGCTCGCAGAGGCGGAAGCAAAGGGAGCAAGAGTCGGCCACTTCCTGGGGTGGCCTCGATTTCGGGAGCTCTTTGAAACGCCATGTATCCAAGCTCGAAGCCGAACAGGTGAGTGATTAGCTGATCTTTGTAAAGGTTTTCTCATGTCTATGGTTTTGGGCCAGGCTGCTTGGCGGCGCGCGGCTGAGGATGCAAGGAACAAATAAAAAAAGGAAGCGAAGTTTAAGCTGCCGAGAAAATGTTCTCTTCCCGCAACTTAGGAGGAAGAACTGCCCAAAAGATTCCAAGGCTGACTGTTTGTAAAACTCGCTGACAAAACTTCCACTTAACTGGGCAATAGTTACGGGGTAAAGTTGGTAAAGATAGGCATATGCTGTTTTGCCAGCTCATTCCGAAGTTGTGGGCCAGGTCTAAATTTATTAGTGGCCACGATCAATAGCACAGGTGTCCGCCTTGATTTCTGAGAAAAAGAATTATAAAAAGTCCGTGATATTATAGAAAACAAATTCGTTTTCTCCTTTTCTCTTTCAGTCTGAGATCTTCCTCTTTGTTCTGTAGCTCCACCATTTTGTTCCATCCAATCGATGATGTGTGAGATTTGGGCAAGGCTTTTGGTGATAAGGAATGAAGAATAGGAGCGTCTATCTAGCAGATTATGGGGAGGGTTAAGCTTGAGATTAAAAAGATTGAGAATGCTACAAACAGGCAGGTGACTTATTCCAAAAGGCGCACTGGCCTTGTCAAGAAGGCTTATGAACTATCAACATTATGTGATATTGATATTGCACTCATTATGTTCTCCCCCTCTGGAAAACTCACACAATATGCCACAGATATGAGGTATTTAATTTGTCTTTTTATTAATTAGCTCTGTATTTACATGAAGGTTCAGGGTGGAGGATGTAATTCTTCGATATGCTAATGTATCTGAAGCTGAGAGGAGCAAAAGGTATAAGATTTTGATTTGATTTTATTTTTTAAGAGGCTTTAATTTTAGAAAAATGGAGAATTGGGAGCAGCTTAGCAGAGCAATCAAGAAACTCAAGTCAGAGACTGATGGTTCTCAAATTTCCAGGTGATAAAAGTTTTTTTGAATTTTGATTTTTAATATAATTATTTCAGAAATACTATTGACTTTAATAATTTGGGAGTATAAATATTTATATATTTGTATTTATTATTGATAATTTAGTTTAATGATAGATTTTTTTTTCAGATGATTCAAGAGGAGATTGCAAGGCTGCAGCTTGAAAATGAACAACTAATTGAACGATTCAAGTATGTGACAAATTATTTTGGAATAATATTTTTAATTATAATTTTCAGGTTTTATCAGGGTGATACTCAAATTCTAGAACATTTAAGTTATGAGGATTTAGCTAAACTTGAAGAAGAATTAGCTACTACACTTCATCATATACGAATTCGAAAGGTTAGTATTATAATTATAATTTAAGCTACTCAAATATAATCAAATACAGCATAATATGGACGTGGAGTTTTGTATGAGGCAAAAACAGGTATATTTTAATTTTTATCTAATAATTTTTTATATGTATAAAAATCATATTTAATATTACAGACTGAACATTTCCTCCCTCAGGTAATAATAAATTTATATTAACTATTCTAATTTTGATTTTCAGCAAGTTTACCACCTTCCACTTCATGCATCAGGAATAAATTCGTTTCCATCCCATTGGTCAGATAGAGACCCTCAAATTATCAAATTCTTGACGTAAGTATTCATTTTAATTTATGAGAGTTTATAGTAAAATCTGATAGTTTAATTATTATGGCAGTGAAGAAACATCAGTGGAAGGATCATCAACAGATACATTATATTTTGAACAACAGAACAACATACCCTATCAAACTACCCAGCTCAACTTATTTGGAACTCATGGTTTGAGTTTTGACAATGCCAATGGACGTGGACATTGTTACATAGGTGACAATAAGAATCCTATTATCTACATAAGTCACAATCCAAATACAAATTTGGAGCACTCCATGGAGCAGCCTCATGGAGATGAGCAACACCAGCGAGAGATAAGCTTGAATTGGAACTTGGCCTCGCATCCTAACAATCAAATGCCTGATTTATATTCATCCTCCCAGGTACTTTTTTCTTCTCAAAATTCTAACTCTTTTTGTTTTGCTTTGAAACATCACAGGGGATGAATGACGCTGAGGATGAGAGTACAGAGTCTCGTCTGGGAGAAGACGATGAGCCTGAGGACAAAGACGATTTGGACAATGTGTTTCATAGCGATGAATCTTGACTGAAAGAAGGGGAAAGAAATTCAGCAAGTTTGTGATAAATTGAAGTTCTTATTTCTTGTTCGACTTTGGTTTGTTGATAGTAGCCTCGCGGAATGGAACACGTTTGCCGGCTCGAGGATCAAACTTGACGAGCTCGAGCTTCTGTGGCGAATTGCGAGGATTCTTTGTCGAGACGAAGAAGAAACCAGTGTCAGCAGTGGAGATGAGGCGAATTAGCACGCGGCCAGTCTTGGACTTCCCACCCTTTGCCATGGCCACAATGGTACCACGAGAATGGAGCTTCCTCTCCAAAACTCCTATTCGAACAAAGCAAAACTACTCATTCCAATGCGAGCGATGTGATTTTCACCTGGGAACGAATGGGCTCCAAGTTTGTTGCCCAAGAAGCTCGTCGCCATGCTTGAAGAGATGGCCATGGTTGAACAGATAGGGGTTTGTAAGGCCCAAGTGGTTTGATACTCAGAGAATATACCCCAACTCTTGGTTCCACCCATTGGAAGTCCTGTTCTTTTGACATGATCACACTGTGGCATTCTTGTGTTCTTCTCGATTCCTCGAGAAACTTAGTTCATGGTGGCTGGGAGGACTTCTTCTTCCGGCATTCCATACTGGCCCGTGGACACCGTCCTGAGCATCCAGCTACTGACCCAATTCGTGGATCGGCTGGAGCGGCGATGCAGCAATCGAGCAGCGGAGGAGTCCGTCTACGCCAGGCTGATGCGAGCGTGCGGGATCTCGGGAGCCCTCGAACAGGGACGTCGAGTCCACGGTCACGTCCAGCGCCACGCTGACGATCGATCGCTCTTCTTCGGCAACAGGCTGGTAAACATGTACAGGCGATGCAGCAGCCTGGACGAGGCGAGAAAGGTCTTCGATCGGATGCGCGAGAGGGATGTTGTTTCGTGGACCGCGATGATCTCAGCATATGCCCAGACCGGGCATCAGCGACAGGCACTCGATCTCTTCACCGAGATGGCGGGCAGCTCTCTCGACCCAAACCGCGTCACCTTTCTCGCTTTGCTCGAAGCCTGCGACTCGCCCGAGTTCCTGGAAGATGGAAAGCAGATCCACGCTCGGGTCTCGGCGCTCCAGCTGCTGGAATCCGACGTTCCGGTGGCAAATGCGGTGATGGGGATGTACAGGAAGTGCGAGAGAGCAGATCTAGCGATGGCAGTATTTAGCGAAATGCGTGAGAGGGATTTGATTTCCTGGAACAACGCTATTGCAGCAAATGCCGAGTCGGGGGATTACACGTTTACGTTGGCGCTGCTCAAGAGCATGCAGCTGGAAGGAATGGCGCCGGACAAGGTGACCTTTGTGAGCGCGCTCAATGCTTGTATTGGATCGCGCTCGCTAAGCAATGGGCGATTGATCCACGCGCTGGTGCTGGAGCGAGGCATGGAGGGCGATGTAGTGCTGGGCACCGCGCTGGTGACGATGTATGGGCGATGCGGGTGCCTGGAGAGCGCGCGAGAGATCTTCCACCGCATGCCCGAGAGGAACGTCGTGTCATGGAACGCGATGGTGGCGTCGTGCACGTTAAACGCCCACTTTGCCGAGGCGATCGAGCTCTTCAAGAGGATGGTGGCGGTGGCGATGGTGGAGCCGACGCGAGTGAGCTTCATCACCGTCCTCAACGCGGTCACGACCCCGGAGGCGCTGGCGGAGGGGCGGAGGATCCACGCGATGATCCAAGAGCGCCAGCTTCTTTCCCAGATCGAGGTGGCCAACGCGCTAGTGACGATGTATGGCCGGTGTGGCGGCGTTGGAGACGCCGAGAGAGTCTTCTCCGCGATGGAGAGGCGAGACCTCGTGTCCTGGAACGCGATGATCTCGGCCTATGCCCAGTCAGGCCTCGCTCGCGAGGTGGTGAATCTCTTCCATAGAATGCGAGCCGAGCGTGTTCCTCCCGATCGCATCACCTTCCTCATGGCTCTGGACGCCTGCGCCGAGATACGCGATCTGGATTCCGGAAGAACAGTCCACCACCTTAGCGTCGAGAGTGGATTTGGATCGTGCATCTCCGTCGCGAACGCCACCATGCATCTCTACTCGAGCTGTTCTTCTTCCTCGAGTTCTTCTTCGTCGCTCATGGAGGTGGTGGCCGGGATCTTCGAGAGCATGGCCGCCCGCGACGTGATCTCCTGGAACACGATGATCACTGGCTACGTCCAGGCCGGCGATTCATTCTCGGCTCTCTCCATCTTCAAGCGCATGCTCCTCGAGGGGATCCGCGGGAACCAGGTGACTTTCATGTCCCTCCTCAGCGTCTGTGACTCGCGAGCTTTTCTTCGACAGGGAGAGACAATCCACCGCCGCGTCATCAATCAAACGCCGGAGCTCTCCTCGGATCCCATCGTCGCCGCGGCCATCGTCAACATGTATGGCAAATGCGGCGAGCTCGACACTGCTCGCCATCTCTTCGAGGATACGAGCCACCGGAACTTGGCGTCGTGGAACTCGATGATCTCGGCCTACGCTCTCCACGGACGAGCCGAGCAGGCGTTTGATCTCTCGGAGCGGATGCGCAGGGAGGGAGTTCTTCCGGACCGAGTGACTTTCATCACGCTGCTCAATGCCTGCGTCGCCGGAGGAGCTGTCCGCCATGGAAAGATGATCCACGCCCGGATCATCGACAGTGGGCTGGAGAAGGACACGGTGGTGGCGAACGCGCTCGTCAACTTCTACTCCAAGTGTGGGAACTTGGACACCGCCACCTCGCTGTTTGGAGCTCTGGATTACCGCGACGTCGTGTCCTGGAACGGGATCATCGCTGGCTTTGCACACAACGGCCACGCTCGCGAGGCTCTCAAGTCGATGTGGCTGATGCAGCAGGACGGCGTGAGGCCGGACGCCATAACTTTCCTCACCATCCTCTCCGCCAGCAGCCATGCCGGCTTCCTCCGCCAAGGTGGTGACGACTTTGTGTCCATGGCCGTGGATCACGAGCTGGAGCGAGGCGTCGAGCACTACGGCTGCATGATCGACTTGCTGGGACGAGCCGGGAGGATTGGCGATGCCGAATACTTTGTGAGCGCGATGCGGGACGAGGACAAGGAGGTGTCGTGGATGACGCTGCTGTCGGCATGTGAGGTGCACGGGGACGAGGAGCGGGCCAAAAGAGTTGCCGGGAGCATTGTGGAGATGAATCCGCAGCACTCGAGCGCCTATGTGGCTCTCTCCAACTTGTACGCGACTTGTGGTGACGGGAGCTTTCGCTTCAAGAGGCCCAGGCTCAAGAAAAGCTTGCTCGCTAAGTCGAGTTCTGGATAACTTACTTCGATCTAGGAGTAGACACACAGTGAAAACATGACAAAGGAAATGTAAATTACGATTGCTTTCCTGATAACAAAGACGCTGACATATGCTCGACATATCCTATATCCTGGAATGAAGAGAAGGATTGTCAGTATGATCTCGAGCAAAAAGATATAGTAGACTTCCTACCTCCTGAGTCAGCTACATGAGAGATGCCACTTTTGGACGTAGACTCTTTGCAAGGTCTTCGAAGCTCCTCGAGAGCTGGATCTCGTCAATGCTCACTTGAAACATGCCGTCGCCAGCATCAGCCATGTCGGTGAGAAGTTTCTTCGCGGAATTGGTCGGATCGGTCGCAAACATGATGGTGTGAAAGATGAGACTCTGTTCCAGCTTCTTGAGTTGGTTCACGCAGTGCACGGGATCCAAACCTCCATAGTTGTCACCATCGCTCAGAAACACCACTGCGGGACTCTTGCCGGCCACTGCTGGATCACTGACCGAGCGAACTAGAATCTCTTCAACGCGAGCAATCCCGGACGAGTAAACAGTTCCCCCGGCGTCTTCAAAAGTGAGAAGCTTGTCCACCTGAGGCTCGGACATGTGCTCCCGCTCCATCGCGATCTGTCCGTGGTCGTCAAAGAGAACCACTGACATTACGTCTTGAAGGTTGGCGGCTATGCGGGTCCGAATGAAACGAACCATGGCCTCGAAGACGCAGCCGAGACGGTTCTCCGGGAACTTGACCATCTTCGGTTTAATGTCCGGCGATCCCATGGATCCTGATCGATCCACCACAAAAATGACATGGCTGGACACGTCTTTGGAGTGGTTGCACGCAAACTTGTGTCCGTCTTCAGTCACGTAGCCTGTATAAGAGATTTCTTTGGGCACTGGATCGTGCCACAGCTTCTCAATGCAATACGATTTTCCTGCAGCCTGGAAAGTACTGCCACCTGCAAAGAAAAAAAAAAAGAGAGTCATGCGAACTAAGAGCTTCGAAACGTAGATTACCTGAGCTGCTACCGCTGCCGTTGTGTTCTATAGATTGGCAGCAGTGGCCGCAGAGAGCAAACTGCCTCTGGTCGTCTTCCGAGCAGGGATCCTTAAATTTCATATTCTTCCAGTACGTTGCATGTGTGAGCTCGTCTTTTGGAGTGTCGAAGTCTGGACCATATCTCACAGTCGCGTGACGAGCTCCTTCCAAAAATTTTACCTTGCCGCAGACACCGTCGTCCTTCTGGTCCTTCTCGCAAACAGCCAGGTGGATATGTCCACGGCCTCTAGCTTTGCAGTGCATCATGCACATCTCAGCCGCACCAGACTCTCCCCACTCGTACTTCCGCCCCTCGATCTCGACTTCCTCACTTTCGGCTACGAAAGTTTGCTGCGTCATGTTGCCGTGAGTTGTATCGTGAAGTCCTGGATGATCGATTGGCAAGTGGCAAAAGTAGCCACACCCCTGGCATTTCGACTCGCAGAAGTGGACGGCATCCGGATTGACGGTGTGCAAATGCTGGCCTGGATGCTCCAGCTCAAAAGGTGGTATCGGAATGCAGCACAGCTTCTTCTTCCCATTCTGCTCGGAGACGTAGTCGTACTCAAAGGTCGAGCGCTTTCCCTGGAATGTGCGACTCTTCTTTAGAACTTCAGTGAGAACCACGCAGTTACCCTTGCATTCACAGTCGTTCGGACACTGGTGCTCGTTCCCGCAGAGATGGACTCTAGCCTTGAGCGAGTGGAAGTGGTCCTCCATAGCACATTTCCTGTTGCACCCGTCCATGGTACACTCGCTGACGCACATCTTCTCGTGGCAGGTATGAGTGTGGTCGATCACCGCCAGAGGATAAACGCAGGTATTTCTACACCCCGGAAGCGAGCAGTCCTCCTTGCACATATGCTGCTTCGAGTTGCAAGTGTGTTCGCCATGGTGTGCGATTTTGAGAGTGCAAGCCTTGTTGCAGTTGGACGACTTCTCCCAGAGGTGGCACGTCTCTCCACAGGTGTGGCTCTTGAGCTTGCAGTCGTGCAGACCTTCGTGACCAGCCTTGTCCACGCAGCGCTCCATACTCGAAGCCTCCTCCTTGCAAAACGAGCAGTACTCCTTGCAGCGATGGCTACCTTTGCAGCTGTGATGACCCGGATGTGCCTTCTCCAAGATGCAACGAAGAAAGCACTGCCCACACTTGCAGCTACACAGCGCCAGTTTGTCTTTCACATCCGCCACTGCCGCTGTAACTTCCAGAAGCAGCTTCTGGACATCACCGTCCGATGAGAAGTCACGGGTGTTGGCTTTGATCCAGTTAGCCACTCGAGTCTTGCGTCTCTCTGCTAGAGATCCCAGGAAATTCTCCAAGGACGCGTGCCATTCTTCGTCGCTACATAGACTCTCTTCGCGGGGCACCACCTTCTCAAACTCCGGTATCAGCTTCTCCAAAACTGTGTTGGCGACGTCCATTTCTTCGTATCCGGCAAGCTGAAGACGTGTGTCGAGAACGTCGAACGTGTGACCACTCACGAGAATTGGCTCGTCTTCAAACTTGTCCTCCGAATCAAAGTCGACCAGCTCTCTTTTCTCGTCGCCTGCGAGACATCCCAGAGCTATGGCTGTCCTCAAGTGCTTCCTCAGCATACTGACTTTGAAGCCGATCCTTTTGGTGTCGATAGGAGACCAGTCCTTGGAACAGATCTGTGCTATCACCAGCTTCAAATCTCTCAGGAAACTCTTCCCAGTCTGGTGCACCGCATCAAGCCCTTCGACAGTCGCAGCGATCTGCGATATGCTCTCGTGGAATTCCTTCCGGTTGAAAGGTGGCATGGCTGAAATCTCCACAAGACCCCCGTACATTCTCGTCAGGAAGTTGTCTTTGGACTTGTTGCAAATGTAGAGGATCTTCGAGTAGAACTCTTCGCGAAGATCGTCAACATCAGCTGCATCTACGTCTTTGATGGCCATGTAAAACAGTCCTTTGAAGAGCTTGTCATCGTCTTTCACCAAGCTCACACCGTTTTGGAACCGTTCGAACACGGCCTCCGTTTCCTTGTCAAGGTGGAAATCCTGGACCAGAAAAACCAACATTTTAGTAACATTGCATTAGCAAACAAATGCAAACTGACCTTCTTGTTGAACAAAGTTATGTTGCTGATGGCAGCATTCAGGATGGCCAGCAACATATCCTCCTGCTCACTTCGCTCGAAGCTTCCAAGTCCTTCGAAATCCAGAATAATAAACATGCAGTCCTCACTGGCCCGGCAAGTCATCCACACGCCATCCGTGCAGCGTCCACCGGCAACGTCAAGGACCGAGCCACTCAGGTGATTCAAGAGGTACGACTTTCCACTGCTCTGCTTCCCCATCGAGGAGATAACTTTCACAGGCCCCGTCCAGCTTTCGAGAAGAGCATCGTAAACGCTGAACTGAATGATGCCTGCAAGCTGGATAGCGTCTCCATAGCTCACGTCTGCTGCCATCTCCAGTCCATCGATCAGAGGCCTCAAGTTGTTGTTTTGAGCTCGAGCGATCTGCACCGGAACGAGAGACATCAACTGACGCAGAAACTCGCTCATGTTCCTGTCCTCTGGCTGCACCAGCATTCCTGAGTCGCTGAAGAACTGCAGATCGAAGAGGATCCTCAGGCCCGAGAAATCCTTGCCCTTGTCCTTCTCCAGCTGCTGGACGATTCTTTCCGCATGGCTGGTGAGCTTTCTTCTTGCTAACATCGGGTCGCCTCTCAAGACGTCTACCACCAAAGAAAACCGGAGAATCCTCGAAGAATTAATGAGCGGAGGACTCACTGCATATTTGTCGAAGACATGGTAGATGTAGTCGAGCTCGTGACACATCGATTCCTCACTTTCTGCTGGTGCCACTTCTGCCTTGGTAAAAGAGTCCCTGACGAGCTGACAGCTTTGGGAGGACACCGTTACTTTCAGACACAGCGACCGCACCACATTCATATCCTCTCCATCACTGATTAGCATCTGCATCTGCGTCCCAAAATTCGCCACTGCAAGCTGGAAGTTACTCCCATTCTTGACTGCTACTCCCAAGTCCACTGCTTTCATGCGTTCCAAACCGTCATCGAGTCTGTAAATTTCAGCTGAAAGTGCCGCTCCAACTTCCGACGGGCCACCACACACTGCGACCAGGCAGAGGCCATCCGCTGTCAAGCAAGGCCTCAGGAACGAAGTTGGAAGCTGGATGACTCGCGGCTTCATCATTCCTGGTTGTACCGCTTCAAAAACCCGGACACAGAAGTCCTCGTCCGCCACTAAGAGCTCCTCTCTGCCGGGTATGAACTCCATCCAGGTGATGTTCCTGCTGCCACTGTAGTTGCTGAGTAGAATCGTGACCCCGTTCCACATCAGCTCGCGGAACGACTCGTCAAACCGGTATACTTTGATCATTGCTCCCGAGACGTCGTATAGAGCGATGAACCTCAAGACCTCGTCATAAGCAACAAGATCCACGCCCCTGCTAAAAGTCTTGACGCGCATCTTTGAGCTTGGAACGCTCAAGTGTGCTCCCAAACTCGGGCATAAGTATATGCTCAGCTGCGAATTCTGGAGTCCTCTGACGAAAACGAGCACCTGTCCAGACTTCAGGAAGACGACTTTAGACAGTCCAAACTCGCTAGCTTCCAAGTCCACCACGTCACACCTTTGAGAGCACTTGAGGGTGATAAAGTGCTCGCGGTTTTGCATCTGAACTTCCAGATCTTTCTTTGTAGGCAGCAACTCGACAGCTTTCCAGGAGACACGCTCATTTTGAGTGATTTCTCTTCTGAAACGAATCTGGACCCGGTCGCTGTAAGCCTCTGAAACGCAAGTGTCCAACAAGACTTTCGGACGTGTGTCGTTGGGATCCCACAGTTTCGCTCGAAACTCTGCTACGCATTCGGACTTCTTGGACTTGATAGCTTGCTTCAGTTGCTCCCGTTTCTCCGTCAACTCAGAAGTGGCCGTTGACTTCAAAAAGCCAAAGAGAACTTCCTCGGAGCCTTCAAAGATACTGCTGAAGAACTTCATCCGACCAGTTCTGTAGACCTCAGCACACCAAGGAAGTATCTTGTCTTCTGCCTCCAAAACAAATGGTCCAGCTGAAGCCCGTATTTCTTGCCACCTTTCCTCGCATAACCTCGCATTGGACGCATACTGGAACTGGTTCTTATCCGCAAGCACGCAATGGAAAAGAACCTCGTCATCTGCTTCTTCGGGAATACCCAGCATGGCTTTGTGAGAGATCACAAAGTCCGCAAGCACAACTTTCCCCTCCAGAGCCACCACCTCCTTGGCGAACGAATCTATCCATGAGTGAATCCCGGAATCGACCTTGGTGAAGCCAACATCGTAGATTGTCGACCCTCTCCAGTTTAATATCCCAACTATGACGGCCAGCGTAAATCTGTCGTTCGTGAACACTGGACCGGTTCTGCGACTAGAAGAAAGTTTGAAGGTGGCAGTGGAGTTTTTCTCATTAACCGCAGAAAGCATGTCACCATACCGCACCGGACCTGACTTTCTCGTATCAGCGGACAGAATGGTGTAGGAGCCACCAAAAATGTCAAAGGTAACTCTCGAGCCGATGAACACGATTGAACCTCTGTGACTGTTGAGCACGCTGGCCAGCCTCGACTCCAAAGTCTCCACAGCCTTGGTGTCCAAATCTCGAGTCGACTTGCCTGGCTTATCACAGTATTCCAGAAACTCTAGAATACTTGCACCACTCAGCTGACATGGTGAAACTTCCCCATGGACTTTCGAGTAGGCCATCTCCTCCCAGGGAAAATGGAGCCTCAGGTAAGCCTTCAACCCCTCGGCCAAAGTTTGTAGCACAGATATCTTCCTCACGGTTAGGTAGTCTTCCGTGTTGGAGAGTTTTCTGGACTCCACGTCCATGGATCTATCGAGCGCACGGAGACTGTCGGACAAAGTGTCAAAACCATTCAGCTTCGCTGCGTTTGCAAAGAGAAGAAAGCCGATTTCGCTCAGCTTACTGAGGTCGAGGCAGAGATCTTTCCACTCCGCCATCTTTTCAGGCACGTATGATCGAGAAACTGTCCATTCTCCAGACACAAGCTTCGTTTCCGGAGTGTACTTCTCGGGAACAAGCAACGCGCAGCGATGAAAGCCTTCACTCCACATTGAACAGTATCCAGACGCCACAGGTGGGAGACCTTTCAGGCGCAGCTCAAAGCCTGGTAGCACCCCAAAGTCATTCTCCGACGAGTTCACGACCGATATCTGCAGCCTCTGGATCCGATTCTTTTTCGCCGCCACCCTCACCACTGAAGAAACATTCGCACCGCCATCTTCAACTTCCATGCAGCAGTAGACCGCGTCGCAAAGGTCCAAGAGGTAGCGTATGAAGTTGCAAGAGATGTCACCCCGTCGTGCAGCCGAGAACTTCTTATCCGGATGCCAGTAGAAGAGCACAAGCTTCTTCTCCTCGAACAGAGCTCCGTAAAGTCCAGGCAGAAGGGAGTCCTCTCGAAGCTGTGTCACCGTCTCTTCCGGAAGTTGGCCGTGCTGCAGTAGAACTTTGGCCAGAATGCGTTTGCTCCCGTAGAGCCCCACCGTGGCTAGAACGGAGCTGTCCAGCCGAGAGAGATCCAAGATCCAGCGGCCGCTAGATGTTGACTTAACCGAGCCTGGCGCCACAGCGTTGAAGAAGGCAAAGATGTCCTCTCGATTGATTAGCACCTTTTCGACGAAGCTCAAGTCTTGCTTGTCCGACTTTACCCCGATCAAGTTGAAAAGAGCGTTCGCTGGAGGTGATACCTGGACGACTTCCATCGGATCGCCAAGAACAGGAGGTATTTCATTGTCGACGTAGTCGCGCTCAGGATTCGCGTCCACCACCTCGAAATCGTCAGCCGCGCCTCCTCCCATCGTACCAATCCTGAAATAAGAGTCTCAAAGCATGATTTCTTCTCACAGAATCCAGAAGGCCACGAGTTTGTAGAAGAAAGCTATAGAAAATTCCCCACGCAAAGCAAGAACAAAGAATATCAAGGGATCCAAGCAGCCAAGCAATCTAGGCGCGACCGCTTACCCGATCAAAGCTTCGCTCGCGAGCACGATCACCAACGAATAGCACCGAGATCGAAAATATCACTTCGCGAATACGATCGGACGTGCCATCACGCCGCGCCACCGGGAGGAAATGCGCGATAAAGTCACATCGGGCGCCCTAAAGTTTTAAATATCGCATTTTACGCGGGAAAGCTAGTCGACATAAAATTTTTACAAGTTGCAATGGTATGATTTGACAAAACTGAAATTAAGGAATATATGCCAGGAATGGGCATTTTTCTCGCTTTTCTGCGTGAAACCAGATGAACTTGGCTTCCGTTGTTTTCCACAGCAAAGATCAATCGACGACTGCTTCTCTGAACAAGCAGATTGAAATGTATGGGCGATGCGGGGACCTCGCACACGCGAGACAAATCTTCCATGCAATTGCCCACAAGGACGATTTCTCGTGGGTGATGATGTTCCATGCCTTGTCTCGAAATGGCTGTCTTATAGACGCTAAGAATCTATTTGACTCCATTCCAGAAGAAAACTGCACTGTCGTCGCTTGGAATTCGATGCTCTCGACATATGCCCGTAACGGGCATCTGGATCAGGCAAAAGCTCTCTTTGACCAAATGCCGGCGTGGGATATAATCTCGTGGAATACAATCCTCTCATTGTTTTCCACAATTGAGGAGTGCTTCGATAAAGCCAAAAAATGTTTTGACGAGATGGGCGAGCGGGATCTTGTCTCCTGGACTGTGATGCTCAACGCAAATGCCAAGCACGGGCATTTGGAGGATACGGAGAAGCTGTTCTTTCAGATGCCACAGAGGAATCTCGTGTCGTGGACGGTGATGCTCGTGGCATACTCCGAGAATGCAATTGTGTCTTTTGCAAAGAGTTTCTTTGATGGAATGCCACAGCACGACGAGATCGCATGGAGCGCCTTGGTAGCAGTGTATGCCCGAGCTGGGGATTTTGTTCGCGCCAAGCAATCTCTGGATGCAATGCCCTGTGTCACAACCACGGCACTCAACGCGATCTTGAGCTCGGGAAGCCTGGAGCTCGCGAGATCCTTGTTTGATGCCATGCCTGGCTGGGATCTAGCGTCCCTGAACGCGATGCTCGCGGCTCTAGCGCGCGGTGGAGCGATCGACGAGGCACAGAGCTTCTTCTCGCGGATGCCGCAGATCAATCTCGTCTCCTGCACGATTTTGATAGCCAGCTTCGCCGAGATTGGAGATCTGGACAGGGCGGCGTGGATCTTTCACGAGAGGATGCCGCGGCACGACACCATCGCATGGAACACGATGCTCAGTGCGTTCGCTTTGAACGGGTATATGGAAGAAGCAAAGGAAATGTTTGATCGATGCCCGTACGCTAGAGATCTCTTCTCGTACAACACTGTTCTTGCGGGAATTGCAACCGATATTGTGCTGTGTGAGATATTCTTTTCTAGAATGCCCAGATGTGATCTCGTGTCCTGGAATACACTTCTGTCAGCATATGCCGAATGTGGGCATCTTTGTTCTTGTCAATCTGTCTTTGAGGCTATGCCTGAGAAGGATCAAGTCTCGTGGAACACAATGCTAGGAGCTATCTTGCAAATTGGAGACTTGACAATATCAAAGTCTTTCTTCTTTCAAATGCCTCTTAAGAACACTTTCTCCTGGAATTCTTTAATCTCAGCATTTGCTCTCAACGGGGATCTTGAACGAGCTAAGACCCTTTTCGATCAAATGCCGCTGGGCAGCGATCAGGCGTCCTTGAGTGGCTACCTTGCAGGAACTGCCAGATCAAAGCTCTTCAATCCTTCCACCTTTGAGATCTTCCACAGCGTCGCACTGGTGCACGGAGAGATCAACGAGGACTCCTCGCATTTCTTCGAGTCAGCGCTCATCACTTGCAGCCGGAGCGGTAAGATCTCCACTGCACGAAGATGGTTCCTCTCGATGATCGTGGATCACGGCACAAGACCCTGCAAGCATCACTACTGCTGCATGGTCGATCTTCTCGCGAGAAGCCAGTGCCTCGCGACCTTAGCAGAGAACCTTGTCCTCAACATGCCATTTCAGCCGGATTGCATGGAGTGGACGTGCTTGCATGGAGTGGAAGTTCAGTGACAATACAAAGAGTTTCGATCAGAGTTTCTTTGAAGATCACGAAGAGCACATAACTTGCTTTGAAGACACAGAACTTGCTCTTGGAGAAGGTAAAGATGAAAGTCATAAAAAAAAAAAAAAAAGTTTGTAGCGATGCGCATTATCGCGTCTTCTCGTTTCTTTCGTGGGACCACTGTGGCGAGGACAGCAAGAAAGAATCTGGCAGTGTGGCGCTTTACAAGTTCCTGACCGAGCGGCTGAGCCATCAACAGAGTTTTCTTCGCGAATTTCTCTCCGCAGCAGTCACGATGCACTTCAACTACTTGATCATACCGCTGCCGATCCTGGCTCTTCTCGTCATCGTCGTGGGTATCTGCTGCTACTGCCTCGGAAGACGCCAATACTAGAGCAAGACAAAGGAAAGCAACATGAGCATCGCTTTTGATCACTTTCGCTTACCTCCAAGTTGTAGCCTTTGTAGGATGAAATCAATAAGCAGCACCAGCAGCTAGTTTTCCAGCTGCCACATAATCTCCTCGTTTCTCCTCCCTGTTGAGCAGCGTTGTCTGATCTGCTGCTTAGTGCTGGAACTGTTCCAACTCAAAACGCCGCTGCTGTTGCTGCTGATCCGTGCTGGAACCCCGGCGGAAGAACATCCTCGTCGCCTACCGGGAACGGCAGGTCCGGAGACGCTGGCAGTGGCATATCATCGCTCCCGACCAGCAGGAGCTTCCCAGCCGTGGTAGTACTCGCCTCCGCGGCCTCCTCCTCCTCCGGAGGGAGCTGCTGCCTCAAGATTCCCCTCACATGAGATTGCCTAAACCACTTGACGAAGAAGGAGCCCCGGCACCAAAATGACCCGAGGTCCTCGTCCTGGAAGATAAACGGCGAGTCCAGCGGCTTCATCATCGCCTCGATAGCTTGCCTGACGGCGATGGCGTCTGAGTCCGCCTTGCTCCCTGTTAGAATCTTGATCCTCTGAGGAACGAACCTGCGCTTGAGTATCCTCTCCCGGAACTTCTCCAGCGTGCACAGCACCCCGATGAGCGCCGCTCCGATGGACATGCTCCTCACCTTGAGGCACCACGTCAAGTCTCCCTGGAGGACGATGGAGTTCGGGTACATGTGAATCTGATAGACCACCTTCCAGAAGCTGCGAGCTTTCCTCTCCTGCCCCATCACCACCAGATAGTTGAGCAGCACGTTGGTGAGGTAGCGTCGCGTCTTGAAATCCACCTCGGCTTCCAGCTCCGAGTAGAACGACTTGATGTAGTCGGCCAGACTCTGGCCATTGCGGTGCTTGCTGCTTCCCATGAGCCCGCACAGAAAGCTGTGCGCCGGATGCTTCGTCTCTCGCATGAAGCTCATGACCACTTCTTCGTGCTCCAGCCTCGAACCACGCAGAAAAAACTCGAGCAGCATGCAGTACGTCCTCAAGTCCACTGCCGAGCCCGGCCTTTGCATAAAGGAGAGCATCTGCCTCGCATGCTCCATGTCGCCACAGCTGAGAAAACCGTGGAGGATCTCCCGGCAGAGGCTGACGTGAGGAGTAAATCCATGTCCCGTGACCTTGAGAAAGAGCTCCCAGGCATCGGAGATTCTCTTGTCGTCCACCAGCTTGACGATGCTATCGTTGACAGCGTCCGCGACGTTAAGTCCCATCTCTTGCATCTCAAATAGGATCCTCTCGACGTCGTCATACTTTCCACCCTTGGCTACGGCTCCAACCACGATCCGGCAAGTAAAATGCGACGGCCTCAGTCCAACCCCACGCATCTCCCTGTAGAGCCTCACCGCAGTCTCGGCCTTTCCCGCTTGAGCGTGCTGCTCAATCAGAACCGCAAAGATGAGCGGCGGAAGCCACAGTCCCACGCCCCGCATCCTCTCGTAAAACTCTAGAGCCGCGTCCAGCATCCCCGCCTTTGCATGAGCATCCACCAGAGCAGCGTAGATACACAGATTGGGCTTGTAGTTGAAAGCCTCCATGTCCTTGAAAAACTTGAGCCCCGTCTCCAGCCTGCCCGACTTGCAGTAAGCCTCGATGAGCGAAGCAAAAGTTCCCAGAAGTGGTCGAATCTCCAAGCTCCGCATCTCCTCAAAGTACTTGGTCCCGATCTCCAGCCTTCCCGACTTCAGCTGTCCCGCAATGAGAGCCGAGTAAGCCACAGCATTCGGCTGATGCCCCTCGGCCTTCATCCTCTCGAAGAGCATGCAAGCCAGGTCGAGCCTTCCAACTTTCCCGGCGTGAGGCACCACCACCTCGTACCCGACCCTGTCCAGCGAGCAGCCAATCTTTTGCATCTCATCGTAGACCTCGAGCACCTTCTCGGACTGCCCCGCGTACGAGTAGAGGCTCATGAGTGTGTTGAAAGTGAAGATATCTGGGACACACCTCGAGTCTTGCATCTCCTTGTAGTATCCCCAGGCCTCGTCCAGCTTGTGAGCTTTCCCATAGACTTTGATGAGAGTGTTGTAAGCCACCGTGGTCATGGGACACTTATCCGCCTTGAGGTCGGACAGCACCCTCTGGACGGCCTGGAAATCCTTTCCTCGTCCATAGGTGTTGAGAAGGATGGAGAACGAATACGTGCTTGGGACGTACCACTTTTGCCTGCGAATCCATTGGAAGAATCCATTGGCGACGTCGGGCTCCTGGATGTTCTTGAGGACCTCGTTGATGTGAAACTCCGAGGGCCTGATGTCCAGGAGCTGGAGCTCCCTCTCCACTTCTGGGGACCAGTATGGCCGCCTCACAACGTAGAGAATCTTGGAGATCAAGTCGGCGTTGCTGAGGCCGATCTCTCCCAGCTTGCTGGGGCGGAAGAAAGCCGGATCATCGTCCGCGCGCAGCAAGAAGCTCGGGAGCTCCTCCTTGTAGAAGAATCTCACGGGCGCCCAGATCACCCTAGAAGAGGCCTCTTGCCTGGCCGCATTCGCCTGGAGGAGCAGGGACGATGCTAACCTGGAGAGCGGCCGGCGGAGGGCGAGCATTGGCGAGGGCGCGCGCTCATCGCCAAAATCCCAAGCGCAGTGATAAACCCTAAACCTCGCAAAAAAAAAATCAAAATATGTTCCAGGATATTCTTGACCTATTAACTAGGTCTCGCGGACGGCAGGATTCGAACCTGCGCGGGCAGAGCCCATTTGATTTCGAGTCAAACCCGTTAACCACTCCGGCACGTCCGCCATTGGTGGAAAATCTCAAGATTTTAATTTTATATTCGTTTCTTGGTTTTTATTTTTTGTAATAAAATGAGAATCTAGGGTTCTAGCGCGAATGGCGCTCACGGGCGTGAAGATCGGCGATGAGGTCTGGAGGAGCTGCCTCACACACGCGCTATCGACGGAGACGGAGGAGGTGATGGGGCTGCTTCTCGGCGACATCAAAGAGGTGAAATTCTCCCCATTCACAATCTCCAGGAGCTGGATCGACATTTCTTCCATGATCCATCCAGGACAAGAGCAAAGGCACGGTGGATGCTCTCGTCTGGGGCGCTGTGCCGCAAGCTCGCTCCGATCGACGCAAGGATCGCGTGGAGACTACTCCGGAGCACCATGGCTCTGGCTGAGATATCCTCAAGGACATTATTTTCTTTCAGTTTGGTGTTTTTTCCTTCACTCTGGAAGCACAGATTATCTAGGACGATTGGAAACACGACCAGAGTTATTGGCTGGTATCATTCACATCCGCACATCACTGTTCTTCCTTCTCATGTTGGTGAGTTTCATCTCCTTCCTGCGTATGAGAAAAAAAAAAAAGAAGTTTTCGTTCTTCGTTGTTGGTGTAGATCTTCGAACACAGCAGTCTTTCCAGATGCTGGATCCTGGGTTCATTGGAGTCATATTTTCCTGCTTCGACGACGACGCAAACATGGTATCATCTTCTTTTGCTTTGCTCCTTTTCCTCATATCAGTTCTAACAGGTCGGTCGAGTTCAATCCATAGCATTTCAATCTACCAATGGTCGCCAAAGGAAGGTTTCGGGATCTTTTCAGAGTTCATCCGCTCAGCACTCCAGTTTTGGTTTTGGTTCCAACGGGGAACGGTCTTCCGTGGATGAAGCCTCCTCGTCTCTCTCGGTACTTGAGCATTTGTTGAAAGGGTCACAACTCTTTTCTTTTTTCTTCTTACAGACAGTTGTGGACATCAACTATACTCGTAGGATATCGGATTCGTCAAGCAATGAAATCGAGCAGCGGCTTTCGCCAGGCATCGAAGAAGCAATGCATCTTTCAAGTCTTGACATGAGGTAAATACCATTCTGCTCGTTCTGAAATTTTCCTACGTAAAACAGTTCCGGAGACTTTTCACGAAAGGAGATCCCAATGCAAGTAGTTCCTGTGTCCACATTCAACCTCGCCAATCCTCCTCCCGATCCTCTGCTTTCTTTGCAGCAGACAGTGTTTAACGAAGAAAAGGCTGCGTTTGAGAAAGCGATGCATCAAAGCAAACAGTTAAGTCATTCCTGCTCAACTTCTTGACAAGTTGTTTCTCTCTTTCTTTCTTCTTGGTTCTCTAGGGGGCAGCGAATCCATCCTTTGGCAGCTTCACACCACTGCGTGACACACCAGGCGTCCCTTTTGAAACTTATGGAACTCTGGTACTCGCAGTTTTTCTGTTTCCTTTTACACTCTTCATTCGGGTTCTTTCTCTAGCCTTGTGCCTGCAATGACGACGCTGTGGGACAACCTCCAGCAGAACAAAGCGCAGGTGAAAAATCTGTCTGGATCTTGTTCAGAGCGTGCGAAGTATTAAGTTTGCTCGTTTCCTGTGCAGATTGCGCTACTGCATCAGGAAGAAGCAGCGCTTGGCCTTAGATTCGATCGGCAGGCAGCCAGGAAACAAGCCGGACACGATGGCACGCGATGGAACTCAGAGCGTACTCAGCAAAGAATTCCCGATTCTGATCAACGTGTCCGAGGAAACACCGTATGACGTGCTCTTAGTTTCCGCAAAGAGATTGAAGAGGTCCCTTCAGTCGTAGGCAAGCAAAGTTTCAGAAGCTTCAACTCGGAGGCTTCTTCCGCTCGACGAGTTCATGTAAGCCTTTTGCTACTCTGATTATGGAAGTTGGATGTTGCAGGTCCAGAGAGGCTACTTCATGAAGCCCTCGAGAGTTCTCTTTGTCAGTGTGAAGCTTGAGAATTCTGCATGATAAACTCCTTCGGGATGTTTGTAACATTTAAACACAATTAATTATTTAATAATCATGTTTAAGAGATTCGCCAGCCATTCCAGACCCAAACACGATCACCTCATTCTAAATTCTTCCTTTGTGAGGCTGGTGTGAGTGTTCTACAACAATAAGATCCCCAGTGTGGGGATGGGGGTGGGGGAGTTGAGGCTTTAGGGTGGAGTGGATGAGGAGTGGATGAGAAAACACTAAATGCCATTAATTATAATTACATTTGCAAAAATGGAGATTGATTGTAAGGTTATTGTACCTAGTAGCATTTACTAAATCTAACTTTGGTGTGTTTGACTTTTACAGAAGAATTGTATTTTGCCACGTGCACTTGAATATTTTTGTTCAAAACATAGTGTCTACTGAATGTTTACTCAATGAT
This sequence comes from Selaginella moellendorffii, assembly GCF_000143415.4. NCBI lineage: Eukaryota > Viridiplantae > Streptophyta > Lycopodiopsida > Selaginellales > Selaginellaceae > Selaginella > Selaginella moellendorffii. Next base: position 712,442 of record NW_003314308.1, read on the forward strand.
AGCGGAAATTAATTGCTAGGAAATTATTACACCACTAGTATTTGCCCAGCCAATGCTGGGCAAAGCCTCTCAAACTCACAAATATCTTTGTGACCGAATTTGCTCACATTTCACAATTTCCTTGTGAGATGATTCCTCCATCTTTAGCACTGGTCCATTGCTATCCATTGGGCCATAGAGAAAGTTAAAACATAAACAAAGTTTATTATAATTTGTTTTTATGTTTTAAGGTGTAGTAGGACAGGAGTTAGTTAATATAAAGCTTCTTTATATACAATATTGATGGTGAATATTGATGAATTGAATGGAATTAAGCAACCTTGTGTGAGTTGTGTCAATTTGAATTGCAAGTTGTTGTGGTGATGTGCATCTTGAGAGTGCAACATAAAGCTGCCCATGGCATAATCCAATTATTGGAGACATATTTCTCAGAAGAATAATTATACAACCTTCTTTTAGTATTAATTTATGTGGTGGTAGTCCAGAGGGAGTAATAGAGTTTAGAAATTCAATTGGGAAATCTTCAAGGTGTTCAACATCAACAAAGTCAATGCTAATATAAATTTGAGGTGGACCTGGTAATTGAGAGATGATGTTGTTGTTAATTGGAAATGTATCATCATTGAGAGGTGTTAAAATGGCTCTATTTGCTGCAATTTGAACATTTGAAATGTCTTCGATACATGGGAATACGAAATTAGTAATAAAGGTACTTTTAATTAGTTCTAAAGGAAAAAGGATAAAATCAAGTGGTAAAATAGGGTTTTGTGTGTAATTATTTCCATCACTAACTTTCAATAGCTATTCTGCCCAGTTTGGGAACTTGGGGCCAAGTTGCATATTTGTTTGCAATTAGAACTTTCTAAATAGATTTCATAGACTATTCATTCTTATAGATGTGGAAACAATTTATGCTTAATGACTGTGTGGGACAATTGGTAATGTTTGACAGAAGTCACCACTTATAACAATAACAATGCCATCGAATGGAGAATTGTTTCATTTCAAGTTTCGTAAGTAGCGGTCAATAGCTGAAAAGGCAAGTGTATGAACCATATTAATTTCATCCCAAATAAGCACTTGTATTGCTTTCATAAATCTGCTGGCACTATTATTAGGTGTTAAACCAGAAACAGATGTATCATTAATTAGAATTGGTAACTTAAAGGTTGCATGGGACATTTGTCCATTGTGTAGTAATATGCAATGCCATACAAACCATTTTTTTATTGTAGAACTCAAAATACTTTACCATTGTACTTAATAAATATGTTTTGTCAATACCGCTAGGGCTATCAATAAAATAAAATGGTTGGTATTGGTCGGGCACTTGACAATGGTAACAATTTAATTAAATATAGCTAATTGTTCAACATTCAAGTTTCTAATATGATGGTAAATTTTTATATATAAATGGTTGTAGTTTAATATTGGTTGAATAAAGGTATTTAGGATTGGGATAGGTAAGTTGTATAATTGATTTGTTTTACCATGTATTTTCATTCTTGACTTAATGTCTATTAGAGCAAGTTTATATTGGCATACAATATTTATTCTCCCAAAATCTTCAGAGAGCTGATCCTTAAAAATATCCCAAAGATATAATGGGTCTTGTGAATTGCAAAAAATATATATGAAAGTAAAAAGTTGACGCAATTGTGTAGGCATTTGAAAATTGCATGATTCTTGTAAACAGTTACCACTCATTATCATCATCAAGAAGACCCATAGCAATAGCAGCTTGTTAAAAGCTTTAGTAAGCTATATCATTAACTATTTTAATATTGTCGAAGGATGTCGCACCTCTTTTATGAAGAAGAATATTACATAAGTGGTACAACTCGATATTTAGAGGAGATACTGAGTATAGTCGAGGAATAACCTTTTTTTTTCTCAACATTGCCATACATTAGCAGATTTATTGAAAACATAATGTAAAGGTATTTTAACAAAGGTATATTGTCTTGCATTCGGATAATGAATAATGAGTTCGAACCATTTTGTTAACATTGTTCTATTATGTGCTGCTCTTTGCAAGGCATTGTGCTCTAAGCCTTCTGTAAAAAATACATATTTTAGAAGTCAGGAAGATGTACGGGTAGACGTATTATAGGGTGTGAACGTTCATGTATTTTAAATCTAAATATCCTCCAAATAACTTCCGATGCTGAAATGTATCGGGTATTTATAAAATTTGTGATTTCATCACAATTTAATACGTTTCCAGATTGAGTAGCTGTTTGGATTTCAATGGTTGCACAATCATATCCTTTATAAATATATTGAAAAAGATACTTAATACTTTTATTTGATGCACATATTTCTACATTTATATGGGCTTTGTATTTTTTACATAAATATTTATTATATAGGACAATCCATCTGTTATCAATTGGAACATCATTTTTAAGGAAGGTATTGTTTGGCTTAAAATATTCTGGGTACCCATCGACACAATATGTAGTTCCGTCATTGAAGTTTTTGGGATAGTTTTTGGAGCATTTTTTGTTTTCCATACATGGACTTTGAGGATTTAGTAATCCACATGGACTATGTATCATATGTGATGTGATTATTTCAAATAATTCGGGTTTTGATAAAAGGTCAAGTAATTGAGCAAATACATATTGGTCAATAGTGTCACGGTCTTTAATTTTACTTTCATTGTATAATATGCCTAGAAAATGACAATGTGGCAAACCTTTTTTTTGGAACTCAATGACACATATAAATGCAATAGATCTTCCAAAGATATTATTTTGTGTAATATCATGAAGAAAATATTTTAGCTTCATGTTAAAAACCCTAGCAACTAAATCAGGTCGGTGTTCAGGTCCTTCATTAGGGTGCAAATTTTGTAATATTTGAAGCCATTTAAGGTTGCAAATGAAAGTTATGAAAATATCAGGTTTTGAGTATTTTGTTACAATTGCCATAGCATCTTGGTAATTTTGTTGCATAGCTTTTGGGCTTCTTGTAAAAGTAAAAGGTAAAATAACAATTTTTCCTGATTGAGCATTTGCATTAGTAGCTTTGCCAACAACATAATCCATTAAACTTGTATAAAAATCAACTCTTATATTTTTTTGATTAGATCTATAGTATTGTAAATTGTTGCTTTTAATTTTAACATAGGCATCTATAATATATTGTTGGGTGAGTTTTCCAATATGTAAAATTTGGTCATATGTAACTGTAGAGGTTGATAATGTTGAATCTCTTTTGGACAAACGATATGTATAATATTGAAAGAGTGTTACATGCTTGTTAGAAGAAAGCTTGTCATGCCAAGCTCTATCTCCATGTGGAAAAAGCAATGGATAAACCATAAGATCACAATTAGCATTTAAAATAGATATATGTTGTGGTTTTGATGATTTTGGATGAATGCATATTTCACAGTCAAAAGGTGGCATACCATCTTCACTTTGGAAAACTATTGCAACATCATTAGTTTGTGGAGTATTATATCGACGATGGTCTGTGCCTTCATTTTTAATGAGCATATATACTCCACGTAAATTGCTACCATAAATAATAGTTCTTGAAATATTTTCTCATTCCAATTCATACATCATTCTAAAAGCTTGTGCATATGGATTAATATGTCAAAGTATCATATCTAGTTGAAGCAGTAAATTATAATCACAGTTAATGTTAAAAGGGTTTTGTTTTCTAATATCAGTAGCCTCATTGGAATCTAGCATGTACAATTGACTGTAACTTGGATTTTGATGTATTGAAGGATGTTATGGCATAATTTTGTGATAGATTTGTCCATGAATTCTATAGCAGTATGGACCATGACCCGTAAAAGTATCAATGCTAGCTCCCATAGATGCGAAAGCAACACTATTACATTGTCTTATATTACTCTTGAAATTAGAGTGTTTGTGTGAGTTATATACAGAATACAGAAAAGGTATTGGAGGCAGGTAGACCTATCCACTCTAGTAACAAATAAACTTGTTCTCATTGGCAAAGTGTGAGGCATGACAATACTTACAAATATATGATAGGGGACCTATATTCATTGTCAAAACAGATGTATCATTATATAGGTAATTGCTAGCAAGTGTGCTGCAAATCTGAGGTGAACAGGGCAAATAGGAATTCGAAATTGACTGCTGTTTAATGTGATTATTAAGATTTGTTTGATGTCGATACTCTATAGCCTCTTGATATTACTGTTGTAAAAGCTATATGTATGTTTGTGCTAGTTAGTGTCTTAAACGTTATAATGAAGTGATAATGCTTTGCTTACTGCGTGAGTTTGTGCTCCCTGTCCCATCGCAACACTATTGTGTGTGTTGTGTGGGTGAGTGATGGAACGATGTACCACTTGCTCGTCGCGTGCTCTGGAGCCGACCATCTGCTGCTCACTTTACAATTACGTGCATTCCCTGGAAGAATAGACTCGTCAGTAAAAACCATGGTATGTTTGGGTAAGCTTACCACTGTTGTCTTGTTGGGATCATCTATAGCTTTCCTCGGGTCGTCAACACTTTTGTACGTGATGAAAGCGAATCCCCTGCTGGATCAAAAATAGGAATTCCTGTGCCTCACGTCCACACCTCCAGGCTCTGCAACGCTGCTCGCCATCCATTCCAGCAAAATCCCTGGCCGCTGCTTCCCTGTCGATGCCTCCGGCCACGCCATTGCAGCTGCTCGTCGCCAAAATCCTGCTCGGACGATTTGGGCTCCTTCTGCTGGAAAAGGGATGCCGAGCGATCCCCTGTCCTTGGTTGCTGCTGGGCAGCAGTGCCCCCTCTCTCGCTTCCCCTGGAAACCCCGTGGCTGGGAGGAGCCGTGGTGAAAAAAAGAGAGCGTTACCAGGCAAGCAGACGGGTGTCGCTCACACCTCCTCCCCTGGCCGGGGCCATGCCGCGTGCCCACTGGCCAGCCCATAACCTCACAAAAATATTTCAAAAGGACGTGTGGTAAGAAACTGATATTTACCAGTTTACCCCACATCCGACGGCCCCGATTGGCCAGATCCGGCGGCCCACAAAGTTCGGCGTTTGCTCCTTATAGTAGTAGATATTTCTTCTACTTCATAACCACATTTTAAGAAATGCCCAAAAATCGATTATCACTTTGTTATCATCCACTCATGCAGCTCGATAATTAGCACAGGCAATTTTCCGGAGGAAGAGATACACAGCAGTGAATTCAACATTGTTGGCTTTTATTTTATTTTATTTGATTGAAGGATTTCAAAAAGTATAGCACAGGCAATTTTCCGGAGGAAGAGATACACAGCAGTGAATTCAACATTGTTGGCTTTTATTTGATTTTATTTGATTGAAGGATTCTACTTGGGTTCCCGCCATAGCTCAGTTTGATAGTCAGTCTCCCAGATGACGATGTAGCCACCATCTGTGACAGAGAGGCCAGCAGTAACCACACAATTTGGCTGATTTGGGCAGTACTTGTTCGAAGCAAATAGAACCCACTTTCCAGTGGAATCAACCATCACTAGATTTCCATCCATTTGGAGGTTGATGTAGCAACCCTTGGCCTTCTCAAAAGTGTCACTTGCCCACACCACCTTGTTCACGTCTCTACGCAAATCATAGAGAACGAAGTTGCAATCTTGTTGCATAATTGCCCTGTATCTTCCATTGTGAGATACGAGCGTGCCTTGCCTGCCAATGTATGAGCCCAAGGCAGCGTCGGCTCCTCCGATCATGTTGGATTGAGAAGGCCAGCAGTTTTTCCAGCTGGGATCCGTGGTAATGTCGAAGAGAGTGCGGTTAAAGTCACGAGAATGATCAAACACTGGCTCGTCTGGAAGGTCTTCTGTCAATTCAAGAGACGAAGAAGCCATGTTCTCTGACCTTCCATACCAAGATACATAGTCAATGGCAAACATCTTCCAGACGCAGAGAATTCGGCCATAGCCTCTGCTCTCAATCTCCTGGGAGGTCACACTATAGAGACCCAAGAATGCATTCACTAGTGCCTGGGAACTTATGACCTGAGAAGAATCTGGTGTGACATAGCACATTCCATCGTTCCCGTGCACGCTAAACAGCCACAGCCTAACACTCACCTTGAAGTTGAAATTTGATGCAGCCATGAATGTTGATGTGAAGCTTCTTCCATAAGTGTAATAGTTCTCCCTTGAAATTGACTGGATGAGCTTTAGAATGGCCCTCGAGATCAGGCGAGAATCACCATATCCGAACCTCAATGCATATTGTCTTGCTTGAAACTCGGGATCCGCTACAATAGGATTGTGGTTAGAAAATAGAAATAAAGCGAGGAACAGCCTAGGGACCATGTCCAAGAATTTGGACATAGCTAGCTCCTTACAAGCTCCCCCAACCTCATCTTGATTAGTTGCTGTGGTTAATCTTTATAGTAGTATAGTGTGCGATTTTTCCATGTTTTTATGTAAAATGCTTAGTCTGTGTTCATGTTTGGTTTTATGTGTACTTTATAGCTGTGTATACCACTTTTTTAATTAATTATAGAAGTTTGTTTTGTTTTTTTTGTTGTTTTACAACTGTATTTTTTGTTATTTTTGATTTTTGGTTTGCTTAACCAAACCTGTAGATATACTTAGAATATGTTTGGATATTCTAAGATATTTGCAGTTATTATTCATTTAGATTAATATTTTATTTATAATTTATAAACATATTTATGATTATAAACTTTTATTTGATCAACTGGATTAATAGATATGAATAATACTACTATTAAGCAAACCAAGCATTGCTCAATGTGTAACAAATTATTTTTAACTTAAGCATTTTTATAAAACCAATGCCATACTCTGTGTTATTGGTGTTAATATGTAGCTCTTTATTTTTAAAATTATATTCCAGTCAACAATTATGCCAACTAATCTAGGTGCATCTTTTTTTTTTACACATTTGCAGATATATAGTTTTATTTTCAATTGCATACAAAAATATAATGCAGACAATCATATTTAGATTGCTTAAAAAACAATTGAAATGTGATTGTGTGTATTATATTTTTGTCATGCCTAGAATGCCAAAGTCTGATGCCACATCATTTTAAACAATATGATGTCACCACAATATTCATTCTTATCTCTTTCCACTTTGATTTGTGATCTCTTGATTGTGAATTTTCTCTTTGTGCTTGTTAAACTGTGCCATTCTCTTTTCAAAAGCACTCTTAGTCTTGTGTAAGAGTACTCACATTTCTCGTGCAATAGTGTTTGCACTTCCCACATACTAGCACTCCCTTAGCAGCTGAGAGGTTTGGAGCATGGCACCATAGTCACACCCTAATATAGGCTGAATAGTGCTTCAAGCATTATATATAGTGGGTGAGAGTGAACAATTGGAATGTGTGCTAGTTGTGGTAAAGGCATTAGGCAATGGTGCAAAGCCTTTTTTTAAGTTAGCTTCATCATGCTTCAAGTGTTGAGTATAGTGGTTTTGTTATGAGTAAGTACTTTAAAGCATTAGCTTGGCATTGTATAATTTGTTACACTCAGCCATGCTGCAAAGCAACAACACTTTCTTAGGTTTTTATTTCTTACCTTCAGCTTTGTGATTATTGCAATGAGTTTATTGTGAGGAGTGAATGTAAGTAAGTAATTAATTTGTGCCTATTTATCTAATACACGTGCTAATGTGTGCATTTTCTATTCTAGATTATTTTCATGGTTGAAAAATTGAGAGTTTTGTGCCAATTTGAATAACACACACTTGGATATATGAGTGTAATGCAATAATTTACTAATTTGCTAGGGGATGGTCCAAAGTTGAGTTGAGCTCACGAGTTAAGCTCAATTCAACACAAGTTAACTCAAGTCAACACAGTCAACTAGAAGTCTTACAAAGGAAATCTAAATTGAACAAATAAAGGTTCAAGCAAACTTTAAAATATTTAAATACGTAAATATCTAAGTTAAAAGTTTTTATAAGATTGAATTGTTTAAAAAAGACAAAGTTCACGAGAACCTATCTTTCATAAAATTATATTATTTTATTATGACTACTATTACAGCTGGCATATTTTAATTTGACTACTTAATATTTTAAATACTTTTAGAGCTATAGATACTATTCTTTCATTCAAAAGATTTTTTAAGGTTCTTGAGAAGATGGGAAGCAAGGAAAATACAAGATTTGTGAGTAAGAGTTGTAGTGCAAAAGAATGTGAGAATGTTAATTTTGTTTCACTACCACAATTTTTATATTATACTCCTAGTTTTTATGATCTATCTGGGAATGTGGAAACCACTATCATGATTGATAAAAATGCTCCTATTACTTCTGAAACAATAGTCCAAAGCAAAAGAAATGAAGAAATGAATAGCACGGCGGAAAGCCTCAAGAAATTTATTCCATAAAGCTTTCTATGATATTTGTAATTTACATATTAATTCATATTAAAAACTCTGTTGCCTACCTATATTGTAATCCTCTCATATGATAAGACCAAGGTATATTTTTGCAATGAATCCTCATTAAAAGTTTTCGGGAGTTATTTGTGAATAATAATAAAAGAAATCGAAATCTTTTGAAAGACTCAAAAGTAATATCACATCAAAGAATCAACTTTATCTACATTTCCAAGACTGAAAGACAATCTCACACAAGAGAATAGTAGTGTGCCAACGTGCTCTACCACTATAATGTGGTCTATATTTCCTTGCAGTCTATTTCCTTAGACATTTGGCATGTGTAGAAAAGAATATATGTGTAGCAAAGTAGGATTTCATTATAATGATAGAGTATGTGTATACACGATAATTTAAAATTTTAGAAGCTCTTATGTTTACAAGTAAGCTATGATTATGAAGCCCCATTTCCAAAACTGACATTTAAAGAATCTGAATATTGTCAATGTCATAATAAATAAACCTCATTTTGAGACTAAAACTTAATATATAAACTATCTAGAAAAGTTATAGTCATTATAATTTTTTGGTTCTCCTTGAGTTCCTTGGAAGTTTGTATTGAAATGGCTCGAAAGAAAGTCACTACTACTTGTACTTAGCCCTCAGCATTTCATATTAATCTCCACCTCCATCCCCAAGTTTTACCAACATTCCAGCTTCACCTCCATATAATAATCCTTTTTCTACTAAGGGCTCTAGTGAAGTTGAATTAGAGTTTTTTATATATGAAATTCCAAATCTTTCTACTAAAGAGAGATTGCCTCTAGCGCTTCAAGAGTAATATCACATGTTTTTGCAAGATCTTGTTCTTGACATGGTGGGACTACTTGAAAGCACAAAATATTATTACATTCGGTGTTTAATATGCTACTTTTTCTTGGACAAAACAAATGGTTATATGGGTTTATGAACTTTTCTTGAGCACTATAGAAATTGCCCAACGGCGGGTCTGGAAAATGTGCATGTATGAATATACAATAAATTCAAGAATGAGTTATGGATACCTACCCAATATCACTTTGTGATGAGGAATAATATCCCCTTGGAAAACACTGCATTAGCTAGTGCAAAATATGGGGTTTTTAGGCCACCCTATAGTGGAATGTAAGATTTAGAATTACTTTACTATACTATAATATTATCACTATTAAAAGAAAAAATATAATAAAATGATATTAGTTGTAGGTAACATACTTTGTTCTAAAAGGTACTATCATATCATATACAATTTTTTACAAAATGTTGAAAGAGGAGATGGCAACATACAAGTGCTACAAAGTGATGGTGACAAGTGAGAATGATAGTTTGCAATTATAATATTTGACACTGAATTGACATTTGACACTTTCACTGACATATGACATATAACAAAATTTTCATTTTATGTAAGGATGCAATTAACTTTTTTCTGCCTCATCATCAACATATTGATTTCTTTTATACTTCCTTCTATATTGGTATTATGGGGAAGATTCATCTTGCATATGTTGAACCATGGCTTTTGCATAATCAAGGAGACTTCCCAAGCCTCTAATTCTAGAAACTCCAAGTGATTGTGATCTATAAAATAGAATTAAACATCTATTGAAATTTTAATAAATATAATTTACCTCCTTGAGGTTGGAGGCAACTCACGAAATCCTTTGAGCCAGTGTTTAAAAAAATAATGTTCTTCAATAGCAAACACCAACCTACCAAAGTCACATGTTGCCTCCACCATAGAACCACTATCTGGTATGCAATCAATCACAACACCATCTAGTGGGCAATAGAGCTCAAGCAAGACTTGCGTCGCTGATAGAGTTCAAAATTGGTACTCTGGAAACGTCTTGTGGATCTGCTCATCCACAAGGTTGGGTATGATGTTAGTGGAACTGTCGTACCCAGGCAAAACATGTGTTGCACGTTCACTGTCACAAAACCCATTATGTGTGTTTTTACAAAAGGCATGATAGGTCCACATCATAACCTGGAAAATAAAAATGTTTAGAAATTAGATAAAAATATAAAATACATACTCACTTTTTCAGGCTTCCCTTGGACACCCCTCGTATCGACGCCAATAGGATCCAAGATACACATGGAAAAGAATGACTTGAAATGAACTTTTGCTGTGCATGTCATAAGCTCATACATCCAGTTAGGGTTGTTCGGTAGGTTGAAGACGACATGGCCAACTTCAAGAATAAGTGCTTCAGACAAGAGGAATGCATCACGCATGTGGTCAGGTGTGAGAAAGTTCCAATCCTCAACTTTCCCATTAATATCTGCAAGACCATCTGGAAAGTTGAAGAGAATGAAGTGTGCAACTGGGAGCAAGGGCCTTTATATCTTTTGGCACCAACGGTTAAACTAGTGTTGTATATCCATGTTGATATCATATTCCATAACAGATGTCAACAATCTATTATAAGAGCTAATGAAGATACCCACAATACTAGGATGGACTTATAAAAAAACTAAGTGAATGAAAAAAGCAATAAATAATATGCTACTGTCATATGGTAGGTTGTCAATGAGAGTTCCTCCAACTCCTCTTCACGAGCATCTCGTTGAGCTAGAATGAAATTACTACTAACAATCATTGTTGCAAAAAATATGTATTACCACCTTTATTTTGTAAAATTCACTTTTGCTTACCTTGAGGTTGACTTAATATTTTATAAACCACTTGATCATTATTATTTACTGATGGAACCTGATTCAAATCTTGGTTGTTTTATGGTTGAACTAAAGCTTAATCCTGGCTATCTGGTGGTGAAACACGAACTTGATTTAGAGCTTCCTCGTCCTCGTCTCCATCATCACTTGCATTGCCATCGTTGCTAACATTAACAACTTCCTCGTGGTCTAGTGTAAAGGTCTCATTCCCTAGGAGCTCCAACTCCCAAGGGCCTTTGGAACTCTCGCAAACATTATTGGGTACATTCTTCCATCCTTAGACCCTTTGTAACAAGTCAAGTGCAAATCGGTGCCTCAAATGGCATACCTCTATATCGAAGATATCTGTAAATAATATATATTTCAAAAATGTTTTAGAAATCATATTATACCTGTAAGCTGCACGTTACATGAAATAAAGCTGACCATGTTGGCTATCATAAGTTGTTGTGCTTATAGACTTCTCTGGCAACCACCCCTTTTCGATCCCTTCCAATGATGTGTTGATGTAGGTGTCGAAAGACATGAATATGCCATCTGGATCGTCACCAATGTACGGTGCCAAAAATTTCTCACCTTCACTTATAGTTTGTGTAATGTAGATAGCCCTTCTCATCATGTTCTCAAATAGTTCTAGTAGTCCTTTCTCTCTGTTCATCAAACAGACATTGAGGAATTCTAAAGTCTCTATTTATTTCTTATATGGAATCTTTAATTTTGCAATATTGTAAATTATGTCATCTGGAGTTTTGTTCATTGCAAAAGTAACATGTGCATAATTGAGAAAAATGAAGTATGATAAAAAATTTACATTCATGAGAAGAAATTTTGGCTATAGTCTCTAGCGACTCCTTTAGCCTACGATTGTTTGCAATGCATACTAGTTTCTTTAACTTGAAAGATTTTGCATATTAAATTTTGTGCTCAATTTGTATGAACTCAGCTGAGAGCTCTTCCCGACTCTTCTCTAGATATGCAAATTCATAAGCATCTTGCTTAACCTTCACCAAAGGCTAAAAACCAAAACAATTAAAAGAGGCTTTTATAAAATGAAAGGGAAAGATATACCTTGCACCACATAGCGAGCATAAAACTGATTGGGTTGTTGAACCAAGTTGTACTGTCATTTTGAGTGCATGAGTGTTGAAAAAGTGTTATGAGATTATCACCATAATGTTATTAGATGTCATCTTCATTCAAGTCTGTCAAAAATTGAAGTTGCTCGATGTTATGAACAAAGTTTTGCTTTTGAACAACGAACTGCCCAAACCTACATTTAAACACGACAAAATAAGTTAAAGTGGAGTTGGAGGTAAAATTATAAAACTTACGCATTGATTTCTTGGCAGGCCAAGATAAGTTTGTTGACATCCAAAGGTCCCCTTGCATAGACATGGCTGACTGGAACATTGATATGGTAGACGGGATCATCGCGAAAATGATCGTCAATACACTTCATCCAAGCCCCATATCGATGGTTACTATTAATAATTTGGAACATTGTCCCTGTAAGCTGTCGAGTCTCAGGATGGCTGATAAACATGTTATCAAATTCCAGAGACTTCCTCCTCCAAATAGGATCTCAGCTATTCACAATCTTGGGTGTGACGGTAATGATCTCTATTGTTCCTGGCTTGCAAAAAGAGACTAAAAACATACTGATATTTGTCATAAGGCCATTTTACTTCAACAAGCTATATATGTCCGGGTTGACATGTTTGGATGCTGTGTGGACAAAGCTCGTCTATTACAAACGACAAAAGGGGATTTCTCTGATCAAGTCACAAGGGCCTAACCACTTGAGCGCCTTAAGTGTTTGGTGAACTGCTTTTTCCCTTATCTGCATAACAGTATCTTGAAAGTGCTTGTCCACCATATTATCAGGAAAGTCTGCAACTCTTTCAACTCCAGGCTATTCCTTAGGTTCTTTATCGCGAACACTACTAGATTGCCCAACTTCAAGGATTTGAGCTGGTGGTTAGCCAGTGAGGAGTAAAGGTGGAGGTGGCAATGGTGATGGTAGGGGTGGTGGTGGTGGTGGCAGGGGTGGAGGCAATAGTGGTAGTGGTGGTGGCAATGGTGGCAGTGGCAGTGGCGATGGCAATGGTGGAGGTGGTGATGGTGGTAGTGGAGGTGGTGATGGCGGTGGTGGAGGTGTTGATGGTAGAGATGATGGTGGTAGAGGTAGTGGATCTCTAAGTAAATGTATTTTTGTTGATATGCTAATGGATATGTCGATCATGATATCATCGTCAGTGCCGAATTGAACTTCTTTTGTTTTCTTAGCTCCAACAACCTTTTTATATGGTACAATTTTCCTTTTCTGCAAGAGAAAAAATTTTGTTAATAAAACTAAATAAAGATAATAAGAAATTCAAATTGTCAGAGAGAAAAAAAATCAAGTGGGCCCAAACTTTACCAAGGTCACTGAAGTGCCCAAGGCAGTTGGCCTCGAGCACTTTAAGGGCCAAATATTTGAATAACCTCGGCCACATGGGCAGCCAAAGTGCCTGAGGTGGCCAGCCTGAGCTCGACTTTGGGCACTTTAGCCACCCAAGGGGCCGAGGTTATTCAAATAACCTCAGCCCCTTAGGTGGCCAAAGTGCCTGAGGTGGCCGGCCCAAGCTCAATCTCGGGCACTTTGGCCACCCGAGGGGTTGAGGTTATTCAAATAACCTCAGGGCCAAAGTGCCCAAAGTGGTCGGCCCAAGCTCGACTTCAAGCACTTTAGTCGCCCGAGGGGCTGAGGTTATTTGAATAACCTTGGCCCCTTGGGAAGCCAAAGTGCCCGAGGTGGCTAGCCTAGGCTTGACCTCAGGCACTTTGGCTGCCTGAGGGGCTGAGGTTATTCAAATAACCTCAGTCCCTTGGGCAGCCGAAATGCCTAAAATGGCCAGCCTAGGCTCGACCTTAGGCATTTTGGCCGCCCGAGGGGCTAAGGTTATTTGAATAACTTGGCCCCTCGGGCAGCTAAAGTGCCCAAGGTGGCCAACCCTAAAGAAGCAATTAAGAAAGAAGCAAGAAGGAAAAAATGGAAGTGGAAGCAATAAAATCGAAACTCACCCTTAATAGCATCTTTCCTTCTTGATCACCGTTAGCGGCTCTTAGCTTTCGTTCACGAGGGCGAGAACTTGTAGGGAAGCGTGGTGGATTGTAAGCAACCAAAGAGAACGACTCAAAAGACGATCCATGGGGTTCAAATATAAAGGGAAAGGGCCCATGAACAAGAGTGCACCCCTTTTTCTAATCAGTTAATGGTCTTAGGATACTTAGAGTTAAGCATCCTTGGGTTTGAATAGTACTGGGTTGGGTGACTTCCTAGGAAGTCCAAACTCAAGAGCTTACAATCACTATCCTCACTATCATCTCTTTCATTCTCTTGTGTGGTTTAATTATGTTGTGCAATGGGATAATTACTGCATCTCCTAACCCTTGAACCCTGGGAAAGATTGTGAGAGTTGAAATTACCAACACTAGAACTTATAAACATTTGTGTGTATTTCCCTTTTTTCAAATGAGAGTGTGAATGAAGATCTATAAATTCTAGACAATATGCTATGACAAACCTTTCAAGAATGTATTCTAAAAAAGAACCAAGTTTTTCTTTTATGTGCAATAAACTTATATTAACGTTTATTTTTTTTCCTTTCAAACGGTTATATGGCTTTACATAGAATCATATTTAAAATTTAATAATTTTTTAATTCTGACAAACCTAACATTTACTAGCTAAAAAGAACAGAATACAAATTTAAGGAAGTGACAAGAATACTCTTTTTGTAAATATTTTATTTTATATTCTAACAAACGTCCCTATCATTGCTTGTAGTAAATATTTAAATTATTAGAACAAGAAGTGTCCTTTAGAACATTTTTATCTATATAATATATAGAGAGTTATTAAATTATTAGGTTCGCCATAATCTTAAAATTTTAAAGTTTATAATGTTTGTACTAAATTACAATTGAAAATTGAGCTCAACTCATGAGCTCAAGTATGGTCCGCGCTCACTTGCTAAGCTTAAAATCTCGCATTGTGTCATTGATGGCCATATTAGCAAGGGAATCTCTTGGAAATGTGTTCTTTGAATTTTGAAATATTCATCATCATATTCATTTATAAAGTGTCAAGAATTTTGGGATATTGCTATATTATGTGAGGATAGAAAAATGATAAAGTTTACTTGAGAAGATACCAATATATTTATATCAATGTTTATATACTTCTATGTCTTTATTCTTATATGGCCTTTTCTTTCTTTCCAAGTCAAAGATTCATGCTTCATTGAATTGAGTGCTAGAAATTCTTAGACATGACTTGACAACAGTAGTTGCTTGCATACAGCCTCAAGATCAAGGACCATATTGTCTTCTTTTCTCTCAACAAAGTGAGTGTGTGTGTGTGTTGGGGGGGGGGGGGGGGTTTCCATGCAACCTTCCCCCATTACAAGTCATAGACATAGAGCTAACAACACAAGCAAAGGACAATGTTATGGAGGAAGGTGAAGAGGGAGTCGTGGAGGACGATCCCATTGCCTTGAATATTGCAAAAGAAGTGTTATTGAATCTCAAGAATGTAGAAAAAGTAACTCTACTAGTGCAAGATGATGTACTAGCTATATCATTGAAAATGGTGCAATAAGCTTTACAATAAATACTATTGAATATTCTTTGTTTGTTTTCAAATTTTTAGAGCTACTTGAATGCAATTTTACATTGCACGGTATGAGGTTGTGGAAAAAGGCCATTCTTATGATGTTATGGAAAAGGACCATTCACGTAGGTGCAAGATGATGGTGGAAGAGGCCTCATGTGGTATGGTGGTGGAGGAGGCCTGTGTGGAGGAGGAGCCTCCTTATGAAGTGGACGCTCTAAGCCATAAATGGATGTTTACATCTATGCTAGATACTCCATGTGAGGTATAGGATGAGACTTTGGTGGAGGTTCGCTTAAACAATGATGAGGACACTCCAATCAACAAGGTTTATGATGGAGTGGTTCCTAGTGAGAAGGTGGAGGTGCCATGTGATGAGTGTGGACTATACTTAAGCTTACGAGTTGAAGAGTTGAGCTTGTCAGTGGAGCTCAAGTTTCAATTATAGTTTAATACAAACATTAAAAACATTAAAATATTAAGGTTATGGCGAACTTAATAATTTCATAGCTTTCTACATATTATATAAATAAAAATGTTCTAAAAGACACTTCTTGTTCTAATAATTTAAATATTTATTTATGTTTTTTGGCTAGTAAATATTAGGTTTGTCAGAATTAAAAAATTATTAAATTTGAAATAAGATTCTATGTAAGGCTAACCATTTGAAAAAAAAAAAAAAACAACCATTGATGTAAGTTTATTGGATATAAAAGAAAGACTTAGTTCTTTTCTAGAATACATTCTTAAGGGGTTTGTCATAGCATACTGTCTAGAATTTATGAATCTTCATTCACACTCTTATTCGAAGATAAGGAAATACACACAAATGTCTGTGGGTTTTAGTATTGGTAATTTTAACTCTCATAATCTTTCTTCCCAGGGTTCAAGGGCTAGGAGATGCAATAATTTCTCATTGCACAATATAACCAAATTACATAGGAGATTGAAAGAGCGAATAGTGATCATGAGTTAGAAATAAATACAATGACAAAGGGCACAACAAATTGTGTGAAAAAATGCCCTCTTACTTGTTTTAAGAAACTACAATTTTGTGATTTTCAAGAAATACTCCATATATTTTTAGCTTCTAGTGGAAATAATGGCGATGATTAGTATGATGGTATATATGCTCTTATGACAATTGCAACATCACGCACCTGAAAGACTACCATGAAATATTTTTTGAAATGGTAAAGACAAAAATGGAGACACACAAGTACTATGGGTAGTATTGTGAAAAGAACATTTACAAATATATAAAATGAAAAGTGAAATGAAAAATGTTTTTTTATTAATTATATAAAGTATAATAAATTTATATTATTGATAGAGAATAAACATCAATAGTGTTACAAATCTAGTTAGCTCCAAAAGTTTTTTGCAACTTAGTAATAGTAAGGTTTGTTTGGTGTATATGAATATTTACTTTAGGATCTTGGTGCAAGATGTTAATGAAGATGTAGTACATATGTTTATAAGACGCATATGCCTTCTTATGTTCCTCACGCTTTATAAAGTATAGACATATGCAAGAAGGAAAGTTTTGAATAACAATTGTGTACTCTCCAACTTTTGTTTTGACTATGTACTCATTTGCAAGTGCAATGATGTACTTCATGGAGAGAATTTCACACTCAAATATTTGAGCCAAATTTATTTTACCTTGCTTCTGCTTGGAAATGGTACCAATAAATTTAACTGCCTTACCTTTTCTTGTTGGCCTCCTATGCATCTCTATGGGAATAATCTTGGTTCTGTCACTCATGTCTCCAACTCTCCTCTTAAGATTATTTTAAGGTTTTCACTCTCACCCGAGTTGAGTATAACCCCATTAGCAACCGGCCATTCTTTAGGTATTGCATCAGGTTTAGTCACTATAGTGTCTTCAAGCCGCTTCATATGGTTGGTATTGGTGTTGCAATAATATAGTCAACACAATCTCAAAATCCTACTTGCTTTTGTTCCCTATAGAAACATGAGGTTAGAACAAAACCAGATTTGTCACCTCGAATCTAAGCCTAACACTTGCCCCTCAGAAGCATCCCCACACACTTTACATTTGATTTTGCTAGCACACGTTGGATTGTTCATTACTTTGGCTTTATGCTACAGTAAGCAATTTCAACCTGTTATAATGCACTTTCTTCATTAGCCACTTGAGGTGGCTCAATCTGAAAGCAGTGTCTTGGAGCAAAATGGTACTCAATATCAAGCCTGTGAGAGCTTTTTGTTCCAAGGTCCGTGCCAACATCTTCACTAGTAAAGGAAAAACAATGCTTTGAGCAGATAATCTTTATATCACTAATAGGAGTCTAGGGAGTGTACTCCATAAATGTGCCATGGACCACTTCCTCAACTACAATTGCCACTATTCGAGTGAGTGAATTTAATTTTCTCTTATCATGTAATATCTCAATAGAAGGCCTTGTTCCCATATATCTTCCTTTCTTGAATGCCAACGCTTTTGAAGACTGCTCTATAGCATGTATCATATCTGATAGACAGACTTCGTATAGACTCATCTTCCCTTTCCCTACCTTAGAGAAATGTTAACTCCAATGCTTACTTTCAAAGAGATTCACAGTTGGGGTGTATACAAAGTCCTCAAGTGGTTGATCCTAATGGAAAAGACAATATTAAAAAGCACTTGAAAAGAGTGATATCCCCATTGAAACATCCTAACTTCCCACCACCCTAACCATAACTCAAGTTGTGGTAAATAATTTATATTTATATGGCCATCTGTAAACTCATGAATTTGAACTTCCCAGGAGGTCACTCAGCCTAGTACTATTCAAACCCAAGGACACTTAACTCTAAGTATCCCAAAACCCTTAACTGATTAGAAAAAGGGGTGCACGTTTATTCATGGGCCCTTTCCCTCTATATTTGAACCTTTATAGATCGTCTCTTAAGTCATTCTCTTTGGTTTCTTACACCATCTTCATGCCACCATATTCAGATCTTGTCTGCTTTTGCCTCATACTCTTCTTCAGAATGTGTAACTTGCCATTATTTGCACAACTCCTTAAACATTGATTGAAACTTTGGCGTAATAAGGTGGCAATGCTGGTTTAGACTTTGAGCCCAATGGAACTCATAAATCCTCTCAAAACCTTCCAATGGTTAACCATTCTTAAAAATTGCTTGGACACCATTTTAGTTTGCACTAGCTCTATCTGCCATGAAATTGCGAAAGTTTGCAGGCTTACTAGTCTACTTTAAGGCAATATTGGAGAAGGACTTCCAAAATATTTCTTAGGCTGTTTAGTCTTATACTTTAAATTCTACTGTTGCAATTGTCAAGTTACAATATAACTTATGAAAACACAAATATTACGACAATTTCAATATAATGAAAATAAAAATTACCTTGGATCATACACATAAGCTCTCATAGTTGTCCAACCTGATATGTGTTCCATATGGTCAAAATGTACCTATGCATTTACAAGATCATTGGACCTAAACATATCCATTCAGGATACAAGATCTACACCAGAGGTAAGGCCCATGGTAGACATTTTGAAGACGAAGGGGTGCTTCTGCGCATTCACAACTTAGTCTAAAAACAAATGTTTGTAGATGAATTCATATGGACAAGTCCGTTTCAATTCAAGGATAGAGTCAAGTTTTTTATTGCAACTTCCCCTCTTGAGATTCACATATCCAAGATTTTATCATAAACAATAGAATGTAAGAAAAAGATATTATTGTGACATATGAAATATAATAAACATACCTCTTTAGGCTATTAGCAGGTTATACTCTTTGTAATAAATCCCACAAACTAGCCTCTTTTAGTTGAGTCTTTTGGCAATCCGGATTGAGTAAGGTGTTTGTAATAAAATCCTTGAGGATGGTCTTCTGAATATGCTTCGAAGTTGCATATGAGTTTTTCATAGTCTCTTTCTACATAGCATCTTTGAAATAGTTGAGAGAACTCCTTTGTATCCCTTTTTACATTAAATGTATGTGTGTGCCAACATGCACTGCAACTCTTCCAGCCACTCCATCCCATGGAAGAAAGTAATACATCTTAGCCTCGCAAATACCACGATATAGAGGAGTGTTTTTATAGAATCTACATTTGAATTTAACAGCAATGGTGTCATGGGCTAGAGGATTGATTGTAGACCCTTTGAAAATTATAAAATTTCTATAGCAATCTCGATTGCATGCTTCATCCACATAATCTAAATGCCCACCACAATGAACTATAAACACTGTGCCTTCAAAATGTTGGAAATGTGTGGTCTTGATCTTGCACCAATTGTGGACATCTTGCCTAGTTTCCATCCCCTTCCATTTGGAACCTATGCTGCTGACAAAAAGTGGTAGCTCAAAGAAAATGTTGCCATTGTAAGAGGATGGAAGCTTGCTCATGAGCCTATACAAAAACAAATGCATATCAATTGAGAGGCACAAAAACTGGAAAGCATTGTTAATGGCTTTGAATATTTTTGAAGCTAGAGTTGAAGCTAATGAATTCGGCACCGACAATAGTATGACTTTTCCATATGAACTAGAAGAGGACGAAAGGATGACAATTGACTCTTTCTTCATATTCACTTTGGCTAGAGCGCATATTGGCACTTTGATTGGAGATCCAAAAACTTGAATTTCCTTCAACTTGAAATTTTGTAAATCCCATTGTTATCCACCCTCACCCACACCAAAAAGAAGAAACTCTAAGCATGCAACTATACCGGTGTTATTGCAAATCATAGCCTCTAAAGAAATAGAGCTAAGATGAAGATTAAAATGTTGACATAAAAAACTTTCAGAAACAATACTCTGAGAGAATGAAAGAGGTGGATGATCTTGAAAATGAAGAAGAAACCTCTCCATCCTTCTCAATAGGTTTTGGAATTCTCTCTCTTTATACTACTTGTAAAAATCCATAGTGAAAAATAATTGAAATTTAAATAGTAAGAAGAGTGTCAACAATATATAAAATGAATTTAAATTCTATAGCAAATTTAACATGTGCAAGTGTGACAGTATTAATATTACTGTCATTTATTATGATGTCTGATCCATGTATACACATAGAACCAAGGAATGTAGCACATGTGGGTTTTACCCTTTATCCTATGGTGATTTACAATAGATAACCACGAAGAGGAACCTAAACCCTCCATGTGCCACATGCCACATGCCACATCTCCAAAGGACAATGGAGTGGAACTTGAGTTTCAGTGCCTTGAGCCACTGAACGAAGGAATGGAGCTAAACTTTTAAGCATAGAGCCAAGGAGTGATAGAACCGGACCACAGAGTGACTCTTGAGCGTTTAGCCCAAGGAGCGAAAGGACAGAAGCATGGAGCAACTTGGAACAATCTTAAAGTATTCAACATCCTAATGCCAGGACAAGCATGCAAAAAAAAGCCAAATAGATGTAAGCAACTAATTTTTTCCATTCTACTTTAATCACTTAACTGCACCTCCGACCACTTAGAGGAGTCTCATTCACAACCTCCATAAGTCCCTCTCAAGACTTGAGGTTTGCTAGCCCCGAGAATGGCATCTATGCCACTCAACCTTTGCACTTGGTCTAAGTGCTCCACGTGTCTGGTCCCATGACCGACACCCCAAGGCACCACTAACATACCAGACCGTTACGCTAGGCCATGCCTAATCACCTTGGTCACATCGGTGGTCCAACATCATCTGCATTGCAATCCCGTCTCTCCAAAACTGGGCCATCCGTCCATGAGTGGTCATCCCAGATCCACTTCTTAGCATCCTTAGGATGCCCACAGACATGGGAAATAGCCTTCCCCAATATCTCTTTTCTAGTCCCCACCAAGTCCCTCTCTGTCCTTGGCCATGTTTGCCAACACTGCCACTGGATCAAGGCCCACAGGCCCGACCACTAAGTCCCACGGTCCTCTAGGACTTCCTCACTGCACGACTGTATCCTTGGTCACTACACTAGAGGATTACTCCTCTTCCTTTCCACAGTCTAGGCTTTTGGGACAACATTTCGGAACACCGTGGCCTTACACAAGCCTCATGGGTACTCTCCCTGCCTTCCGCCTTTGGGTGCTCTAGCCATAGGCTTAGAGTGAGGTTCTGTTGAGCCATGCCTGGTATCCAAGTAGGTAGTGCCACCCACACTTGGACTAGGAGCATCGGCCAGTCGATCTCCCGGGGGACCTAGAGCCGGCTCTTGAACACTTCACCAAGCTACCCCGTTTGTCGGTCTGTGTTCACTCTAGTCTTGGACTTCCCAGTGGGCAGCTCATCACCTAACACTGGGTACAGCCTTCCTGGGCCAAACTAGCCTTTCCTGGCCAAATTGGCTCCACTGTAGTCCTTCCCCTTACTATACTTTTGGAGCTCACCAAACCCCCCAGGGTCTGGGAGACGAACGCTTTGGGCTTTCACCCTCTTAGACTCGAACTCAGACTTGGACTCGGACTCGGACTCGGACTCGGGCTTGGTCTCAGTCTCGGTCCTGATCCCGATCTCGGTCTCAGTCTCGGTCTCGGTCTCGGTCCTGGTCTCGGTCTTGGTCTCGGTCTCGGTCTCGACCTCAGACTCCATCTTGGTCCATCTTGCACTCCATCTTGGGTCCATCTCGGACCCCATCTCGGACTCCATCTCGAACTCCATCTTGGATCCATCTCGGACTCCATCTTGGACTCCGTCTTGGTCCATCTCGGACTCATCCACGTGTCACGTGTTGGTCCATTTGGGTCCCTTTTTGGAGCCTCGCTTATTGCTCGCTTCGTACTCGTTCCTTGAGCCCTTTGCTGGGAGTTCCACTCCCGCTCTCGACCTTTCAAGTTAGAGCTTTCGGTCCAAACGTGTTACACTCGTTTGGCTTTCGCTTCGGCCACTACCATGTGGCACCCTTCCGGCTCCACTTTGGGACCTAGGGATTTTGTGTCTCACAATAGAGTCTAGCGCTATTTCAGCATACCAGTGTAAGCCAAAAAAATTTCCTTTCCAATTTGCTAGTTTACCTCGTCTATCCGACCACCATGACCTTGGCCTTTGCTAAATTCCTTTGCCAAAGTTTCCACATATTGTACCAGCTCTTACTTGGTCCTACTTGGATTTAGCAACTCACTGCACGAGCAACAAAGTGCTGGCCATTCTTCCACGGATTCCCAAATCTCTCCCAATCCCCCTCCCTGGGTTAGACTGGACTTAAGGCTTGGCTACACTCCCTGTAGGCACAAGAAACCAAGCACACTAAGCCTCCAGGTTCCTAACATTCCTTACTACAACAAGGCTTGATCATGAGACCCTCCAAATCCCAAGCTTTAGGTGCAACACTTGCCTCGGGACGCCGGGGGAAAACACCATGGCCTAACGATCAGGTATGGGTACCTCTACCCCCCTAGGAAGGGCGAGGACCAATGAGTCGTAAAGTACTCAAGTGGGGCACCACTCCATATGAGCCAGGGGCACCACAGTCGGTTTCCCTTCCGGGAGTGGGAGTTGCTTTTGAGCACTTCCTGGGGTGGCCCCTCCGACACCACCCAAGTCCATGCTCACTCCCACCTAAGGCCCTTCAACCCCAGTTTCAACCTCAAGTCAATTTGAAAGCATCACTAGAGAGTTCCTTCAAGAATGGTTCCTAGACCTCACTATCCCTACTATACTTTTGGAACCCCCTGCAGGCCCCCCCTCCGGGAGATGCATGCTTTGGGCTTTCACCTCTAGACTTGTATTAGTACTTGGACTCGGTCTCAGACTCGACTTCGGACTCGGTCTTGGACTCGATCTTGGACTCGACCTCGAACCCGATCTCGGACCCGACCTCAGACTTGACCTCGGACTCGGTCTCAGACCCGATCTCAGATCTCGGACTCTGTCTCAAACTCAGTCTCCAACTCGGTCTCGAAGTCAGCCTCGGACTCGATCCCGGACTTTGTCTTGAACTCGGTCTCAGAGTTGGTCTTGGACTCGATCTCAGACTCAGTCCCATCCGATGAACTCTTTATCATTTTGGTTATGCTTTCATGGATCCTTTAGCCTACAACACTTCGGGGAGTTGGTTCCTTACAACTCCACCACCCATAGAAGAAGTTCAATGCCCATATCGAATGTCTCTTTTTAATCCTAAGACTTATTGACCATGTCTCCGGGGGCATCCCCCCACTTAGCAATATGCCTAAGTTAGCCTCCCCAGCCAAGAGCTCATGACAACAAGAAATAAGTGTCCTTATACCCCTTACCTCACCATGCCCTAGTATAGGGTTGGGACTTCAACCCAGCCTTGCTTTACTAGGGGGTTGGGACTCGAACCCAACCTCCGTAAAATACGTCTACAGATTCGACATCCCCATGAAGAGTGGGGCGTAGTTCCCTACACTTGGTCAACTTAGCTAACCCATACTAATTAGCTTACCTTTGGCACGCCTTCGGGTCCTAACATATGCCATTGCTCAACTTCATAAATTGATACTTTTAATTGAACTTTGCATAAGTACATAGAGTTCTGCCTTGCAGAAATTCCTCCACTAGATCTCGCACGTTCGCTAGGTTCTCCTCTGGTTCCTATGTTGCCTCACAGTGTGGAAATCCTTTCCACTTCACATAGAACTCCCTCACCTCGTGTCTTTGTCACTTGCTCTTGTGCACATTGAGGATGGCCTCAACTTCGTATTCTTCTTCCCCTTGGATAACCTCAGGTAAAGGTCTCACTTGGTCCTTGCAAAGTGGATCCTCAAAGTATGACTTGAGTAAGTTCACATGGAACACTGGGTGCATCTTCTCCATCTCCCGAGGAAGTCGGAAGTGGTAAGCCACTTTATGCATTCGTGCCTCAATCTCATAAGGCCTCACAAACCTATTTAAGGAACTCAAAATTAGTTCATTTCTAGGAATACATGCATTTTTACCTTTGGGTCAACTTCCAGCTGATCCCACTTGGCAGCCTTAGATTCTTGGTGTTCAGCCACACCTTCTCCCTAGGTTGGAACTCTACATCTCGGCACTTCTGGTTTGCATATTTGGTTTGCCTTTGTTGAGCCCATTCCAAGGAATTCCTCACTAGATTCCAAATGTTAAGTCTTTCCGCTGTGAATGCCTCCACTGTGGGTAACTCTCCATGGCCACGCTGAGTTCCATAAGACCTTCAATAGCTCGCCCATTGATGACTTCCTATGGACTCACCCTGATATTTGAGTGTGGTGAGTTGTTATAGCACATTTCCACAAGTCCCAAATGACTTACCTAATCAGTTTGGTCTCCGAAGACATAACATCGCAAATAATCCTTTAGCTACCTATTCACTATTTCTGTTTGTTCGTCGGTCAAGAAGTGTTAGTGCCATCAAACTTGACTTAATACCCAATACCTATCTGTGGGTGATAGACTGTGTTGAATTTCAACTTGGTGCATTACTATTTCAGGAGAGTTCTCTAGAACCTACTGGTGAAGATCTTATCTCGATCTGAGATAATCTCCTTTGGTCTTCCCCGCACTCGAACCACTTGTTTGAAGAATAACTTTGCCACACCTTCTGCATCCACTTCCGTTGTGGTGGGTTGAAATATGCCATCTTCGAAAAATAGTCCACCACCACAAATATTGCATCAATCCCCTCGTTTGGGGGAGTCCCGTGATGAAGTCCATTGTAAGACATATTCACGAACGATTTAGAATTGGGATGCTTTGTGACAAGCCCCCACTAGCCTTAGTCATAGCTTTGACCTATTGACATATTGTACATGTCTTTACATAGTCTTGAACGTCCTTAGCCATATCTGGCCAGTGGTACTTCCTTTTGAGTAAGCCCATCGTCTTGGGCACTTTGCCGTGTCTCGCAAGAGGTCCGTCATGACACTCTTCTAAGGCTACCTTCCTTAGTTCCTTTTCTGGAACGTACACCCTCATTTGTTTATAATAGATGAGTTCATTGCATTTCGCATAACCTGTTTTCTCTTCTGTTAGCAGCTCACCTCTTTGGTGAGCTTCTCGCTCCTCTT
This sequence comes from Selaginella moellendorffii, assembly GCF_000143415.4. Taxonomy (NCBI): domain Eukaryota; kingdom Viridiplantae; phylum Streptophyta; class Lycopodiopsida; order Selaginellales; family Selaginellaceae; genus Selaginella; species Selaginella moellendorffii. The sequence continues at coordinate 738,102 of NW_003314308.1, forward strand.
GGTTCCTCAGCAACATTTCTTGTGCTAGACCATTGTTCTCATACGCTATCTGCACATTGTCCCAAAAAGTTGCTGTCGCACTAAATATCGCCAACATCAAGCTCGCTTTTTGACTTAGAGCATCTGCCACAATGTTGCTCTTCCCAGGTTTATACAGAATCTCTCAATCAAACTCGGCCAAAGCATTGGCCCACCGACGTTGTTTCCCCCTCAGATCGGGTTGTGACAAGAAGTGTTTCGTTGCCACATTATCTATGTAAACTTTGAAGTGTCTTCCAAGGTAGTGTCGCCACTCTTTGAGCGCCTTGACCACCGCAAACAATTCTTTCTCATGGGCAGGCCACTTTCGTTAAGCCTTGTCCAACTTTTTTGAGAAGAACACTACTGGATGGTTGTCTTGCTTTAACACTGCCCCTAATGCAAAGTCCGAAGCATCTATTTCTACCTCAAAGTCCTTACCAAAGTCTAGTAACACTAACACGGGAGCCTTCCTCAACCTCCCTTTGAGGTGGACAAATACCACCTTGCATTGCACTGTCCATACCATCTTCCCTTTCTTCCCTTTTCCCGTTTGGTCTGTTAAAGGTAGGGTTACTTTCGAATAGTGTTTGATAAACTTTCGATAGTAGTTGCAAAGCCCCAAGAATGCCCTCAACTCATGTACATTTGATGGTCGTTCCCATTCCTGGATCGCTTGGACCTTTTTAGGGTCCACTTTGAGCCCGTCCTTGCCCACCACATGCCCGAGAAACTTCACCTCTTGTTGAGCAAATTTACATTTGCTCTCTTTATCATACAGCTAGTGTTCCCTTAGTTTTTCAAATACCTTTGTCAAGTGTTCAGCATGTTTCTCTAGGGTCTTGCTATAGGTCAAGATGTCGTCAATGTAGATGACCATGAAATGGGTACAAAAATATGGTTTATCAATGCTGAGAAAGTTGTTGATGCATTGCACAGCCCAAAGGGCATCACTAGGAACTCAAAGCTTCCATACCTTGTTCGACAGGTTGTCTTCTACATCTTCCTCTGGTACCCTGATCTGGTAGTATCTTAATCTTAGGTCGATCCTCAAGAAGTATTTCGCCTTTCCTAACCTATCGAACAAGTCCTCAATCCTTGGTAAAGGGTATTTGTTCTTCTTTGTATACTTGTTGAGCAACCGATAATCTATGCACATGCGCATATATCCATCTTTCTTTTTCAAAAATAACACCAGTGCACCATACAGTGATTTGCTCAACCTAACATACCCTTTTTCCGCCAACTCCTCAAGTTAGCATTTGAGCTTCTCGAGTTCCTTTTCATTCAACCGATAGGGGGGACGAACCACCACCTTAGCACCCTTGACTAGTTCGATCTTGTGTTCTATCGGTCATTCGAGGGGTAACTCCGCTGGTAGCTCCTCCGGCATGGTATCTTGGAATTGGTTTAACACCCACTGGATCACCAAAGGCACTTCTTTTGTTTCTGTCTTTTTGTCACTCCTCACTGAGAGTAAGCACAAAAATTCTGCCTTGGTTCTTTTATTGAGTTGTCCTCTCGTGGACACCAGGTTCAAGTAGAATTCTTTGGCCTTACATTGCCCTACCTTTAGATCTTGGGCCTCCACATTGGATCATTTTCATCGGGCATTCGCCAATACCACAAGGTTCCTACTTTGTCCATGCAAGGTGACCATGAACCAATTGAACCAATCCATCCCGAAGATTATGTCAAATCCTGCCAGCTTAAACATGAGAAATGCTTCAATGCTCTTCACAAAAATGCCTCCTTACCCTTATGAGGCAAGGGTTTTATACAAGGAAGATGGGGAATATTCTAAGGACCAGAATATTCCCTCTCTCTCTCTCACTCTCTCAATGGCCACGCCCTAACATGCAACCATGGTGGATCGTGTTGGCTCCAAACGTGCGAGAACCCTCCGAAAAGTGTAAAGTGTACCACTGCTACTGATGCTAAGTGCTGGTAACTACGTGGAATAGTAGAAACTCTAAAAAACAAAGTGGAAAAAGAAAGAAAAGGGGTAGGTCTGAAGTTTGAAGATAGGGAGGAAAACCCAGTGAAGCTCTATTTCGTTAAAGTGGGAATTGTCATTATCCCACTTGTAAAATAAGGTTTCCAAACCTTTATATAGTATATAAATATAACAAAATTCAACTGCATTGAGGCACATGCCATTTTATTTTAAACAAGGAAATGTCTACTCAATCACTTCTCCTCCCCCTGCCACTGCTTCACCTCTCTCTTTTCCTTGTCATCGTCGTCCAATTTCTTTCCATCCTTTTAATATTGGCTCAGTTGCTCCGAGTCTAGGTGGAGCCCAAGTCCCCATTCAATCTTTACTTTCCCCTTATTAATAAAACAACTTCGTAGACTTCCAATAACATGCTATAACACTTCTAGTATAATGCAAATCCTCTCAAAGAATTGTCTTTTAATATTAATACAATGGCATGGAACCCCATGCCATAATAAGTTACATTTTTAAATAAATACATGCCATCTCAGACTGTTATTTTTTGCCTCCAACGCCTATACAATAATTTTGGAATTTCATCACTCTCCACACTATCAGGATTTAAACCCAATAGTAATGCCATCTCTTCTCTAATACGTCCACGCTCATGTTCAGTGGTTGAAGAACCCATCCGGTTGAGCAGATTATGGAGATGCGGATAGTGCTTGGCTAGACAATATACATGCCATAAATGATGACTGGTGTCTGTCCGATCAAATGGCTTCTGATATACCGTTCCATCTGCCATTTGGTTGATTTCTGCAGCCACCTCCTGGACTGGCCGGTTCTCTATCACCATCGCTCCAAGCCGTTTTGCAAGGTCCCCCAGAACATATGGTTTCTTCTCCCTAGTTTCCATACTGCAAGAGATGGGGTGCACTGCATATGTGTGCGTGTTCGCTGCAGTTTTAATCGGCGAGTCATCGATGATGAGGATTTCACTTGACCTAGCAGTTCGGTTCATCACTACAGCCTCTGGCTTGACGAAGATGGGCTTGCTACCCCTCACATGGACCATAGTCAAGCAATCCTCCTGCGTTAGGAGAAAGTCAAATGGTAATATTATTCGCGTCTGATCGTGCATCATCTGTAGCAACGTTAGTGCATTGTGGCGCATCATGGATGTCCAAACTCCCAATTGCAAATTGAACCCGGCCCTCTGTTTTAAGTGTCGCATAGTCATTATTAGACCCTGCAGTTTCTCCCGTGTGATTAATGTGAATCTGTCTCTTTTGACCAACTTGCGACCGCAAGCTTTGGAGGGTGCAGTGACATTCGAGGACGAGCCACGCTCATGGGAGAAAAGGACACCGTTCAGATCAAAAACGATACAGTACTTTCGCCGTGACTCTGAAATGAAATGCGTCAGCATAAAAAATGGTACAAGTCAATTTTACCATCTACAATATTAGGGAATGGTGCTCCCGATGGTCGTTGAGAGGGTTTTGGTCAAGGAAACGTGAAGGGCGGAAATACTCTCCTCTGCAATGTGGGGTCAATCGCATCCGATGGCGTGTGGGCACATGCCATTTCAGCTGTACACTCTGGTACAACTGACTCAACAGTGGCATGGGGTGGTTCCGATGGCGTGTGATCACACGCCATTTCAACTGGTGCCTCCGTTGGCAAAGTGGACATGACCGAACAGGCAACAGGGGCAGTGTAGGGAGGTTCCAACAGCGCGTAGTCAGACGATTGGGCACACGTTGAGTCCGTTGGAAATGAGGATACGACCGGCTCGGCGGCTGGGGCGGCCTCATGCGGGTCCAATAGCGCCTGGTCACCGTCAGTTGGATACGTGGACAAGATTGACTCAGTGGTATGGGCAGCATCAAGTGGAGCGTGGTCAGCTTGCTTGGCGTTGATATAGATAATAGCCTCCACCAGCTCTGATGACTCTTGCAGGCAAGTAGAGTCCACTGGCGGATCCATATGCATGTCCAAATATCTCCCTTCGATTGAGATGGTATCCTCCCTACTGGCTACTAAAAACAAACTCATTAGCACATTGAATCGACTATACTGTATTTACCATCAACTGCTATTGAGGAACTAGGACCGATATCACTTGGGCGCACTGCTGATTCTGAAGGATTGGACATACGTTTCGACCCTTGCTTGGCACTATCCTTCCTCGACACTAAAGGCTAGAGTTTGTATCTTAATTCAACTGAATAATCTCTACTTACCATTTGCTCTGCGACCTACATGGACAATGTTAGAAATGGTAAAAGGTTAGGAATGGATGTACTATTATTTACCTGATGGTTTGTCTTGTATGACCTTCCTCCGCTGCTCTTTGGCCACCTTAGGCTGGCCATCGTCGTCATCATCATCATCATCGTCATCCTCACCCGACTGTCTTAACATGGTTTCTGCACGTTCTTGCACCCTTCAAAGACGACGAGATGAGAAAAACGTGGCCCTGACTTGAAAAGCATCCCTCATCCATTGTACCTCTCCATTGAGATTGGGGAAGGGGAGTCCGCCATAGGAATCTGAGTCAGGAGGTGGTGACTGGCTGCTTTCACTCAGCCCTTGATCTGCAATGAATGGCATGAGCACACACGCCATAACCGCGAGGCATTATTTATCATCTTTTCGTTGCCCTTCTTCCTTTTCGAATCAAACGCCTCTGATCCCGATGACTGTCCAACGTGCTTTCGCTTTTTATGACCACTGTCAGTTTGAGCTTGATCTGCAAGAAATGGCATGAGGACCCACGCAATAACCATGACGCTTTACTTCCCATCCTTGGAGGCTCTGTCGTGCCTTCCGCATCCTCAGGTGCCTGCTCCTCAATTCCCTTTCGCTTTTGTTTCTTATGCGCCCGTTCTACAGAAATAGCATGAGGACATACGCAATAAGCACACAAATGCTTTTACCCTTCCTCCTCTACCCTGGTCGGTTGTCCATCTCTTTGTCTACAGCGTCTGAAAGCTGTTTTGCAGGTAGCCTAATTCGAGGTTCACGACGTCTCCTTGGCACTTGAACTGTATATTATTGCATCAACACATGCAACATCCCATAATATTTTTAAGTTACCTTTCATAAAGTTTTCCATTGGTTCAACTCATTCCCCTGAAATACAAACTTAGATAAGTGCATAGGGCCATATGTCATGATCGTACCTGTTTCGGAACTCTCCTTATCACTCTCCGAGGCCTCCCCCTCCTCCACTGAAGGCACGTTGTTCTGTTCGATTTTCTCGACGCGATCTGCAAGAACATTAGTTAATTGCGTGGGGCCACACGCCATCAAACCTTCAGGTTCTTGTCGTGAGGTCTGCGCTGCTTGCCCTAGTCTCTTTGGAATTTGAGCTGCAAGAAGCAATGGCATGAGAATTCACGTATAACAAAAATGATTGGTACCTCTCGTCCATTGTACTTGGCTGGTGCTTGCCTGTTTTGCCTTTGAAGAAGTGTCTCCTACAAGGAATGGCATGAGACCACACACCATTGCAAATATAATTTGTACCTCCTTTTTTCCTATTGCTTGTCTGTTTGTCCTTCTTTGACGCGCCACCAGTGTGCTTTTCAGTCCTCGTGTCTGAATATTCACAACGATCTATAATCAAAATGGCGTGAAGCCTCACGTGACCTTACCTTGTGCAGGTTGTGAGCTCGGCCCAACATGGGTATCTTCAACAGTAGCTGTTAACGCCGTTTCAACATCTGGGGGTGGCCACGCTCCTGCATATAGAGCTTGTGAAATAACATTTAAACTTAAAGTGCGTACTCACCAGATTCGTAGAGAAGATACTATTTTTCTTTGGCAACTGTAATTATATGCTCCATTAAAGTCACCTCTTCAATGGAGTTTGTCACTGCAACACACGGGACACCCTTGAGTAGTGCGGCTCGAAAGAATAGTCCGCCGCAGTTGTACTCGACAACGCATTTGCCCTTGGAGTCGGAAGCAGGTGACCCACCCGCTATTGCATTGAAGACCCAGCAGAGCATTTCCCATGCTGCACCTGGAGCTTTCTCTGGATTCGAAAGCTCCATAGCCGTCTTCAGTTCCTCAGGCACGGGTAAATTGACCTCCCTCAGATCAATTCGATCGGCCTTGTCGAACGAAGCTGGGAAGTCACTCCAGTCCCACTCTGCTGCAAGACCAATAACAAGGGCGAGTGTGAAGATGCGGACATTCGTCGGTATCTTCTTCTTAGCCATTATCCCATGGATCTCCTGCATCTCCTTGCCTTTCAACCGAGCCTTCACCTCGTTCAAGGCCTTCCAGAACTTGTGATAGGATTCGGAGTCGTAGATCATATAGTGGACTGAAGATTCCACCTCCACAAGTCCCACCATTAAGTCAATGATGGAGCTGACTTCGTCTGCATGAGTGATCTCCTCGTTTGTGAAGTCCATCACACAAAAGATGTTCTTGACCTGCTCATCTCCGCGGGAAACGATGCTCCTCCACCTTTGATCCTCATCCGAATTCATGTATACCCGGTAAGGTTCTCGATAGGCCTCTGCTACGGGGTCGAGCTGTTTCTGAAGCCGGCAGTCGACATCCCTCTTAATGAAATTTGGATACTGATCCAACTTCTCAGCTTTACTTTTCGTGGCATCCCGCAGCAGATAGATGAACTTGGGGGCCCCCTTCACGTAGTCGTCGATGTCTTCATTTGACAACTCCAGCTCTTCCATCATCTCTTGCGTGGTGTCGATGCTCACCCTCTCCACGGCCACTTGCTCGAAGATCCAATCCTTCAATAGCGCACGAGCTCTCAGAGTCGTGCACAAGTCCTCGTATGTCACAATATGGCCGGGAGTCATTTTGGTCTTGTTGAAGACTACCTCACCACGTAGAAGAGCATTAGCCACTGTCAGAAGGTCGTCGTCGTCTAAAGACTGCGAGAAACGCAAGGCGTTGAGCTTCAAATCATTGGGCTTCCGGCCGTCCTCCACACCCATTGAGTTTAGCAACTCCCCGTCATGGTACCTCCTCAGCACATCTACCCATTTGTCAAAAACAACTTTTGTCGCGAGTAGAATGTTATAGATGCTGAGTGTGTCATTGACCCCCAGTGTTTTCGAGAGAAGACTCGAGAATTCCTGCAATGGAAATGGCGTGAGGCCACATGCTATGCCACATGCAACGAGGCTTACCTGCCAGGCGCTAGTTGCTAGTGCACGTCCTTGTCCTGGTTTTTGTGGCTTCTTCAGTTGAACCCAGAGCTTCCGTGTTCGTGCCAATGTCTTGTGCAGACCCAATTTGTAGCACGTTTCTTGCTTGACATTCTGCGCGTGGGAGATGGATATGATAGATCGGAGGGGCGAGTTGCCTTTTATCAAGCGGACAACTCTTGTCTTGAAGACTTTCTTCACCTCCTCGCCCACCATAATATCCAGAACTATCTCTTGCATCGCTAAGCTAGAATGCTGCCTGGAGACGGCATAGAACCGGATGTTCTGATCGTCCAACACCTTCCTATTGATCAAGTCTGGAAACCTCGTCTCGCCCTTCATTGTTCGGTAGTAGGGGATCACGTCTGTGATGTCGGGTGTTACTGGACTTGCCAGCATCTTCTGCTTCAGTTTCTCCACCCACTCATCAGATACTAGCCTGTGGTTGTATTTGCTTTGGATGTCGATACGGCTCACGTCGATTGTATATACTTTGTTGGAATAGTAACAAGTACTATTATCTGTGACGATTTTTGCTGCCTCTTCTTGCTCTTTCTGCTCTTTGCGGCTCTTCTTTTTGGTGGGTGTAGTGTTCGAACCCGAGGCAATGGCATCACCGAGTAGCTTCTTTTTTGGAGCAAGAGAGTCGAACGTCGGCTTGAGCTTGACCACCCTTTTCTGCTTCGGGGTAGTTTCCAGATCGACCCCCTTCCCCTTCGCTTCGCGAACTGGAGGCACTCTCAACGACTCAATGTTAGAATATAGTTTTTGAACATCGCCGTAGGTGAGGTCCGTGGATTCCATGTGATCTTCATAGACCCGCAGCGTCTTTGAAATTGTGGGCCTCCTGGACAACCTCTCCCTAGCTCCCTCTAGGAATTCCTCATAGCCGCTGCCCCCCTCCAGGAAGCCGCTAGGATGTGCAAGGTGGATCTTGAAGGCGGACGCTGTCTCTACCACAAGTGCCAGTCCATATTCTTGCATGGAACTGCATGGAGTGTCTGTCACTTGGATGAGGATCCCCATGCATTCTTTTCTCCCACCATCTGTGTTGTACAGCCTTAGATCCTCGCCTTCCATCCCGAAAGTCCAACTGGTGAGCTCCTCCCCCTTCTCTGCATCCACATTGACAGTGGCTGGAAGAAGAACGCAATTCCTCGCCTGTTCAAAAATGCACAACAATTAGAGCTGACAGATGAAAAGCTAGCAGCTTGAAATAACGTGAGGCCACACGCCATTCACCACTGCATCAGATGTCTTGAGGCTGCATCCTAAGATGGCGTGAGGCTACACGCCATCTGTAACCGGACTGCACTCGAGAGCCCAATCGGTGCATGCCAATGTTGCTACTAAATGGCATGTGGCCTCATGCCATTTTCTACTTGGCCTAAAAGACCTACCATTTGAAGCCGAATGGAGGCCGTGACAATCGAGGCCGGACTCGCTGGCGAATGTGCACTATGTGTGCAGCGGATCGTAGCAGCAAGGCTACTCTGCCACTTACAGTTGGAGAGTGGTGTTGAAATCTCCCGGGACGCCAAGTGGGCTGCGTGTGGGTGGCGGAGTGGGCGGCGGAGTTGGCGGCGAAGTTACAAACTGGGTGTGTCTTGAAGTGGACGCCGATGCACACGAGCGCGATGCGAGCGCGAGTGTGATGCAAGCGCGAGTGGACGCCGATGCACACGAGAAACCTGTAGAGAAGGTAGATGAGCGCGAATGTGAGCGTGATCGCGAGTGGGAGCGCGATGCGAGCGCGAGTGTGCCAGCGCGAGTACGATGCAAAACCTAACGTCACATGCGCGAAATGTCACGACGGTTGGTAATCCCGCAACGTCATCATTCCTCGGACTTGGGCACCACCATTAATTTCTGGATCGCCGCGCGCATGCATGCACGTGAAATCCAAAAGAAATCCGCAACGTCATCATTCCTCGTACTGCATGCACGCGAAATCCAAAAGAAAGATCATGATTGGGATATCATTTAATACCCTCGCTATATTTATACCATGCATGATTGGATATTCCAAAGCATCTTGTATTTCCAAAAATGCCAGATGTTCAGCTAAATAAAGAATGGTATACAATGTCCTTCTTGATGACCCTGCAAAGAAGCATCTCGATCGGACACCACATGAGACCACACGAGCCTTACAATGTTTCAGGGGCATTTGCCATAGATCCGACCGTTATTTTGCTCCAAGATTTTACAGTTTGGTGTGCATTGACCTTTCCATCGACACTGCAAAGGGACATCACAATCAGATGCGGGATCACAAGAAACCAACTTCACTAACTCTGGTTTCACCAAGATCTACGTAAGGAGTTATGAAATGAAAGGACCCTCTCTATTGAAATGTGTTTATGGTCCTAGGGGCATTGTGACATATCAAAGGATTTTGCATCAAGTTCTGTATTTGCATGTTTATCAAGCTACTGAATTGCTAAACCCTAAACCCTAAACATGTGGCAAATGCTGCGTGAAGAAAGATGCCCTTTCTGGGCAAATGCTGTAAGAGGCAGATGCCGAGCAGATGTATCTCAGGCTAATGAAGGGGACAAATGAAAGCTAGCTATAAACATGATGGGATGCAAATAGATTACTAAGCTGGAGCTGCGAAAATCAAAAACCATAATTGAAAACATTGAAAATGCAAAAAGAAAGGTTTATAATATTTTTGAATTTTAAGCAACTAAAGGAATGTAAGTAGGGCATGTGTTTGTAAGTTTAAAAATGCCTCAACTACTTAAATTCCCAAGTAAATAAAGCTGTTTCTCTATTTGGCAAAGATAAACTTTATAGCGTGTGGGCTCATGCAATTTTGAACCCAAAAATGCACCAAAAAATGCTCGACTAGCATTATTCTTTGAATGGCGTGTGGCCTTATATTGCCATAAATGGACGTACACACACAGCATAATTATTCCTTTACACAGCGAATAATCTTAGCGCGGATCGCTGACATGGCATGGCAAAGTTCGAATCACTGACATGGCACAGCTGGATCGAGGCAAGGACATGATGTGACAAAGTTCAACGTCCGACAGCAAAGTCTAGAAGCTACTCAGTTTGAAATTTGTCAGAGGAATTGAAAAGATCTGGTTTGTCAGAGGATTTGATGTGACGTTCAAGCGTGTGTTATTTTTGAATTCTCGAACTCATTCCTAGGTCTATCATTTTTGTGCGCCGTGTCCTTGGTTTCGCTAAGCGCAATTAGCACTGCTTGTGTAAGCGGCGTTGTGAGCTGTGGTTTATGCGTCTACGAGCGGTTGTGGCATTGCGAGCGCCATTGCGAGCGGCAGTTTATGCGAGTGGCAGTTTGTGCGAGCGGCGCTACGAGCAGTTGCGGTGTTGCGAGCGGCGCTACGAGTAGTTGCGGTGTTGCGAGTGGCACTGTCTTTGGTGTGGCTACCGCTTCCTCTTGATATTCGGCACTTGTGCTTCCTGGTATGTTCACCATGGAATGGCTTAGGACCACATTTAGAAATGGCATGAGGCCACATGCCATCTTGGGCCCTTGCAATTTCATGGCTAGCATATTGTCATGTATGTTTTTACTTGCCTACAGCTATGTGTATATCAAGATGGCATGAGGCCTCATGCCAATTTTGTGAATGCGAAATTTCACATGGGTGTCAATAGCATGTTTGAATAATGGCATGTGGCCTCATGCTATTGAGGTTGTTTGGTATGTTATGATTTAGGCCATTCTCCAATCATTTTTTGTATGGTCTTAACTTCTTTTCTGCACTTTCAGAATGGCCTCCGCAAGTGCGACGCATGTTCCCTCTGTGGATCTTAAGAACCGTGCTACATGGATTCAGGCAAAGGTGTTTCTAAACAACCCCGAGGGGGAGGTGGTAGCTGAGGGCTTAGCCACAGTTGTCGATCCAAGAGATGCGGTTGCTAATCAAGAATTGGGCTGGGATGATATTGGAGTTGCGATTTTAGAGGTTGTTGACACAGAAGAAAACAATCTGACTATTGGAAGCATTGTGCGGTGGAAATTGAGGCACTTAGTGTTTGAGAATGTGAAGGATTCACAATCAAACACCACTACAACTGATGATAGAACATCTCTTCATGGGAAAAGAAAGTACACCTTCCTAAAGCGCAGCCAAAGGGATCTGAGCAACGAACCGAAAAGGCAGAAAATGGCGATGGAGGTTCAAATGGTCTCAACAGTTGCTTGTTGCAAGAGGAGGTGCTGTCAACATGCTGATTGGGATGCTATTGAAGAGGAGAGAGCAAGATACAAGACATTGTCCTGGAAGGCAGCTCACAATTTTGTGTATGAGGCATTACGGTCATCTGTTGATGCTTCAGAACATCAGGTGGGGGGCATGGTCTTCCAGAGGGGTTTGGTCTGCATGAAGGCATGGAGAATCATTTATGGAGTCCCTCGAACCACATTCTACAGAATCAAAACTGAGTTCGAGGAACAAAGGGTTCAACAGGCAGTCCATGGGAACGACGGTACTCACAAAACCAGGGGTCATGTTGTATATGGAAAGGCAATCTTCAAGAGGTTTGTCGAGACATGTAGCGAGCAGCAACCACATAAAACCCGCCTCTTGGAAGATGGAACTCGAGACACCCAACGAGTTCTCCCTTCCATGTATACCAAGGGGGCCATATTGGAAGATGTGAATCGGGAACTCCAGAGTAATGGCTACAGGAAGCTGAGCCAATCTAGATTTAGTAGATTGTGGAGCAACAGGTTCAGGGATGTGAGTATAGGAAAGTACTCCAGCTTTTCAAAGTGTGACGAGTGCACTGCTATCAAAATGGCTTTGTCGAAGAATTCTTGCATCGCTCAAGAGCGAGAGATGTTGGTTAGAAGGCGGCTCGACCACAACATCGAGCAGAGAAGCTGCAGGACTGCATATTATCATAACAAGATTCTCTCCATGGAAAGACCTGACTCTTACCTCTGCATCATCCACGACAAAATGGACCAAAAAAAGACGTGCTTACCTCGACTCAATCCTGCCCCCAAGGCAATCTCTTCATCCATGCAGCTGCCTGTGTCTCTATTTGGCATAATCGCTCATGGGCATGGTGCCCAGAACTATGGGAACTTCTTTGTACCTCTATGGGGTGGCGGGGGTGCAAACATGATGATTGCGTCCCTAGCAAAACACTTAAGGTCTTTGCAAAGTGCGCAGACTGAGCTGAACGGCCAACCCTTGCATAAGGCCCTTGTCGATCGAACCCCATACAGGGTTCAGCTGGAGGAGGAGCAAAGGCTTGCAGTATCACGTGGGGCCCCATGCCATCCCAGTGAATATGTTGGCCGTCAGATTGTAGGGTTATCACGTGAGGCCTCATGCCATTCCGACGAGGCTGGTCGCCCGGTGAATGCATAGCCTCATCCAAACGAAGCAGAATCTCAAGGAAGTTCTTGCGGCCGATGTGGCCTTCCACCCCATCTTCTGCTCCAAACAGACAATGCTGGCAGTGAGAACAAAAACATGTACGTCTTTGCGTACTTGGCGATGCTTGTTGCCAAAGGCATATTTGAAACGGTTACACTTGGCTTTCTCATGGTTGGGCACACTCATGAAGACGTCGATGCCATGTTCAGTCACCTGGCAGAGTCCCTCCGACGATCCAATGTCCTCACCCTCCCACAACTCTACGATGAATTCAAAAATTGCATCAAAGGCACTGTTGAAGCTGCACTTATGACAGAGGTTCCAGACTTTAAGGGGTTTGTAAGAGGCTACATCAGGGACGGATCCGAAATGCTGATTGGCCACTCCAAGCCTCTTCAGTTTCATTTCAGCATGCGTGACGGTGCTTCAGTGATGAGGTACAAGATGAGAGAATGGGACACAGTGTGGCTGCCAGTGGACGGCATTGAACTCTTCAAGAGAGATCCCATAACTGGGGAACCTATGATTCCTCAGGGTTCCCCACGGCCGATGCACCCGGATGGACTCAAAGACCAGGAAAGTATAGTGGCCGGGATTAGACAGCATATTGCCTTCTGGAAGAGAAGGTTGGTGTTTGGTGGAGAATCCTATTTTCAGAGGTGCAAGCCTTTGCTCGAATACTGGGAGAAGATTATATCTGCTATCCAAAATGGGCCGGTTGTATATGAAGAATTGGAAGAGTCCTTTTGGCCAGAACCCAGAGCACCAGATAGTAGCGGAACAATGTCCTCTGGAAATGCAGTGACAGATAACGATGTTGAGGATCACTATTGTGGGCCGAGGAACAAGAAGCCAGATTCAGCATTCAATCCAGTACAGGTCTGCAAAGGAATGGTCGTGCTTGTCAGACCCAGTAATAAAAAACAAATGATATGGGTGGGGCGCTGCATCACTGATGCAAAGGAGGACGCGGAAACTAACTCATTCAATGTAATTGTGGAGTGGTTCAAGCCAAGTTCCGGATATACGAAGGATTGCCTAGAAAAGAGATGGGTGCTGAATCCAAGGGATCCCAGCATGAGCATATCGGTGGATAATGTTGTGCATGGTTGAATGCGGAAGCAGAGTGCCACCATCACCTTGCCAGACCATGCAAGAGATGCAGCAAGAGCATTCATAACCCGGGTTCAAGGTGAGATTCATTAATATTCCTTTACTAAGTTTCTAATGTATTTTATTTCAAGGTGAACAATCCGAATCTGAATCAGAGGAGGCGTGATGGCATGTGGCCTTACGCCATTCCTAGGTGAGATGATACAAATAACAAGTATAAATTCTTAGTTGTTCTAGCAAATCTTACTTAAAGTTCAAGGTGAACAAGCCGAATATGAATTCATCGGAATGTTATAACAAATTGCGAGGTGATGGCATGAGGCGATACGCCATTTGAGAGTGGTAGCCATTCCTATATGAGGTGAGTGAAATATTTATTAGAAATACCTCATTCAATTGTGCACTTCTAAGTCTTGGTCCACTCAGTACTGTTTGCATGTTTTTATTTTAATTCTTTCTCTAAAATGTTATTTAGCATGTGGCTTCATGCCATTGCTCTCCACAATCATGCATTGAATTTTTTTATCCTTGCATAATACTTCTCCATATATATAGCATGTGCGCACATGTGATATGGTTCATTAGGCCTGATATAGTGTGTGAGGTAAAACAAAGATGATGTGACATATGCATTTACCAATCACACGTGCATAAATCTAATAATATGGCATATGGCCCATATTAATGGCACATAAACCCATATTGTGGGCTTACGTGCTTTATGTACCATCATTCCCTTGCAGCGTGTGTGTTGGTTTCCTTTTATAACACAACGAACTCCATATTTTAGGGTGAAGAGCGTTCTCATGGCAAGCACAAAATCTGTAAGTGAGGCAGAAAAGGAGACAGAGAAGGAGATAGGTGAAGATGTAGAATATATAAGTCTTCCAAACTCCCCGTACTATACTCTAGGTGATCATTTTTCTGAACAAATGGCAACATTAACAACTATCGAGAACGCCCCAGTAACGTCAGAGACAACAATCCAAAACAAAACAACTGACCCGGAGAAGGATGATAGTACCGCTGAGAGTACCAAAAAGGAGGTGTCCACTAGCGCTTAGGCTTATAATGGCATGTGCCCTCATGCCATTTACTTGATCACCAAATACCTTTTTCCCTTTGCATTAGTATATCTTAATACCGGTCTGAGAAATAGAATGGCATGTGCCCTCAGGCCTTTTACTAAATCACCTTTGAAAGAAATGCAAGCCTTTATGTCGTAAAAAAAAGGTACTAGAGAAATTCCTTAATAATATGAATGTTATTTAGTTTCATGAAAATACACTAAGGGTCAAATGAGTTAAATGACTTCTCCAGACTAGCAATGCCTCTTGCTACACCTTCACAATTAGATTCGTTAGAAAAAGATAACATTGAATAATATCTAAATATTCTCACCATTAAGTTATATGTCTGGCTAATAGGAATGACGTTCATCTTGGAAAGCTCACTACACGCTCAATGAACAAACAAATAGTGTGTGCGCGCATGCCTTCGCTCTTCTTTAGCTTCAGATTCGGCTTGTTCACCTTGACAATGAGATTTATTATACAACCAGATGGACTCAGTCTGGACACAAAGTCACCGCACTAGTCACCATGCCCCAGATATGTCTAGCCCCTGGACAAAAAACATATAATTTCATGTCATTTTCAAATACTTGAAAATTTGTACCTAGTCCCATTTTACTGAATAAATCCCACTTTAACGAAATAGAGCTTAGTGGGAAACTCTGTAGTCAAACTGAACCCTGAAGTTATAGAAAAAGTGCAGAAAAAGTGTGAAAAGAGGAGGAAAATAGAGGGAAAAAAAAAAAGAGTACCCAAAGAACTTGACTCATACCTAGATTTCAGCTCAAGAAAGTGTAATATACAAATGCAGCCTCTTGATGATTTCCAGTATGCTCCAAAGATTGGCCAAAATCAAGAAAGAAAGAGAGGTAGAAGAGGGGATGCATTGCCCAAGGGTGGTAAGTGTAGAAATGATGAAAAGATGGAGTGATATGGTGGAGCGCCGAGATCGTGGTGGCACTCTAAAAATGTGGCCATCGATAACTGTTGGCCCATAGAGTAAGTGCTGACTTCTCGGAGTAGCCAGTAACCGGTAACTAGTAACTCGTAACCAGTAACCGGGTATCTGTAACTGGTAACCACTTGCTCTTGCTCCTACTTCTGTGCTTGCTCTAGCACCGATATGGTGGAGTGATATGGTGGAGCACTGAGATGGTGGTGGCACTCTGAGAAGGTGGCCAGTCTGATGTGTCGAACTGAAGAAGTCAGCAGCTAAAAAGGATAGCGTAGTCGTTGGGTTGCCAATAAAGAGAGGTGGCATGTGTCCACTAAGTGCTGGAGCAGAAGAAAGTGGCTATGGCTTCTGTTGCCTCACCTAAAGATCCACCTAGGTGCCTTGAGCTAACAGGTTTACCTGGTTGGAAGAAAGTCGCTCTAGAAAAGCTAGTGCGTCGTCGGCAAATGGTCATAAGATATCTTGGAAACGGCACGTCCAAATGAGGTGGTGTCTTTTGCTACTGGTGCACATATGTGTGTCCGTGGTATACGGAGATGTGAATGATGGTGAAAGAGTGAAAGATGCAAGGCAGGCATCTAGAGATGAGTGCGGGCAACACTGTTGGAAGCGATTGGTGATGGAACTGTGAGTGCAGATGATATGGAATGGGTGAGGGGAATGTGTGGAGTGTAGTAATGGTAAGGGAAGGGCCAAAGAACTTGGAACATAGACCGAGCCAAGTGAGTAACTTCCATACAAACGGCAATGCAGCTTGAGCACGAAATCCAAGGCATGGGCCATGGTCCAATGGGGAAACACCCTCTAAAGGTAAGAAAAAGAGCCATGAAAGTAAAGTGAAAGAAAGGAAGAAAAAGAAGAATAAAAAGAAGAGAAAAGGAATGCTTCACTAGATAAAGCATTTGAGGTGAGAGTAGTTGTGAGCATGTGGGAGCTCACGTCCATCAGCATCAACTAGCACATATGCTCCACCTTTGATGTGTCACTGGACAAAGTAGGGGCCGGTCTAGTGAGGGGAGAATTTCAAAAGTGGCGTAAACTCCTTGAGTAGAACAAGATCACCATCCTCGAATGGTTTGGCAAACTGCTGGTGATCAATGACAGACTTTCATGGGGAGATGTTCAGTCATGGATCGTCGCTGTTCTTCCAAGGCAAGAACCTCCAAGTCACGTGCATGAAGCTTGTCCTCATCACTAAGCTGTATCGCTGCTGCGCATCAAAGTGAGAGTGAGAGTGATGGCACTTGGATCTCCACTGGAAGCACAACCTTTGTCCCATAGACAAGGGAGAATGGGGTCACAGAGATGGATGCCCTGAAGGATGTCCGAAAGGCCCATAATGCCGTAACTAAGTGCTCGTGCCAATGCCTTGGATGATCCTCCACAAGCTTTGAGATGACTGTCTTCAATATCTTGTTGTTGGACTCCGCCTAGCCATTGCACTTAGGATAATAGCTGCTACTCTTCACGAGCTTGACCTGTAGCTGCTGGAGAAGATGCTGCATCACCTGTCCAAGGAAGCTACTACCACAATCGAAAATCAAAATGGCAGGAACTCCAAATCGACAAATAATGTACTCCTAGACAAACTTTGCTATAGAACGTTGATTTGTCTGTCGCAGAGGGGTAGCCTCAACCCATTTCGTGAAATAGTCCATCACCACGATGATGTATCACTGTCTTTTTGAGCTCGGTGGGTTGATCGGGCCGACGAAGTCAAGTCCCCACTAGAAAAAGGGACCTGGAGAAGTAATGAGCTAGAAAGGAAGGCATGGAACATGGCTCTAGGGGTTGAACCATTGGCACTGCTCATATGCCTTTGCATAGGCCAAGCTGTCTTGGTGAATCTGAGGCCAAAAGTAGCTATGGCACAAGAGGAGCTGTGTTATGACCCGTCTTGAGACATGCTCTGCACAAGAGTGGAAAGCATGAAGGAGCTTAGGGACCTTGTGTTCACCCACACACCACAACAAAACTTCTTAAGAAGTCCTCCCGTAAAGATGTCCGTCGAGAATGCAAAACCCTCATGCTTAGATCTCTAATGCCTTTTGTTGCATTAGTGAGTGTCGCAAATATGACTTCGGGTATCGAAAGATACTTGTCGGCCAGTCCTTACGAGCACTCTTTCCTTACTACCATGACGGCAGGAGGTTGGTACTGCTGATCCCTTTTATGGTCTCCACTCAAGCTAGTTGAGAAAAACTGGTCATCACATGTGCACTTGACCAGATGAGCATAAGGACGGAATTTTTACATGCTATTTGTCAAGCATACTTGACCTGGTTAGAGAAACTCATTTGTTGACTTGCACTTGCTAGTGTTGGGAACCCCCGCGATATTGAGACTAGTCCCTCAATATTTGCTAGATGATAGCTTACCGTGTCTGCCAAACACCCTCGCTATCATACCCTTTGTGTTAGTCTCATTTCGGTCCCAAGTGCTATTTATGGAAAGTGTCTAGAGTTTAGAGTGGAAAGT